>NC_135237.1:250398197-250706114 GCF_051348905.1 Ranitomeya variabilis | reverse complement strand
ACCCCGTCATGTCGGCCTCCCCTGATGGCCCTAGGGGCCAGTACGGCCTTTCTTGACGTCTGGGGTACACTTGACTCACCAGCGCCTCCGATACTATCCCCTTATTCTCAAATTCTTATCCATACCGCCCCCACCCTATAGTAACATCAGTTGTAATACCCAAAAAGAATGACATTACACCTGTTTTGGATTAAATGGCCACAGCAGCCTTTTATTAACAAACAATTACCGTATATACTCGAGTATAAGCCGACCCGAGTATAAGCCGACCCCCCTAATTTTGCCACAAAAAACTGGGAAAACTTATTGACTCGAGTATAAGCCTAGGGTGGAAAATGCAGCAGGTACCGGTGAATTTCAAAATTAAAAATAGATACTCCATACCGTTCAGTATGGCCCCATAGATGCTCCACATAAAGCTGTGCCACATATAATGCTCTGCACCGTTCATTATGGCCCCATAGATGCTCCACATAAAGCTGTGCCATATATACAATGCTCTGCACCGTTGCCCCATAGCTGTGCCATATATATAGTGCTCTGCACCGTTGCCCCATAGCTGTGCCATATATATAGTGCTCTGCACCGTTGCCCCATAGCTGTGCCATATATATAGTGCTCTGCACCGTTGCCCCATAGCTGTGCCATATAGTGCTCTGCACCGTTATTGCCCCATAGCTGTGCCATATAGTGCTCTGCACCGTTGCCCCATAGCTGTGCCATATATATAGTGCTCTGCACCATTGCCCCATAGCTGTGCCATACAGTGCTCTGCACCATTGCCCCATAGCTGTGCCATATAGTGCTCTGCACCATTATTGCCCCATAGCTGTGCCATATAGTGCTCTGCACCGTTATTGCCCCATAGCTGTGCCATATAGTGCTCTGCACCGTCCATTATTGCCCCATAGCTGTGCCATATAGTGCTCTGCACCGTCCATTATTGCCCCATAGCTGTGCCATATAGTGCTCTGCACCGTCCATTATTGCCCCATAGCTGTGCTGCTGCAATAAAATAATAAAACACATACTCACCTCTCTTTGCCGCAGCTCCTCGGCGCCATCTTCCCGGCGTCTCTCTGCACTGACTGATCAGGCAGAGGGCGGCGCGCACACTATATGCGTCATCGCGCCCTCTGCCTGAACAGTCAGAGCGGAGAGACGCCGGGAAGATGGCGAGACACCGGGAAGATGGCGCGACGCCCGGCGTGTGGAACGAGGACAGGTGAATATGTCATACTTACCTGCTCCCGGCGTCCCGCTCCTTCCCCCGGACAGCTGGTCTTCGGCGCCGCAGCCTCTTCCTCTATCAGCGGTCACCGGCACCGCTGATTAGAGAAATGAATTATGCGGCTCCGCCCCTATGGGGGGTGGAGCAGCCTATTCATTTCTCTAATGAGCGGTCCCACGTGACCGCTCAGGGGAAGAGCTGCGGCACCCGGAGACCGTGGGACGGGCAGGGGGAGCGACAGGATCGCCGGGACTAGGTAAGAATGCCTCAGCGCCCTCTCCCCCTCACCCGCCGACCCCACCACCGATCATAACTCGAGTATAAGCCGAGAGGGGCACTTTCAGCCCAAAAATTTGGGCTGAAAATCTCGGCTTATACTCGAGTATATACGGTACACAATTAAATAAAAAACCCAAACTAGGAAGAGGTAGTCCTCGAAGCCACAAAATTAAGGATTTTCAATGTTCCTATTTTATATATTCCTTTTGGCCTCCAGGCTTAGTCTTGCCCCCAGCCGTAAAGCACCAGATCGGAGGCCGCTAATGACCAGCCCGGCTAAAACTAACCAATACCAATTCCCCAAAATTATCCATTCCACCAACTGATCGACCACATTTCCTTGTAAACTACTCCGGGGGAGTCCAGGACCAATAGAGATCCCCCCCCTGCAATCCGCCATCGCCCTTTCCACCAACTTCGAGGACCTCCCTCCCCCGCCACCAGCATAAATGTTCTGACACCTCAAACATTTATGTCCCTCCAAACCCTGAGGCCGGTTTCAATGCCCTCTTGTATGGCCAGACACCACATGTCCGTCCCTACCGCATTTAAGTGAACCCCGTCTGACCTCCAATATTCCCCTGTTCCCGATTCTAAATTAACGTGCCGTACAACCACAGCTCCATTTCGTGACATGAAGCGCGAAATCGCCCTGTTCACCTTGATTCTTGCCTTATTTATTCCTTCCACCGACCTCGCCCCCCGCCACACTTTTCGAGGAACAATGTCAGACCACACCACCAACAACTTCGGGAACGACGCCCACAACCACAGCATGTCAAATTTTATGTCCTTTATCAGCTCCCGGCATGGCCTTTTTCCCAAGTCGTTCCCACCCAAGTGAACCACCACCACATCTGGGGCTCGATCTAAGCGCACGAATCGGTGAAATTCCGGCAAGAATTGACTCCAAACCATCCCGCGCTTCCCGATCCATCGCAACGTCGCGGAATCTCTCTGGAACCCCAGCTGATGCCCATCCGGCCGAACTTCTGCCCTTAGTGCCACCCAGAACACAAATGAATGGCCTAAAATCCAGACCAAACGGGATGTACCGCCTGAAATAAATAACAAAAACCGTAAGTAAGAAAAACTTTACGAAGCCCACGAAAACGAATCCCCCAAATTGGGGCGGATGTAAGATCTGAATCTAATCGATTCCCATCGACCAATTCTCTTAACCATTTCTTCACCTAATCCTCTTCTGCCGCCTCCGTCGCCGCACCAATCCTAAACGAGTGTCCACTGTAGTACTTAGGCAAAACACCCCCAGCTGCCAAACACCGTTTGAACACCGCGATAAACTGGAATCGCGATAAGAAAGACCCATCTTCGTGTATCAAAAGGGGGTTGGATAACGCACCACCGTGTCTAATGAAATTATTCGCGCACGACACTGGACACATGAATGAACCCGGAACCGCAAACAATGTTATTTTGCAACCCTTACCGCAGACATCGGTCTTAGAGGACCTCATTAATATCTCGACTCTGTCGCCAAACACATTAATATCTTCCCTCCATACACCCCCTTTCTTCAGTTTGGAGGGGCTAACCAATTCCCCAAGGCAAAAAGCACCAAAAAAGGCTAAAGCGAATGCTACTCTAAAAAGAACGATCTCCCATTGTGATCCTCAAACCGTCGACAACTGTGCACCTAACACCAACAACACCTCGTACGAAACCGGGCGCCTTAAATCCTGAACTTTCCAACCCTTTCTCCATCCTTTTACCACTTGGCCCACCAAAAACGATTTTGTAACATCTTTTTGAACCACGGGCCTTAAAACCAAAAGCTAACCCTGCTAACAGCTTGTTCAATTTAGAACAGACCAACCTTTTTCTTTTAGGTGACCGATCAACAAAAGCAATCTGGGTTCATCTTGTAAATGCTCCCCTAAACAACCTTTCCACTCCTCCCACACTCCCCATGCATGATCGTACTGCTTCCAGGGCCTATCGGATAAGGAGTTCACCAACAAACCCTCTAAAGCCCGCCAGGAAGATTCCACAAATCCGCCGGACACTCCATGCCTGTTGAGTCCGCTTGAGGCACAAGCTCTCGAAAACGGTCCTCCTGAAGATGAGAAAGAGCGACAACGACTGGGTTACACTCCATTGACCTGACTTCGGCCACAATCCACAAGTTATACGATAAACCCAAGAAAACCAGACGTTGCAAAATTTTTACCACTAACGGGGAATCCGCTGACAATAAATTCATCACCCTCGCCTCGCTTTCTGACCTGCATGGAAAACGTATCTTTTTGTTCATGATAACCTTACCCCATAACGACAAGGCCACCAAAATGGGAAACAGGTACGTCAACACCCGATTCGCTGTCCAACCTTGCTCCTTCTAAAATTTAGGCCATTCTGCCAACAACCAAGCTCCCTGAAAAAACAGTTCGAAACCGCGTCCGTCTACCACTGCGACAAAAAGCCCCAAAGCATCCGCGTCTATCACCGGTTCAATCCAAATGGACTTACCATTATAATCCTTCAAAAATCTCGCCCAAACTGCCAGATCATCCCGTAACTCTTTTTTCAATCTAATAAAATGAACTGGAGATTTTACACCTGCTGTTGACAATGAAAGCCTCCTGCAAAATGCTCGGCCCATCGGCATGATCCGACAAGCGAAGTTCAACTTTCCCAACAACGACTGCACTTCACGTAGTCTCAGTTTTTTCGCCCTGTGCGCCTTAAATACTTCCACTCGCAACGAGCCTACTTTCTCCTCTGGTAATCTGCAAACCATTTCCATCGTGTCAATTTCAATACCTAAAAAACTTAAAACAGTAACTGGGCCCATTGTCTTATCTGCCGCTAATGGGACCCCAAAACTCTTAGCAATCTTCTCCATTGAATGCAATAATATTGAACAGTCAGCAGTCTGAGCCGCCCCTATGAACAAAAAATCATCAAGATAGTGTATATATGCATTTAAACCTGACACGTCTTTTATCACCCATTCCAAAAAGGTGCTGAATGCTTCAAAATACGCACAGGATAGGGAGCATCCCATGGGAAGACAGCGGTCGACAAAATAACCTCCATTCCAATAGCAACCCAACAAATGCATACTATCAGGATGGACAGATAACAGCCTGAACGCTGCTTCAATATCAGTCTTTGCTAACTTGGCACCCTGTCCGCACACCCGAACCCAATGCATGGCTGCATCAAAAGAAGTATTAACCATTGAGCACAATTGCGGATCAATGCCATCATTTACAGACGACCCCCTGGGAAATGACAGATGATGTATCATTCTAAATTTATTGGGTTCCTTCTTAGGGACTATACCTAATGGCGATACCCTTAAGTTCCGCAAAGGAGGACAAGCAAACGGACCTGCCATCCTACCCAAACTGACTTCCTTCTCTAACTTCTCCGACACAACCTCAGGAAATTGCCGCGCTGTCTTTAAATTTTTTTGGGATAAATTTACTTCCGTATCAACTGACGGGATTCTAAAACCAGCCCTGAAGCCATCTTCCAACAACCTGGCTACCATCCTATCTGGGTACCTATTTAGGTAATGTACCATCTCTCCCAGCTGAATTGGCGTCACCCCTTTTTTCAGATCCCTACGCTCCTCTCTGTCTGATTCCCCTGAAACATTTAGCTGATCCGTGTGCTCCTCCACAGATTGTACACTCATGCTTAAACTTGCATTTTGCGCCAAATCTACACGCCCCCTCGTTGAATGCGAAGCACAAACCCTTCTGTATGGCCGTTGAATGTCCTGGCTGACTATAGCCCCCTGCGCTCCCGGGAAAGGACTGAGTGCTAGGCGCCGCTCTGGATGGGACCATCACCCGCATCCACAGAGCGATATCCTTATGATCCCACCGAATGTTAGGCCTAACTGCCTTCCTCTGACGAAATTGCTCGTCATATCTGAGCCACCCCTGACCCCCGTAAACGCGATAAGCCTCCCCTATGGCGTCCATATAACAGAATAATCCTGGACAATTTTCGGGAGCCTTTTCTCCTATAACACTGGCCAAAATGGCAAATGCCTGCAGCCAATTTGTAAAAGTTCTCGGAATCAATCTGTACCTCCTCCTTTCCTCGTCCTCTTTTTTTAGAGTCATCTCTCCTCACTCTATCTAAATTAAACCGTTCTAGGGGCAATAAAGCAAAAATTTCCACATACTCCCCTTTCCATATTTTTTCCCTAGTCTCGTTTTTTAGGTGAGCTCCTAAAGGGCCCTCAAAACAGACGTATACCTCTCCACGTGCTGTATCGTCTAACCTCACTGTATCCTCCTCCTTTTCCGTGTCTCCTACCTGACTGGCCACTGATACTGTAGCGGAAGAAACGGCTGCACCGTCCCGTCCGCTCTCGTTCCTTAAATTCTCTGCCAATGGATCCCTAGCCTGCACATTGGATAGCTCACCAAACATGCCCCCTTGCCCAGCGCTCCTACCTGTACACCCCAGCCATGCAGTAGATGGTGGAGCAGCAGTCTGCCCAGCCCCCCACAGAAGAGCTAAGTCTCTTAAACCGTGCATAAGAATATTTAATCCCCCGCTAACCCCCCCTGGGACCCCCTCGTGACTACCCCTACCAGACGAGGTTAACAAAGGGGGATAAGGTAAAAAAGGGATGTTCTTGAAGCGATGGCCGGGGGACCACCACGGTGCAGGAAGACTACTGTACACAAGATGAGGTGCAAACAACAAAGGATAGATTTATTGGGAAACAGGAAATGGAAAGGACAAGGAAGGTGCAAACAGGGGTTTACAATAACAAAAGATAATGCACATGAGTCAATTTGTCTGTAAATAGCACAGTGCTTAAGCAATTGCAAACTCAGAATCTATCTCACAAGCAACTTTACACAATAAACACATATATCGTTGCTACTCTGTATATAATCTCCCTGGCCTTTACTACGCAGGCCGCACGGCTACCGTGCTCTAACTACTGAAGCCTGTACTAGGCCCTAACTGGTGCACCAGACAGGAACAGACTCACGGTGATGTTGGGGACACAGGTCCAGTCCCAGGGTTCCCCCGAAGTCCTAAACGGTGGTGCACACGGATTCCTGTCGGCTCTGTAAAGCGTGGTCTTTCCTTTGCTCCAGGAAACCGTAAGTCCCCTTTTCAGTATCTTCGTGGCTACACCAACCAGCGCAGAACAGCCACCCTTCGCTGTAACCGTGAAAGTCTATTTAACAATCACAGTTCGTCTCAAGCTGTGTAGTCTTTCTTGCAGCCAACGATTCTTCCTTGCAGGCAGAACAGCTCACAGTTCTCTCAGTTTCCCTCTCCAAACACTTCTTCCCTCGCTGCTCAGCTCCACCCACTCTCCACAGCACCGACCAGTTCATAGCAAAACCAGAGTAGGGGAGAACAGTAGAACATACCATCACATCAGACAAGGGGATGCAGCCTCTTAAAGTGACAGCGTGTTTCTTATTATCCATACCAGCACCACCCTCTTACATGCCTCCCTTCTTAATGATGGTCGTCCTCGGCCATCACAGCTTCAGGGTAAAAGTGTAATGGAGGAGGCAACAAAGGTAGATAAACAGACAGAGCACACTGTTCTACATATCGGACTGGTGGAACCCCTGCATTAGACCTTTGAGATCTCCGAAGCTCTTGGCTGTCAGGCAAGGCTTGACTATCTTCCAGAGTAACACTTGTTGCAGAGGACATTGTGCTCTCTTGTCTGGTCTCATCCTCACATGGCGGTACTGGTACATCCATGAGATTACCGCCTCGGGGCGGCTGAGGACCCCCTACTGTGTCAGGGACGGTCCACCACTCATCATCGATTTGGACATCAGGCATGACAGATTCAGGAAGTGGAGTGGCACCTCCAGGCAACAATGGCACAGAACAGACCTCAGACCGGCAAGGCCGCAGCATATTTCTGTGAAGTACTCTAGGGGTGGATGACCCATCTTCAATCTGCACCTTGTAGACAGGGCCGTTAGCATACACTCGCTCGATAACCTTGTACGGCTGTACTTCCCATCTCTCACTTAGTTTTCCCTTAGGGCATCTCTCTCTGACCAATACCCGGTCTCCAGGTTGAAGCGGTAACTCTTGAGTCGGTTTGCGGGCCGTATGTTCTTTTCCTTGCAGTTGCTGACCCGCCAACCGCCGTATCGTTTGCAAACGTTGCCGATGCTCTTTCACCCATGAGGTGACATTTCGCTCCATCAGCTCCTCTGGCTGTTCCAGATTCAGCTCAATGATCTCTCGTCCAGCTCTTCCAAACAACAGTAGATAGGGGGTATAACCCATGGTGGAGTGGACCCGATTGTTGTAGGTCCAGACCAATTCCGGCAGATAGTCTGGCCAACACACCTTCTTATCCTCCTCCAATGTTCTCAGCATCTGAAGCAAGGTTCTGTTAAAGCGTTCGCAAGCTCCATTGCCTTGAGGATGATAAGGGGTGGTCCGGGACCGCTCGATGCCATACATGCGATACAATTCTTCCATCACCTTGCCTTGGAAACACGCGCCTTGGTCGGAGTGGATGCGCTTTGGGCACCCATACACCCGAATTAAGTCTTGGCAGATGGCTCGCGCCGCCGATTCTGCAGTCTGGTCTCTAGTCGGAGTAACTACTGCGAACTTAGAAAAATGATCGGTCATCATCACCAAACAATATTGCAGCCCCCGGGCCGAGTGTCCCACGAGGAGATAGTCGATCATCAAGACTTCCAATGGCTCCTTAGTTTGTATGGTCTGGATGGGTGCCCTCTGTTCAGTACTCTTAATGAGGTCACATACTCGACACTGCCGGCAAACCTCTTCCACCACAAGCTCCAACCGAGGACAATAGAAATGCCGCTGCAACCATTGGTAGGTCTTTGTGGAGCCAAAGTGCGCTCCGAATTCATGGGCTTCTTTAGCTATTTCTTGAGCCATTCTTCCTGGGATGACCACTTGCCACCTTACTTCCATATCTTTTGGCTGTTGCTTCTTACGATATAGTACTGACTCTCGCACTTCCAGTCTATCCCACTGGTGCAACACACTCCTCGTTTCAGAGTCCAGATTATCTCTCTCTTGTTTGACAGGCTTCCGCTTTTGCATTACCCACCATTTCATCTGTCTCAGCCCTTCGTCTTCATCCTGAATGCGCCCCCATTCTTCATTGGTTCTTCCCAGGGACCGAGGTAGTGCGCAGGCCTCCCTTCTTGACTGGGCCACAACCATCGGGGGCTTGAACTTATTAAAGTCTGGGGTTTCCTCCTCTTTGAGTTGTTCGTCAAGATCCCCCACTGGAGTCTCCACAGGCACTCTAGACAGCCCATCCGCATTTGCGTTTTCGGTAGCAGAGCGATAGCGAATAGTAAGGTCGAACTTGGCCAGGCGAGCCATCCACCGTTGTTCTAAGGCCCCCAGTTTAGCATTCTCAAGGTGGGCCAAGGGATTATTGTCTGTTCGAACTTGAATTTTTGTACCTGTCAGGAAGCCTGCAAACTTTTCTGTTATGGCCCACACCAGAGCCAGGAGCTCTAACCGGAAGGAGCTGAAATTGTGAGGGTTTCTATCGCTGTCTCGCAGGGACCTGCTAGCATACCCAATGACTCTCTCATGTCCATCCTGTATCTGAGAAAGTACTGCACCGAGTCCATGTAGGCTACCATCGGTGTACAACAGGAACGGTTGATCGAAGTCTGCGTAGGCCAAAATCGGGGCCGAAGTAAGGGCATTCTTTATAGCCTGGAAGGCCTCGTGTTGTCCCTGTGCCCAGGGGATGCGCTGGGTCTTCGGCACTCCAGCGGTCCCCCTCAGCAACTCATTGAGAGGACCGGCCACCTTCGCGAAGTCTTTAACAAACCGACGGTAGTACCCTGCTCGCAGTGCCACTTGAAGCGATGGCCGGGGGACCACCACGGTGCAGGAAGACTACTGTACACAAGATGAGGTGCAAACAACAAAGGATAGATTTATTGGGAAACAGGAAATGGAAAGGACAAGGAAGGTGCAAACAGGGGTTTACAATAACAAAAGATAATGCACATGAGTCAATTTGTCTGTAAATAGCACAGTGCTTAAGCAATTGCAAACTCAGAATCTATCTCACAAGCAACTTTACACAATAAACACATATATCAATGCTACTCTGCATATAATCTCCCTGGCCTTTACTACGCAGGCCACACGGCTACCGTGCTCTAACTACTGAAGCCTGTACTAGGCCCTAACTGGTGCACCAGACAGGAACAGACTCACGGTGATGTTGGGGACACAGGTCCAGTCCCAGGGGGCCCCCGAAGTCCTAAACGGTGGTGCACACGGATTCCTGTCGGCTCTGTAAAGCGTGGTCTTTCCTTTGCTCCTGGAAACCGTAAGTCCCCTTTCAGTATCTTCATGGCTACATCAACCAGCGCAGAACAGCCACCCTTCGCTGTAACCGGGAAAGTCTATTTAACAATCGCAGTTCGTCTCAAGCTGTGTAGTCTTTCTTGCAGCCAACGATTCTTCCTTGCAGGCAGAACAGCTCACAGTTCTCTCAGTTTCCCTCTCCAAACACTTCTTCTTCCCTCGCTGCTCAGCTCCACCCACTCTCCACAGCACCGACCAGTTCATAGCAAAACCAGAGTAGGGGAGAACAGTAGAACATACCATCACATCAGACAAGGGGATGCAGCCTCTTAAAGTGACAGCATGTTTCTTATTATCCATACCAGCACCACCCTCTTACATTCTCACCAAGCTGCCCGAGCGCTGTGGACCCGGCAGCCGACGGTCCGGTAGCCTGATGCTGCCTCTCCTCCTCCGTCCTCCTGTTGTGGTCTGGTGCACTGTGATCCATTCGGGAGTTGCTCGGCGACGCTCTCCTTGGCGTTATCGGAAGAGCCGCGGAAGTCTGTGCTGTGGACTGGGAGCCCGCGTCATCCATGAACTGTCGCCGCTGGTGGTCCGTGAGCGCTGGAGTGGGGGATGGGGCCTGCGCAGCGCCGATCATCGGCCCAAGGACTCGCGCCACGCTCGACCCCCTGTTGCTCTGCGCTGTGCCTGGTAAGGCGGCGCTGCTAGGGCCAGCTGTTAGCCGCCCGCGTTGTGCCCCCCACTGAGGCGCCTGTGGATCAGGCCCCCGTATATGGTCTCACCTGCCTGTCACATGCTGAGCCGGCTCACCTGCCCTGGTGGCTCCGGCCGTTCCTGCTCCCGACACCCTGCGTGGTCTGGATGTTGAGGAGGAGGCCGCCGCCTCCCCCTGTTGCAGGCCCCGCCGCGTGACTGGATTCCTCCCAGCTCGCCCTCGGGACCCAGCAGTCCCGCGGCGCGCGCCATCAGCTGGAGGGTCCCCGGAGGGGCTCCTAACTCGGTGTCGGGCCCGGGGGGGACATCGGGGCTTAAGCGTGCCGGCGGCCGGGACCGCCGCAGCCGGCGCCCTCCTGTGGGGACCTGGGGAGATCCGCTCGCCACCCCCTGGAGAAGGCTGCTTACATTTTGCTGCAGCCATGCCGTCCCCTGCATGCTGGCTGCGTCTCTGAGGCTCTGCAGGAGCGCTTCCACATCCATGCTGTCGGCAGGCTGGAGCTTCGCTTGCTGGCAGACCGCAGGTAATTACGTGCTCCAGCCAAATGCTGACTCGTCCTTGGCAGTTTTCCAATAACGGCCCTGCAGTCACTCCGCCCCTCTGGGTCCCTCCTCCCTTACCAACTCAAATAACTCCCCGCAGCCCACTTAACCCTGTAACTGCCCATTAACCCCTTGTGGCCCTGATTTTGCATGTGACCCCGTCATGTCGACCTCCCCTGATGGCCCTAGAGGCCAGTACGGCCTTTCTGAGCTGCTGTTGTAATCCCACAGGGTGGTCTCCAAGTCCTCATCTTCCACGGAAACAGGCTCCTTGGAAAGTACATAGTTATGCAAGACCACGCAGGCCTTCACAACCTCATCCACGGTTTGTGTGTGCAGTCTTATGGCGGTGAGCAGCACGCGCCACTTTGCAGTGAGAATGCCAAATGCACATTCAACAACTCTTTTTGCTCTTCTTAACCGGTAATTGAATACTCTTTTTGTTCGGGTCAAGTCTCTGCTTGAATACGGTTTAACCCCTTCCCGACCCATGACGCCTATGTGGCGTCATGGAATGATCGCATCCCTGCAGATCGGGTGAAAGGGTTAATTCCTATTTTACCCGATCTGCAGGGAGAGGGGGAGTTGTACTTCAGCCTAGGGGGGGTGGCTTTGCCCCCACGTGGCTACGATCGCTCTGATTGGCTGTTGAAAGTGCAACAGCCAATCAGAGCAATTTGCAATATTTCACCTATGAAAATGGTGAAATATTGCAATCCAGCCATGGCCGATGCTGCAATAGCATCTGCCATGGCTGGAAATCATGTTCTGGCCCCCCCCACCGCCCCCGATTTCCTCCCCAGTCCTCCGTTCTGTCCGGGACCCCCCTCCGTCCCCCTGTTCGCTCCCCCGTGCTCCTGTCCGCTCCCCCCGTCCTCCGATCCCCCCCCCCTGTGCTCCGATCCACCCCCCCACCACCCCCTCATACTTACCGATCCTCCCGAAGTCGGTCCGTCTTCTCCCTGGGCGCCGCCATCTTCCAAGATGGCGGGCGCATGCTCAGTGCGCCCGCCGAATCTGCCAGCTGGCAGATTCGTTACAAGTACATTTTGATCGCTGTGGTAGGTTCTACCACAGCGATCAAAATAAAAAAAATAATAAATAAACCCCCCCCTTTATCACCCCCATAGGTAGGGACAATAATAAAATAAAGAAAATATTTTTTTTTCTTTTTCCACTAGGGTTAGGGTTAGAACTAGGGTTAGAACTAGGGGTAGGGTTAGGGATAGGGTTAGGGTTACGGGTAGGGTTAGGGTTAGGGGTAGGGTTATGGCATGTGCACACAGAGCGGATCGGCCGCGGATCCGCAGCGGATCGGCCGCGGATCCGCAGCGGATCGGCAGCGGATCGGCAGCGGATCGGCCGCGGATCCGCAGCAGATCCGCAGCGGATCCGCAGCGGATCCGCAGCGGATCGGCAGCGGATCGGCCGCGGATCCGCAGCGGATCGGCCGCGGATCCGCAGCGGATCGGCAGCGGATCCGCAGCGGATCCGCAGCGGATCCGCAGCGGATCGTCCGCGGATCCGCAGCGGATCCGCAGCGGATCGGCAGCGGATTGGCCGCGGATCGGCAGCGGATTGGCCGCGGATCCGCAGCGGATTGGCCGCTGCGAATTCGAAGCAGTTTTCCATCAGGTTTACAGTACCATGTACACCTAAGGAAAACTAAATCCGCTGTGCCCATGGTGCGGAAAATTCCGTGCAGAAACGCTCCATTGTATTTTCTGCAGCATGTCAATTCTTTGTGCGGATTCCGCAGCGTTTTACACCTGTTCCTCAATAGGAATCCGCAGGTGAAATCCGCACAAAAAAACACTGGAAATCTGCTGTAAATCCGCAGGCAAAACGCAGTGCCTTTTACCTGCAGATTTTTCAAAAATCGTGCGGAAAAATCTCACACGAATCCGCAACGTGGGCACATAGCCTTAGGGTTAGGGTTGGAATTAGAGTTAGGGTTGGAATTAGGGCTAGGGTTTGAAATAGGGTTAAGATTAGGCTTGTGGTTAGGGTTACGGATAGGGTTAGGGGTGTGTTGGGGTTACAGTTGTGGTTAGGGTTGGGATTAGGGTTACGGTTGGGATTAGGGTTAGGATTAGGGTTGGAATTAGGGTTACGGTTGTGTTGCGGTTAGGGTTGTGGTTAGGGGTGTGTTGGGGTTAGGGTTGTGATTAGGGTTATGGCTACAGTTGGGATTAGGATTAGGGGTGTGTTGGGGTTAGTGTTGAAGTTAGAATTGAGGGGTTTCCACTGTTTAGGCACATCAGGGGTCTCCAAACGCAACATGGCGCCACCATTGATTCCAGCCAATCTTGCGTTCAAAAAGTCAAATGGTGCTCCCGCCCTTCCAAGCCCCGAAGTGCGCCCAAACAGTGGTTTACCCCCACATTTGGGGTACCAGCGTACTCAGGACAAACTGGGCAACAACTGTTGGGGTCCAATTTCTCCTATTACCCTTGCAAAAATAAAAAATTACTTGCTAAAACATAATTTTTGAGGAAAGAACAATTATTTTTTATTTTCACGGCTCTGCGTTATAAACTTCTGTGAAGCACTTGGGGGTTGAAAGTGCTCACCACACATCTAGATAAGTTCCTTCGGGGGTCTAGTTTCCAAAATGGGGTCACTTGTGGGGTATTTCTACTGTTTAGGCACATCAGGGGCTCTGCAAATGCAATGTGACGCCCGCAGACCATTCCATCAAAGTCTGCATTTCAAATGTCACTACTTCCCTTCCGAGCCCTGACGTGTGCCCAAACAGTGGTTTACCCCCACATATGGGGTATCAGCGTACTCACAACAAACTGGGCAACAAATATTGGGGTCCAAATTCTCCTGTTACCCTTGTGAAAATAAAAAATTGCTTGCTAAAACATCTTTTTTGAGGAAAGAAAAATTATTTTTTATTTTCACGGCTCTGCGTTGTAAACTTCTGTGAAGCACTTGGGGGTTGAACGTGCTCACCACACATCTAGATAAGTTCCTTAGGGGGTCTAGTTTCCAAAATGGGGTCACTTGTGGGGGGTTTCTACTGTTTAGGCATATCAGGGGCTCTGCAAACGTAACATGATGCCCGCAGACCATTCCATCAAAGTCTGCATTCCAAAACGTCACTACTTCCCTTCCGAGCCCCGGCATGTGCCCAAACAGTGGTTTACCCCCACATATGGGGTATCAGCGTACTCAGGAGAAACTGGACAACAACTTTTGGGGTCCAATTTCTCCTGTTACTCTTGCAAAAATAAAAAATTCTGGGCTAAAAAAATATTTTTGAGGAAAGGAAACACATTTATTATTTTCACGGCTCTGCGTTATAAACTTCTGTGAAGCACTTGGGGGTTCAAAGTGCTCACTACACATCTAGATAAGTTCCCTTGGGGGTCTAGTTTCCAAAATGGAGTCAATTGTGGGGAGTTCCTACTGTTTAGGCACATCAGGGGCTCTGCAAACGCAACCTGATGCCCGCAGAGCATTCCATCAAAGTCTGCATTTCAAAACGTCACTACTTCCCTTCCGAACCCCGACGTGTGCCAAAACAGTGGTTTACCCCCACATATGGGGTATCAGCGTACTCAGGAGAAACTGGACAACAACTTTTGGGGTCCAATTTCTCCTGTTACTCTTGCAAAAATAAAAAAATTCTGGGCTAAAAAAATATTTTTGAGGAAAGGAAACACATTTTTTATTTTCACGGTTCTGCGTTATAAACTTCTGTGAAGCACTTGGGGGTTCAAAGTGCTCACTACACATCTAGATAAGTTCCCTTGGGGGTCTAGTTTCCAAAATGGAGTCAATTGTGGGGAGTTCCTACTGTTTAGGCACATCAGGGGCTCTGCAAACGCAACCTGACGCCCGCAGAGCATTCCATCAAAGTCTGCATTTCAAAACGTCACTACTTCCCTTCCGAACCCCGACGTGTGCCAAAATAGTGGTTTACCCCCACATATGGGGTATCAGCGTACTCAGGAGAAACTGGACAACAACTTTTGGGGTCCAATTTCTCCTGTTACCCTTGGGAAAATAAAAAATTGTGGGCTAAAAAATCACTTTTGAGAAAAGAAAAATTATTTTTTATTTTCATGGCTCTGCGTTATAAACAAACTTCTGTGAAGCACTTGGGGGTTCAAAGTGCTCACCACACATCTAGATTAGTTCCTTGGGAGGTCTAGTTTCCAAAATGGGGTCACTTGTGTGGGAGCTCCAATGTTTAGGCACACAGGGGCTCTCCAAACGCGACATGGTGTCCGCTAATGATTGGAGCTAATTTTCCATTCAAAAAGCCAAATGGCGTGCCTTCCCTTCCGAGCCCTGCCGTGCGCCCAAACAGTGGTTTACCCCCACATATGGGGTATCATCGTACTCAGGACAAACTGGACAACAACATTTGGGGTCCAATTTCTCCTATTACCCTTGGGAAAATAAAAAATTCTGGGCTAAAAATCATTTTTGAGGAAAGAAAAATTATTTTTTTATTTTCACGGCTCTGCGTTATAAACTTCTGTGAAGCACCTGGGGGTTATAAGTGCTCACTATGCATCTAGATAAGTTCCTTGGGGGGTCTAGTTTCCAAAATGGGGTCACTTGTAGGGGAGCTCCAATGTTTAGGCACACAGGGGCTCTCCAAACGCGACATGGTGTCCGCTAACGATTGGAGCTAATTTTCCATTCAAAAAGTCAAATGGCACGCCTCCCCTTCCGAGCCTTGCCGTGCACCCAAACAGTGGTTTACCCCCACATATGAGGTATCGGCATACTCAGGAGAAATTGCCCAACAAATTTTAGGATCCATTTTATCCTGTTGCCCATGTGAAAATGAAAGAATTGAGGCTAAAAGAAATTTTGTGTGAAAAAAAAGTACTTTTTCATTTTTGCGGATCAATTTGTGAAGCACCTGGGGGTTTAAAGTGCTCACTATGCCTCTAGATGAGTTCCTTGGGGGGTCTAGTTTCCAACATGGGGTCACTTGTGGAGGAGCTCCAATGTTTAGGCACACAGGGGCTTTCCAAACGCGACATGGTGTCCGCTAACGATGGAGATAAGTTTTCATTCAAAAAGTCAAATGGCGCTCCTTCCCTTCCGAGCCTTACCATGTGCCCAAACAGTGGTTTACCCCCACATGTGA
Organism: Ranitomeya variabilis; assembly: GCF_051348905.1. Classification (NCBI taxonomy): domain Eukaryota; kingdom Metazoa; phylum Chordata; class Amphibia; order Anura; family Dendrobatidae; genus Ranitomeya; species Ranitomeya variabilis. The sequence goes on along the minus strand of NC_135237.1, from coordinate 250,689,915 downwards.
GGTATTGGTGTACTCAGGAGAAATTGCCCAACAAAATTTAGGATCCATTTTATCCTGTTGCCCATGTGAAAATGAAAAAATTGAGGCTAAAATAATTTTTTTGTGAAAAAAAAGTACTTTTTCATTTTTACGGATCAATTTGTGAAGCACCTGGGGGTTTAAAGTGCTCACTATGCTTCTAGATAAGTTCCTTGGGGGGTCTAGTTTCCAAAATGTGGTCACTTGTGGGGGAGCTCCAATGTTTAGGCACATGGGGGCTCTCCAAACGCGACATGGTGTCCGCTAAAGATTGGAGCCAATTTTTCATTCAAAAAGTCAAATGGCGCTCCTTCCCTTCCGAGCCCTGCCGTGCGCCCAAACAGTGGTTTACCCCCACATATGAGGTATCAGCGTACTCAGGACAAATTGGACAACAACGTTCGTGGTCCAGTTTCTCCTTTTACCCTTGGGAAAATAAAAAATTGTTGCTAAAAGATCATTTTTGTGACTAAAAAGTTAAATGTTCATTTTTTACTTCCATGTTGCTTCTGCTGCTGTGAAACACCTGAAGGGTTAATAAACTTCTTGAATGTGGTTTTGAGCACCTTGAGGGGTGCAGTTTTTAGAATGGTGTCACTTTTGGGTATTTTCAGCCATATAGAACCCTCAAACTGACTTCAAATGTGAGGTGGTCCCTACAAAAAATGGTTTTGTAAATTTTGTTGTAAAAATGAGAAATCACTGGTCAAATTTTAACCCTTATAACTTCCTAGCAAAAAAAAAATTTGTTTCCAAAATTGTGCTGATGTAAAGTAGACATGTGGGAAATGTTATTTATTAACTATTTTGTGTCACATAACTCTCTGGTTTAACAGAATAAAAATTCAAAATGTGAAAATTGCGAAATTTTCAAAATTTTTGCCAAATTTCCGTTTTTTTCACAAATAAACTCAGAAATTATCGACCTAAATTTACCACTAACATGAAGCCCAATATGTCACGAAAAAACAATCTCAGAATCGCTAGGATCCGTTGAAGCGTTCCTGAGTTATTACCTCATAAAGGGACACTGGTCAGAATTGCAAAAAACGGCAAGGTCATGAAGGGGTTAAGGAGATGTGGGGATAACTGGAAGGCCTCATCACCCACACAGACAGAAGACATAGGTGGTCCAGTTGTTCCCGGGAGTGCTCTTGCTGGTGGAAAGTCATACATGTCTCCATACAAACAACGGCCCATCGGTGAATTTTTGAATACTTGGGAGTCATTGGACCGGCCATAAGCTCCAATGTCCACAGCCAGAAATTTGCAGTTGGCATCTGCAATGGCCATGAGTACGATAGAAAAGTACTTCTTGTAATTGAAGAACTCTGAGCCTGATCCTGCCGGTTTGGCTATGCGGATGTGTTTCCCATCTACTGCACCCAAGCAGTTTGGGAAATGGCACAGTTTCTCAAACAGTTCTGCACTCTGCAGCCAGATGTCCCTTGTCGGTTGTGGCATGTACTGTTATGATCTGGTGGCCTAGGAGTAGCATTGGACGTACTCTGGAGAAGGTGGTATCTGTACTGACTGCGGACCCTGAACTTAACACCGCAACTAGAAGTAGCCGTGGGATGTACCTACTGATCCTAGACACCTCGACACAGCCGGAGGACTAATTAACCCTATAGATAGAAAAGGGAAAACTGTCTCGCCTCAGAGAAAATTCCCAAGGATAGGCAGCCCCCCACAAATATTGACTGTGAGAGGAGAGGAAAAAACATACACAGGCTGAAAACAGGATTTAGCAAAGGAGGCCAATCTAGCTAAATAGGAAAGATAGGACAGAGAACTATGCGGTCAGTATTAAAATACTAGGAAATATCCACCACAGAAAATACAAAAAACTCTACATCTAACTAAAGACATGGAGGGTATATCTGCCTCTCCAGAGATTCCAGCTTGACTGCATAAATCCTTACACAGATTAAGCTGGACAAGAAAAAACATAAAATGCACTGAACAATGAGGCCCACAAAATGTGGGCTGCAAAACAAGCAGGACTTATCTTGGTGAAAAGACCAGGAAGCAGGAGAAACCATGAAGGGATGTGAATCCTCCAGAAACAATGGACAACTGGCACTGACTAAAGGGTGAAGCCAGACTAAATAGCCCAGTCCAGAGTGGACACACCTGATAACTGCTGTGAAGGACAGACAGCAGCGCTACCACTTATAACCACCGGAGGGAGCCCAAGAACAGAATTCACAACAATACCCCCCCCTTGAGGAGGGGTCACCGAACCCTCACCAGAGCCCCCAGGCCGATCAGGACGAGCCAAATGGAAGGCACGAACCAAATCGTCAGCATGAACATCAGAGGCAACAACCCAAGAATTATCCTCCTGGCCATAACCCTTCCACTTGACAAGATACTGAAGCCTCCGCCTTGAAAAACGAGAATCCAAGATCTTCTCAACAACATACTCCAACTCCCCATCAATCAACACCGGGGCAGGAGGATCAACAGAGGGAACGACGGGTACCACATATTTCCGCAACAAAGATCTATGAAAAACATTGTGGATGGAAAAAGAGGCTGGAAGGGCCAAACGAAAAGACACTGGATTGATAATCTCAGAAATCCTATAAGGACCAATAAACCGAGGCTTCAACTTAGGGGAAGAAACCTTCATAGGAACATGACGGGAAGACAACCAGACCAAATCCCCAACCCGAAGCCGGGAACCCACACGCCGCCAACGGTTAGCAAAACGCTGAGCCTCCTCCTGAGACAAGACCAAATTGTCCACAACATGAGCCCAAATTTGCTGCAACTTGTCAACCACAGAGTCCACCCCAGGACAATCAGAAGGCTCAACCTGCCCCGAAGAAAAACGAGGATGAAACCCAGAATTACAAAAAAAAGGTGAAACCAAGGTAGCAGAACTAGCCCGATTATTAAGGGCAAACTCGGCCAATGGCAAGAAAGCCACCCAATCATCCTGATCGGCAGACACAAAGCATCTCAAATAAGTTTCCAAAGTCTGGTTAGTTCGCTCGGTTTGGCCATTTGTCTGAGGATGAAATGCGGAAGAAAAAGACAAATCAATGCCCAGCCTAGCACAAAAGGCCCGCCAAAACCTGGAAACAAACTGGGAACCTCTATCGGACACAATATTATCCGGAATGCCATGCAAACGAACCACATGCTGAAAAAACAACGGAACCAACTCAGAAGAGGAAGGTAATTTAGGCAAAGGTACCAAATGAACCATCTTAGAAAACCAGTCACAAACCACCCAGATAACCAACATCCTCTGGGAAACCGGAAGATCCGAAATAAAATCCATAGAAATATGCGTCCAAGGCCTCTCAGGGACTGGCAAAGGCAAAAGCAACCCACTGGTGCGTGAGCAGCAAGGTTTGGCCCGCGCACAAGTCCCACAGGACTGCACAAAGGAACGCACATCCCGTGACAAAGAAGGCCACCAAAATGACCTACTAACCAAATCTCTGGTACCAAAAATCCCAGGATGGCCAGCCAACACAGAACAGTGAACCTCAGAAATCACTTTGCTAGTCCATCTATCAGGAACAAACAGTTTCCCCACAGGACAGCGGTCAGGTTTATCAGCCTGAAATTCCTGAAGAACCCGTCGTAAATCAGGGGAGATGGCAGAAAGAATCACCCCTCCTTCAGAATGCCGACCGGCTCAAGGACCCCAGGGGAATCAGGCAAAAAACTCCTAGAGAGGGCATCAGCCTTAACATTCTTAGAACCCGGAAGATACGAGACAACAAAATCAAAACGGGAGAAAAACAGGGACCATCGGGCCTGTCTAGGATTCAGCCGTTTGGCAGACTCGAGGTAAATCAGATTCTTATGATCGGTCAAGACCACAATACGGTGCTTAGCCCCCTCAAGCCAATGTCGCCACTCCTCAAATGCCCACTTCATAGCCAACAACTCACGATTACCGACATCATAATTGCGTTCCGCAGGCGAAAACTTTCGAGAGAAGAAGGCACACGGTTTCATCAAGGAACCATCAGAATTCCTCTGAGACAAAACGGCCCCTGCCCCAATCTCAGAAGCGTCAACCTCAACCTGAAAAGGAAGAGAAACATCCGGCTGACGCAACATAGGGGCAGAAGTAAATCGGCGTGTAAGCTCCTGAAAGGCAGAAACGGCCACAGAGGACCAATTCGTCACATCAGCGCCTTTCTTCGTCAAATCAGTCAGGGGTTTAACCACACTGGAGAAGTTGGCAATGAAACGGCGATAAAAATTAGCAAAGCCCAAAAATTTCTGAAGGCTCTTCACGGATGTGGGCTGGATCCAATCATGAATGGCCTGAACCTTAGCCGGATCCATTTCTATAGATGAGGGAGAAAAAATGAAGCCCAAAAAAGAAACCTTCTGTACTCCAAAGAGGCACTTAGACCCCTTCACAAACAAGGCATTATCACGAAGGATCTGAAATGCCATCCTGACGTGTTTCACATGAGACTCCCAATCATCCGAAAAAATCAAAATATCATCCAAATATATTTCGGAATTATCTTGATAAATTCATGATTGTATATCATGCATGAAGGACTGAAACACAGATGGAGCATTAGAGAGTCCGAAAGGCATCACAAGATATTCAAAATGGCCCTCGGGCGTATTAAACGCTGTTTTCCATTCGTCGCCCTGCTTAATACAAACAAGATTATATGCCCCTCGAAGGTCAGTCTTAGTAAACCAACTAGCACCGTTAATCCTGGCAAACAAATCAGAGAGCAAAGGCAAAGGGTATTGGAATTTGACCGTGGTCTTATTCAAGAGGCGATAATCAATACAGGGTCTCAAGGAGCCATCCTTCTTGGCAACAAAAAAGAAACCTGCTCCCAATGGAGAAGAAGATGGCCGAATATGCCCCTTCTCCAAAGACTCCTTAACATAACTCCGCATGGCGGCATGTTCTGGCACAGACAGGTCGGCCCTTAGGGAACTTACAGCGTGGAATCAAGTCAATAGCACAATCACAGTCCCTATGCGGTGGAAGGGAACTGGACTTGGGCTCATCAAAAACATCCTGGATATCTGACAAAAACTCAGGAACTTCAGAAGAGGGGGAGGAGGAAATTTACATCAAAGAAACGTCATCATGAACCCCCTGACAACCCCAACTAGTCACAGACATAGATTTCCAATCCAACACCGGATTATGCACCTGTAACCATGGAAACCCCAGCACAATAGCATCATGCAGATTATGCAACACCAGAAAACGACAATCTTCCTGATGGGCTGGCGCCATGCACATGGTTAACTGTGTCCAAAACTGAGGTTTATTTTTAGCCAATGGTGTAGCATCAATGCCCCTCAAAGGGATAGGACTCTGCAAAGGCTGTAAGGGAAAACCACAACGTCTGGCAAATTCAAAGTCCATTAAGTTTAAAGCGGCGCCTGAATCCACAAATGCCATGACAGAAAATGACGATAATGAGCAGATCAGGGTCACAGATAACAGAAATTTAGGTTGTACAGTACTGATGGTAATGGAACTAACGATTCTCTTGACACGCTTAGGGCAATCAGAAATAACATGAGCAGAATTGCCGCAGTAAAAACACAACCTATTCTGATGTCTGAATCCTTGTCGTTCAGCTCTAGACACAATCCTATCACATTGCATAGGCTCAGGACTCCGCTCGGAAGACAACGCCATAGTGTGCACAACTCTGCGCTCACGCAAGCGCCGATCAATTTGAATGGCCAGAGACATAGAATCACTCAGACCAGCAGGCGTGGGGAACCCCACCATAACATCTTTAACGGATTCAGAAAGACCCTTTCTGAAAATTGCCGCCAAAGCATCCTCATTCCATTTAGTCAACACAGACCATTTTCTAAATTTCTGGCAATATGATTCTGCCGCTTCTTGACCCTGACACAGGGCCAACAAGTTTTCTCAGCATGCTCTACAGAGTTAGGTTCATCATACAATAACCCAAGCGCCTGAAAAAAGGTGTCTACATTAAGCAACGCCGGATTCCCAGGTTCCAGGGCAAATGCCCAATCCTGGGGGTCGCCACGCAACAGAGATATGACAATTTTAACCTGCTGGATGGGATCACCAGAGGAACGGGGCTTCAGAGCAAAAAACAGTTTACAGTTATTTTTAAAGCTCAGAAATTTAGACCTGTCCCCAAAAAACAGATCAGGAGTTGGAATTCTAGGCTCTAAAACCAGAGTCTGAACGATATAATCAGAAATACCCTGTACTCTAGCAGCAAGTTGATCCACATGAGAAGCAAGTCCCTAAACATCCATGTCAGCGCCAAACTCCTGAGCCACCCAGAGGTAAAGAGGGAAAAAAAACACAACAGAGTACAGAAAAAAAAATGGCTCAGCACTTTATTTCCCTTCTTCTGAGATGCGGTTAACTCTTTGTAGGCCAGTTGTACTGTTATGATCTGGTGGCCTAGGAGTAGCATTGGACGTACTCTGGAGAAGGTCGTATCTGTACTGACCGCGGACTCTGAACTGAACACCGCAACTAGAAGTAGCCGTGGGATGTACCTACTGATCCTAGACACCTCGACACAGCCGGAGGACTAATTAACCCTATAGATAGAAAAGGGAAAACTATCTCGCCTCAGAGAAAATTCCCAAGGATAGGCAGCCCCCCACAAATATTGACTGTGAGAGGAGAGGAAAAAACATACACAGGCTGAAAACAGGATTTAGCAAAGGAGGCCAATCTAGCTAAATAGGAAAGATAGGACAGAGAACTATGTGGTCAGTATTAAAATACTAGGAAATATCCACCACAGAAAATACAACAAACTCCACATCTAACTAAAGACATGGAGGGTATATCTGCCTCTCCAGAGCTTCCAGCTTGACTGCATAAATCCTTACACAGATTAAGCTGGACAAGAAAAAACATGAAATGCACTGAACAATGAGGCCCACAAAATGTGGGCTGCAAAACAAGCAGGACTTATCTTGGTGAAAAGACCAGGAAGCAGGAGAAACCATGAAGGGATGTAAATCCTCCAGAAACAATGGACAACTGGCACTGACTAAAGGGTGAAGCCAGACTAAATAGCCCAGTCCAGAGTGGACACACCTGATAACTGCTGTGAAGGACAGACAGCAGCGCTACCACTTATAACCACCGGAGGGAGCCCAAGAACAGAATTCACAACAATGTACTCTGTGTGCAAGTTATCCCATATAGCGCAGCAGGTGCCTTTCACAATTCCGGAAATAGTTGAAACTCCAAGGCGGAACTGGTAGTGTAGTGACGTAAGGGATTCTCCTGTAGCCAAGAAGCTGTGAAAAAAAAAAAATGTTAGTAAAAATTGCAAAGACCCACATAACATTTTTAAACAATTTACACAAATGTTACTTTTTTTTTTTTATGTTTCAAAAAATGGCACTGTGGATTTTTTTTGTGTGTTGTAGTGCACATTAAAAACAGCATTTTTACATCTGTGCATTCTTATGCAGCAGGTGTTAAAAAATTAGTAATGGTCACAAACAATAAAAAAATTAACATGCTCCAGAAAATGCAACGCAGTATTTTGTGGAGCATGTTCACTGCTGATGTGAAGGTTTAAATATGAACAATGATTTAAAAAAGAAAAAAGAGCTTACCGCAGGGTCACCATCAGCCGCTCCGCCGGTGAAATGGAAAACCTCATACGTGTGTCCTGCCTTTGGATGACATCCCTAACTTGTTACAGCAACAAATCAAAGTGCTCCTGCCTCATCCGAAGATAATTAAAAAATTTCTCCGGGTTCTGGCGCAACTCCATGTACAGAGTAGAATAGACACCCCAGGTCATCCGCAGTGCATTAATGGGATGAATCCATAGTCTGCGACGTCGAGGTTGAAGCAACCTGCGGTGCAGGTCGCAGTAAATAACAAGGACGCCAGGTTGTAGTCTCTTTACCTCTTTACTGAAGGCCTCAGGATCCTCAGTCCAGAATACGGTTAACCGGGCTGTGGGAGTCTGGCCGGTCCGATGGCACCTCCAGAGTTCCCTTTGCAGGTGGAAATCTGTGCCTACCTTCTAGCGCTTGTGTGTTGTGGTCCTCCCCTGCTGTGCTTACGGGATAGTCCCCACAACTGTTGTGTCTGTTTCTGAAGTTCCCTCACAACTCGATTATGATGTTCTGCTTCGTCCCCCAGATGATATGGCTAGGACGCACCCGTATGACGGGTAGGCTTGGAGCTCTTCCGGGACCCTAGTGTCGCCCCTCTCCAGTTGTTGCCCCCTATGTCTTCTTAGGTGATTTGAGTGAGACAGCCCACCTATAACTGACTGTCCTGCCGTAGGTTTGAAGTAAGGCCTGGAGCTCAATACTTCCTCGGCGTTCCGGCCACCGGCTACGCGCCTCAGTAGGATGTTGCCTCGTCTTACAGCACGACTCCTACTGGTGTTTCTCCTTGTTGCGTCGATCTCATTTCTCACTCAGCACAATAAACCTCGCTTCTTGTCCTTTCTTGGGGTACTGCTGCGATCAAGTGCAGGCGCGGTCCCGTAATGTTCTCTCTGTTCGCTAGGCCTCTGTCAGGATCCCACCCCTGACAGGGACCCCCCTGAATCTTCCCCTGCAACACCCCCTGCCACAGGATGTTGCCTGGTTCCAACCCAGTCAGCTTCTCTCTAACTTCCTCTCTAACCACCAGTTTTACCAGATTGTGAGGAGTGGCCTAATACATAGCACCCTTAGCTCCCCCTGGAGGCCAGACTGTGAAGTGTATTGGTGTCTGTGATACCTGGTCAGGTGAACTCCTTCAGTGCCATCAGACGTACCATAGCCCCCCTTAGCGGCGGAGCATCAGTACTGCAACGACCAGGACTCTGGGGCGCTGCACCTCCTTCTCCCGAACCATTATATTCAGGCGATTTGTCTCAAAAATCACATCGGTAACTACGTTTGCAATCCTCACAAGTACTCCTTCCATCTCTGCCACTTTCTCTAAACCCTTTCAAAGATGGGCTGTAAAAACATTCAATATATAGCTTTCCCTATTTTCCAGTAGCCAATCACATAAGGAGACTCCCATTTTTAGGCAGGGAAAACGGATCCGTCATAAAAACGGATGAAACGGATAGTAAAAACGAACACAATGGATGAAACGGATCCAGTTTTTCGATGGAACCGTCTAGCGGATCTACGACGGATCCGTTGAAATACTGTATGCGTTGCGTCCGTTTTTCACTTTGTGACGCATCCGTCGATGCGTCGCGCCAACGCTTTAAGAAGTCCGCAGAAAAACGCTAGTGTGAAAGTAGCCTAACATACAAGTTACAGATATCACTTACATACCTCACATAAATTTGCCCTCAATGTTTTGCCCCATAACCAGGGGAACAAGTACCACTAGGCACAATATATAAGTCACTTTTTTTTGGAAGATCTATAGTATATAAGACTCCAAAACAGGTGATACTTAGAATTAAAATATGAATTTATTGAAAAAAGACTTAAAACCAAATATACATATCAGTCAATCAAAAAAATAAATAAATCAACAAGTGCAGATTCCATTAAAAGAGGGACTGTTTAGCCATAGGGAAGCCACCAATTGTCTACAACGCTATGATGTCTGGTATATTACAGTAATAAGAATCACTATTAGATGCAAAACTAAATTGCAAAATAATATACTGCCAAATATTAGATCCCGTGAGTAACCATAATAGCCTTTGTAAATAATATAATGTCAAGGTTCTAACAAGTAGGTAACCCTGATATAGTTACATTTAAGGCTTACGATGTTACATGGGCTAATGATAGTGTGGTAATAGGAGGCGCCTCCTGAAGAAGCGGTCTGTGAAACGCGCGTCGGGGCAGAGGGACGCCGAGGCACAGCCACACCACATCGCTCTGGTAAAGTAACATCGTAATTTTCATCTCTCTTTTAGCCATTATTACCACACTATCATTAGCCCATGTAACATCGTAAGCCTTAAATGTAACTATATCAGGGTTACCTACTTGTTAGAACCTTGACATTATATTATTTACAAAGGCTATTATGGTTACTCACGGGATCTAATATTTGGCAGTATATTATTTTGCAATTTAGTTTTGCATCTAATAGTGATTCTTATTACTGTAATATACCAGACATCATAGCGTTGTAGACAATTGGTGGCTTCCCTATGGCTAAACAGTCCCTCTTTTAATGGAATCTGCACTTGTTGATTTATTTATTTTTTTGATTGACTGATATGTATATTTGGTTTTAAGTCTTTTTTCAATAAATTCATATTTTAATTCTAAGTATCACCTGTTTTGGAGTCTTATATACTATAGATCTTCCAAAAAAAAGTGACTTAGATATCACTTACAGTAAAGAAACTAACAATGACAGACTGATACAGAGGGGTGATGACCCTGCCCTTGCGGGCTTACATTGTGCAGGATGGTGGGGATGGAGACAATAGGTTGAGGGTTGCAGGAGCTCCGGTGTTGGTGAGGCAGTATCTCCGGTAGTGATGAGAAGGCAACGGGGTCAGTGCAGGCTGTAGGCTTTCCTGAAGAGGTGGGTTTTCAGGTTCCGCCTGAAGGATCCGAATGTGGTTGATAGTCGGAAGTGTTGGGGCAAAGAATTCCAGAGGATGGGGGATATTCGGGAGACATCTTGGAGGCAATTGGATGACGAGCGAATAAGTGTGGAAGAGAAGGAGGTCTTGGGAGGACCGGAGATTACGTGAGGGAAGATATCGGGAGACTAATTCAGAGATATAAGGAGGAGACAGGTTATGGATGGCTTTGTAGGTCAGTATTAGTAATTTGAACTGGATACACTGAGGGAATGGGAGCCAGTGAAGAGATTTGCAGAGGGGGGAAGCAGAGGAGTAGCGAGGAGAGAGATGAATTAGTCGGGCAGCAGAGTTAAGGATGGACTGGAGAGGTGCAAGGGTGTTAGCAGGGAGGCCACAGAAAAGAATGTCACAGTAGTCAAGGCAGGAGATGATGAGGGCACGCACAAGCCTTTTAGTAGATTGATGGTTGAGGAAAGGACGGATTCTGGAGATGTTTTTGAGCTGGAGGTGACAGGAGGTGGAAAGAGCTTGGATGTGCGGTTTGAAGGACAGGGCAGAGTCGAAGGTTACTCCGAGGCAGTGGACTTCCGGTACGGGGGAAAGCATGATGTCATTGATTGCGATAGATAGGTCAGGTAAGGAAAATCATTAAAGGGGAAGGTTGCAGGATGGTAGACAGCAGATAACAGCGATAAGAGATGTTTGTACCATTAAAGGGGAAGGTTGCAGGATGGTAGACAGCAGATAACAGCGACAAGAGATGTTTGTACCATTAAAGGGGAAGGTTGCAGGATGGTAGACAGCAGATAACAGAGATAAGAGATGTTTGTACCATTAAAAGGGAAGGTTGCAGGATGGTAGACAGCAGATAACAGCAATAAGAGATGTTTGTACCTGTATGAAGAGAGGAGATGGATGTTAATTCCCGGCCGTTGAAATAACTGTGGCGTCTATATGCTTAGCTGCGCAATGCTTTGCTGCAGAAATGCGCGTGCCTGACCCCACACGCGTGCACCCCTTAAGATGCTACTAAATTTATAGGATTTATAGGATATGTATAATTACTATGTGATATCTGTGCTACAAGTCAAAATGGCACAGGAGATATATATGTATGTGTGAATCTGTATAATCACTGTATGTACAGTATATGTGTGTGTAAATGAATAATCACTGTGTGTACATTATATATTATTATTTATTTATATAGCACCATTAATTCCATGGTGCTGTACATGAGGCTGGGTTACATCAAAATACAAATATCACTTATAGTAAACAAAACTAACACTGACAGACTGATACAGAGGGGAGATGACCCTGCCCTTGTGGGCTTACATTCTACAGGATTATGGGGAAGGAGACAGTAGGTCAGGGGCTGCAGTAGCTCCAATGGTGTTGAGATGGTCGTGTGGTCATTACAGGTTTTAAGCTTCTTTGAAGAGATGGGTTTTCAGGTTCTGTTTGAAGGATCCAAATGTGGATAACCAGATATGTTGGGGCACATAATTCCAGATGATGGGAGATATTCAGGAGAAGTCTTGGAGGCGATTGGGTCAGGAGCGAATAAGCTTGGAGGAGAGAAGGAGGTCTTGGGAGGACCGGAGATTACGTGAGGGAAGATATTGAGAGATTAGTTCAGAAATATACGGAGGAGAAAGGTTATGGCTGGCTTTGTAGGTGAGTGTTAGTAGTTTAAACTGGATACGCTGGGAAATTGGGAGCCAGTGAAGGGATTTGCAAAGAGGGGAAGCAGGAGTGTAGCGAGGAGAGAGATTAATTAGTCGGGCAGCAGAGTTAAGGACGGACTGGAGAGTGTTAGAGGGTAGGCCACAAAGGAGGATTTTGCAGTAGTCGAGGCGGGAGATGATTAGGGCATAGTCAAGCATTTTGGTAGAGTGAGGGTTGAGGAAAGGACGGATTCTGGAAATATTTGAGCTGGAGGCGACAGGAGGTGGCGAGAGCTTGGATGTGTGGTTTAAATGACAGGGCAGAGTCAAGGGTTACTCTGAGGCAGCGGATTATCGGGATGGGGAAAGTGTGAATTCATTTATTGTGATAGATAGATTAGGCAGGGAAGGTGTGCGAGATGGAGGAAAGATAATTAGTTCAGTTTTGTCCACATTGCGTTTGAGGAAGATAGAAGAGAAGAAGGAGGATATAGCAGATAGACACTCTGGGATTCTGGAGAGCAGAGAGGTGACGTCTGGGCCAGAGAGGTAGATCTGAGTGTCATCGGCATATAGATGGTAGTGGAAGCCATGGGACTTTATGAGTTATCCTAGGCCTAGGGTATAGATTGAGAAGAGGTCCTAGGACAGAGCCTTAAGGGACACCAACAGAGAGGGGGTGAGATGAAGAGGTAGTATGGGAGTAGGAAACGCTAAATGTGCGGTTGGTGAGGCATGAGGAGATCCAGGATAGGGTAAGGTCTTTGACACCGAAGGAAGAGAAGATCTGTAATAGGAGGCAGTGGTCAACTGTATTGAAGGCAGAGGACAGGTCTAGAAGGAGGAGGATAGAGAATTGTCTGTTAGCTTTGGCTGTAAGTAAAGGTACCTTCACACTAAGCGACTTTACAACGATAACGATAGCGATCCGTGACGTTGCAGCGTCCTGGATAGCGATATCGTTGTGTTTGACACGCAGCAGCGATCTGGATCCTGCTGTGATATCGCTGATCGTTGCTGAAAGTTCAGAACTTTATTTGGTTGTCAGATCGGCGTGTATCTTCGTGCTTGACAGCCAAAGCAACAATGCCAGCGATGTTTTACAGTGGTAACCAGGGTAAATATCGGGTTACTATGCGCAGGGCCGCGCTTAGTAACCCGATGTTTACCCTGGTTACCATTGTAAATGTAAAAAAAAAAAAACAGTACATACTCACCTTCTGCTGTCTGTCACACGTCCCTCGCCGTCTGCTTCCCGCACTGACTGTGAGCGCCGGCCATAAAGTGAAAGCAGAGCACAGCAGTGACGTCACCGCTGTGCTGTGCCTTACGGCTGGCACTCACAGTCAGTGCGGGAAGCAGACGGCGAGGGACGTGTGACAGACAGCAGAAGGTGAGTATGTACTGTTTGTTTTTTTTACATTTACAATGGTAACCAGGGTAAACATCGGGTTACTAAGCGCGGCCCTGCGCTTAGTAACCCGATGTTTACCCTGGTTACCCGGGGACCTCGGCATCGTTGGTCGCTGGAGAGCTGTCTGTGTGACAGCTCTCCAGCGACCAAACAGCGACGCTGCAGCGATCGGCATCGTTGTCGATATCGCTGCAGCGTCGTTTAGTGTGAAGGTACCTTTTGTTGTTTGTAAATTTGGTCAGGGCAGTCTCAGTGGAATGGTGGGGACGGAAGCCAGATTGTAGGTTGTCGAATAGAGAGTTAGATGCAAGGTGAGAGGAAAGTTCAGCGTGGACGTTCAGCTCAAGTAGTTTGGAAGCAAATGAGAGCAAAGATATGGGGCGGTAGCTGGACATTGCGCTCCGGTCAAGGGAAGGCTTTTTTAAACAGCTGACATGTGCCCGAAATAGCAGCGGGTGAAATCGCGATTCACCCGCCGCTATTAACTAGTTAAATGCCGCTGTCAAATGCTGACAGAGGCATTTAACCGGCGCTTCCGGCCATCGGGCCAGAAATGAGCGCATCGCCGACCCCATCACATGATCGGAGGTCAGCGATGCGTCGGCCTAGTAACCAGAGGTCTCCTTGAGACCTCTATGGTTGCTGATGCCGGCTTGCTGTGAGCACCACCCTGTGGTTGGCGCTCATAGCAAGCCTGTAATTCAGCTACATAGGAGCGATCTGATGATCGCTGCTATGTAGCAGAGCCGATCACGCTATGCCAGCTTCTAGCCTCCCATGGAGGCTATTGAAGCATGGCAAAAGTAAAAAAAAAAGTTTAAAAAAAATATGAAAAAAATATAAAAGTTTAAATCACCCCCCTTTCGCCCCATTCAAAGTAAAACAATAAAAAAATCAAACCTACACATATTTGGTATCGCCACGTTCAGAATCGCCCGATCTATCAATAAAAAAAGGATTTACCTGATCGCTAAACAGCGCAGCGAGAAAAAAAATTAGAAACGCCAGAATTACTTTTTTTTGGTCGCCGTGACATTGCATTAAAATGCAATAACGGGCAATCAAAAGAACGTGTCTGCACCAAAATGGTATCCTTAAAAACATCAGCTTGGCATGCAAAAAATAAACCCTCACCTGACCCCAGATCACGAAAAATGGAGACACTACGGGTATCGGAAAATTGGGCCAATTTTTTTTTTTAGCAAAGTTTGGGAATTTTTTTTTTAGCACTTAGAAAAAACGTAACCTAGACATGTTTGGTGTCTATGCACTCGTAATGACCTGGAGAATCAAAATGGCAGGTCAGTTCTAGCATTTAGTGAACCTAACAAAAAAGCCAAACAAGTGTGGGATTGCACTTTTTTTGCAATTTCACCGCACTTGGAATTTTTTTCCCGTTTTCCAGTACACATGCTAAAACCAATAATGTCGTTCAAAAGTGCAACTTGTCCCACAAAAGACAAGCCCTCACATGGCCATATTGACAGAAAAATAAAAAAGTTATGGCTCTGGGTAGGAGGGGAGCGGAAAATTATAACGCAAAAACGGAAAAGGTCAAGGTCTTGAAGGGGTTAAAGGTGTAACAACTGTTTGGTGTTGTGGGATAAAGAAGATATGAGGGATGTGAAATAGGCCTGTTTAACAGAGGTGAGAGCTGATTTGAATGCGGGTGTTGCTTGTTTGAGTGCAGTGAAATCATCTTGCAAATGCATTTTCTTACAACGCCGTTGTGCAATTCTGGATACTTGCCGAAGCTTTTTAGTGAAGCTATTGTGCCAGGGTTGTCTATTGATTCGGCGCACTCTGCTATGCATGACAGGGGCCACTGAGTTGATGGCTGATGCCAGAATGGCATTGTAGAAACTAGTGGCAGTGTCTGTGTCGTGGAGTGAAGCAATGGAGGACAGTGGCTGAATACAGTCAGAGAGTGTGCGAGGGTCTAGATGTGCAAGGTTTCTGTGGGGGGGGGCGCATGTTGCTGGACATGGGTGACAGGTGTGGAGGACAGTGATGAGAAAGTGAGTAGATGGTGGTCAGATACAGGGAGAGGGGAGGTTGTGAAGTTAGGGAGCAAAAATGGGTGAAGACCAGGTCTAATGTGTGTCCGTCTGTGTGGGTGGCTGAGGAGGACCACTGATTAAGTCCAAAAGATGAAGTAAGGGACAGGAGTTTGGAGGCTGCTGACTGGTGGGTGTCAATGGGGATTTTGAAGTAACCCATGATGATGGTGGGAATGTCAGCAGACAGAAAGTGAAGGAGCCAGGTGGAGAAGTGGTCAATAAAGGCAGTAATCAGGCCCGGTGTTCGGTATATGACGGCCATTTGGAGGCTGGAGTTAGAGTAGATGCGGACATAGTGTGGACTTCAAAAGAGGGGAGGATAAGGAAGGGTAGAGGTGGAATTGGGTTAAAGGTATAGTATAGTTGGGTTAAAGGTATAGTTGGAAGAAAGGAGAAGGCCCACTACTCCACCATGTCTGTTGCCAGGACGAGGAGTGTGGGTGAAGTGGAAGCCGCCGTAACATAGCGCAGCAGGGGAGGCTGTGTCAGAGGTTGTCAGCCATGTTTCAGTGAGGCCCAGGAAGGAAAGATTACGAGAGGTAAAGAGGTCATGAATCACGTGGAGTATATTGCAGATGGAGCGGGCATTCCAGAGTGCTCCATAGAGAGGGAGCAGGGTGGTGGGCATCAAGCGCACATATTTGAGGTGGGCAAGATTTCAGGTGTTTACGTTGGGTTGGGAGCGATAGAAGGGGGTAATAATGGGAGGTATGAGATGTGGGGGTCCAGGATTGGGAGATTGTTGGAATAAGTTTAAATGCAACAACTCCATTCCTGTTGTAGTCTGCATTGAATGTCTATGAGTGTTCATTTGTCAGCTATGCTGTGATTGTTAAAGTTTGTAAAAAAAAAAAAAAGTCAGAGGACACTCACTGATTGCATCAGTCTGCTGCTGTTTCCTTCACAGAGAGACATGTGTTACATGGACTAGATTATATCGGTAGTTACTGTCAAAGCTTTCTTATTTTGTTCCAGTTCAAGCTGCATATATTAAACACAGTTTGCCTTACGTTGGATTCTGCTGCTTATATGAAGTAACACGCGCTGCTGTGGTAATACTCCGGCTAACAGGTTATGGGCCCAGCCACCGGAAAGTAAATGGTAAAAAGCCCAGTCACCGGAATAAGCAGCGAGCCAAGCGCAGACAGCACAGAGGAACCCCCGGAATACAAGGACACCGGAACGCAAAGGTACCGCAGTGTACAGAGCACCGGACAGCGCAGCTTAAAGGGCCAGTAACAAACAAAAAAAAGAGGTACAAGAGACAAGAATGTCTACAGAAAGGAATGCAGTGAAGTACACAGTGCCAAGTCTCACAAATCACAATTACAGCTCCTGGAAATTCAAGGTAAAGATGTTACTTATAAGAGAGGGTACATGGAAATGTATTGAACAGCCTGTGCCTGACCCAGTACCGGGTGATTGGCTAGAGACTGATCAGAAAGCACAAAGCACTATTTCCCTCAGCATAGATGATAACCAGATTGTACATGTATGCAAATGTGATACTGCAAAGAAAATGTGGGAAGAATTACAGAAAGTGCATGAAAGGTCAAGTCTCAGCAATAAGCTATATCTTATGAGAAAGCTGTATCAGTCTAAATTAAGTGATGGCCAGCATATGCAGGACTATATCAGAAACACCCTAGAGATTGTGGAGCGCCTAAGGGGTATTGGTGAAGAAATTAAAGATTTTCATGTTGCTGCATTACTATTAAGTGGTCTTCCAGAAAGTTATGACACGCTTGTGACTGCATTAGATGCCAGACCAGATGATGAACTCACACTAGAATATGTGAAAGGGAAACTTGCAGATGAATACAAGAGAAAGTCAGAGACTATTAGCAATAATATATGCAAAGCAGAAACAGCATTAAAGACACAGTACTTTTCTAAAGCTCAGAGTCATTTAAAGGAAACTCGTGAATGTTTTGTCTGTAAAAAACCTGGTCACCTTAAAGCAGACTGCAGAGTGTGGAAAGCAAGAATGAATCAGTTTAAAAAGCAGGACAGTCATCAAAAGGTTAAAACAGCTGTAAAGAAGGAAGATGCATGTATTGCGACTGCATTTGGGGTCAGCACAAGCCCATATGCAAACCATGTTTGGTGTATTGACTCTGGAGCGACTGCTCACATGACACGTGATAAGGATTTCTTCATTAATCTAGATGAAAGCAAGTCTGAAAAGGTAATTTTAGCTAATGGTCACTATATGACATCAGAAGGAATAGGAGATGGTTATTTCCATTGTCAAGTTCAATCCTCAGCACAAGTCAGAAAAATCCCAGTTAAAGACGTGCTGTATGTTCCCAAACTTGAAAGTAACCTTTTATCTGTAAAGAAGCTTGCACAACAAGGAAATATAGTTACATTTAAGGATGACAGATGCATCATTTCAAAGAAGGGTCATACCCTTGCCGAAGGAAAAATCAAAGATGAACTTTATCAGCTGAAATGCAATGAAACTGTTTACAGTGCTAGACAAGATTTTCATAAGGACTGTATTCATGTGTGGCACAGACGCCTAGGCCACAGAGATCCAGAAGCAGTAAAGAAACTAGCTCAACTTGCAAATGGTATTGCAATCAACCAGTGTAATCAAACAATGAAGTGCACAAGTTGCCTAAAAGGGAAAATGTCCAGAAAATCGTTTCCTAAAGTAAGCACTACTAAATCTGCACAGATACTGGATTTGATACATACAGATGTGTGTGGTCCAATGAGTGTTCTTACTCCCAGCAAGAAGAGATATTTTCTCACATTCATTGATGATTATTCCAGATATACTGTTACTTACCTACTTCAAAGTAAAGATGAAGTTCCACAGAAACTTGAAGAATATCTTGCTGCAGTTCTTAACAAATTTGGAAGAATACCAAAGGTACTGCGAGCAGATAATGGAACTGAATATACAAGTGGTAAAGTGCAAACCATCCTGAAAAAGAATGGAATCGTGTTCCAGACAACCGTTCCATACAACCCAGAGCAGAATGGCACAGCAGAGAGAAAGAACCGAACTCTTTGTGAAAGTGGAAGAAGTATGCTATTTGATGGAAACCTACCTACAACATATTGGGGAGAAGCCATCATGACTGCTACCTATCTTCAAAATCGACTGCCAAGTAAAGCTACAAGTAAAACTCCATATGAGCTATGGAACTGTGAGAAGCCCAACCTGAAGCATCTCAGGATATTCGGAAGCAAAACTTTTGTGCATGTTCCCAAAGAAAAACGTTCTAAGTGGGAATCTCATGCAAAGGAAGGAGTTCTTGTGGGGTACAGTGAAACTCAGAAAGGATACAGAATCCTGCATCCACAGACCAACACAGTAACAATCAGCAGAGATGTAGTGATTGATGAAAACTCAGTATCGCTCAAATTTCATGAGGTTACGCAAATAATTCAACCTAAGGAACAAGAATTTCAGTCAGTGATTCCAGACATTGAAGAGAATCTCAAAGAAAATACTGAAGTCTGGATATGCTCTGAAAGTACTGAAAAAGAAACAGAAGAACCAAGCCAACCTCAGGAGATCAGAAGATCAGAAAGATCAAATAAAGGAATTCCAGCTAAACGCCTTTCTTATATGGTCAGATCAATTCCAGAAGAAGAGCCACAGTCATGGCAGGAAATGCAAAAACTGCCTATTCATAAGAAGCAAAAATGGATAAAAGCTGCTGATGAAGAAATGGAATCCCTTCATAAGCTCAAAACATGGGAGCTCACAGAGCTACCTCAAGGCAAGAAAGCAATTGGATGTAAGTGGGTCTTTAAGAACAAATATGACTCCGAAGGTAATATTCACCGTTTTAAAGCAAGATTGGTCGCAAAAGGATATTCACAAAAATATGGTGAAGATTATGATGCTACTTTTGCTCCAGTTGCCAAGCAAACTACATTCAGAACTTTATTATCCATAGCTGCTGTTCAGCAGATGAAAGTAAGACATTTTGACATCAAAACAGCCTTTCTACATGGAGACATTGAAGAAGAGCTGTACATGACTCAACCAGAAGGCTATGTTAAAAGGGGTAAAGAGAACCTTGTTTGCAGAATGCAAAAATCTCTCTATGGCCTTAAGCAATCAGCAAGAGCATGGAACACTAAGATGAACAAAGTGTTAATCGACGAAGGATTTAAAAGGTCTCAAGCGGATCCATGTTTGTATACAAAAAGTGTATCACAAGATTGGATGTATGTTATTCTATATGTGGATGATGTAATAATAGCGCATCAAGAAGAGAGAGAAATTTCAAAACTAGGTCAAATTCTGAACAAGCATTTCGAGACCAAGGACCTTGGAGATGTGACATACTATTTGGGAATCCAAATCCAGAGAGAGGAAGATGGAAGTTTTCTTCTTAATCAAAATTCTAAAATCTCCACAGTTCTAAACCAGTTTGGAATGTCAGAAGCCAAAGGCATATCAACTCCAATGGATCCATCTTACCTAAAATTGGAAGGAGAAGAAGATCTGCTACCCACAAATGACAGTTACAGACAAGCAGTGGGGGCACTTCTATACATAGCAACCACAACCCGTCCAGATATCTCAGCCACAGTGGGAATTCTCTGCCGACGTGTAAGCAAGCCACGCCAAAGAGATTGGAATGCAATTAAGAGACTTCTTCAGTATCTTAAGGCAACCCAAGAGTTAAGTCTAAAGATTTCTGCATCAGGAGATCTAATTCTCAGAGGATATGTAGATGCAGATTGGGCTGGAGACTCAAGTGATCGAAGATCAACAAGTGGTTACTTGTTCAAGTTAGGACACACTTCAATCTCATGGTCGAGTAGAAAACAAGTGTCAGTTGCATTGTCTTCTACAGAAGCAGAATATACATCAGCTGCTCATGCAAGTCAAGAGTTAATTTGGTTGAAGCAACTTTTGGAAGAATTCGGCAAACCACTAGCTGAACCAACTGTTATCTATGAGGACAACCAAGGATGTATCAAGCTCGCCAGCAGTGAAAGGATAAGTGCAAGAACAAAGCACATTGATGTTAAACATCATCACTTGCGTGACTTAGTAGAGCGTGAAGTTCTAAAGTTTGTTTACTGTGAATCTGACAAGATGTTAGCAGATGTTTTGACAAAGCCATTGTCAAGAGCCAAGTTTGAAGAATTCAGAACTGCAATGGGACTAACAGGATAAGCAGTTGTTGAGTGGGGGTGTTGGAATAAGTTTAAATGCAACAACTCCATTCCTGTTGTAGTCTGCATTGAATGTCTATGAGTGTTCATTTGTCAGCTATGCTGTGATTGTTAAAGTTTGTAAAAAAAAAAAAAAGTCAGAGGACACTCACTGATTGCATCAGTCTGCTGCTGTTTCCTTCACAGAGAGACATGTGTTACATGGACTAGATTATATCGGTAGTTACTGTCAAAGCTTTCTTATTTTGTTCCAGTTCAAGCTGCATATATTAAACACAGTTTGCCTTACGTTGGATTCTGCTGCTTATATGAAGTAACACGCGCTGCTGTGGTAATACTCCGGCTAACAGAGATATGTTGCCAGCAGTGAGGAGAAGCAGAGAGAGACAGAGCAGGTGGGAGAAGGAGAGTGGGTGGCTTGTTTTGTGTTTTATTAGGAGAGATCTGAAGTTGAGGAGCAGGTCAGTGGAGGAGGTCAGGTGGGGAGGCAGGAGGGAAGGAGAGATTATTACTTGGTTAGAGGGTGATGGAGTTTGGGGATAGCAAAGGAGAGTGAGGCGTAATTGAGCTGAAACTGTTAGAGCATATGTCAGCATAATGAGAGTAAGTGTGATGGAAAGGGAAAGAAATTTAGTGCATTTATTAACAGTGGTTAGTCGTACCTTCTGTTTACTTCTTGCACATTTCTGGCATATATATGTGTGTATATGTATAATCACTGTATGTACAATATACATGTGTGTATTTCTATAATCACTTTGTGTACAGTATATAGTTATATATATGTATATGCATAATTACTGTGGGTGCAGTATATATAGTGTACTAGCTGAAGAGCCCGGCGTTGCCTGGGCATAGTAAATATCTGTGGTTAGTTATAGCACCTCACTTCTCTTATTTTCCCATCACGCCTCTCATTTTCCCCATCACATCTTTCATTTTCCCCCTCACATCTCTCATTTTCTCCCTCACACCTCTCATTTTCCCCCTCACTCCTCTTATTTTCCCCCTCACTCCTCTCATTCCCCCCTAACACTTGTCATTTCGACCTCACATCTGTCATTTTCCGATCACTCCACTATTTTCCCTCACTCCTCTCATTTTGCACTCACACCTTTTCATTTTCACCTCACACCTCTCATTTTCACCTCAGTATATACATGTTTGTCATCTCCCTTATATATAGTATACACCTGTATGTCATCTCCTGTATATAGTATATACCTGTATGTCATCTCCCCTGTATATAGTATATACCTGCTGTGTGTCATCTCCCCTGTATATAGTATGTACCTGTATGTCATCTCCTCCTGTATATACTATATACCTGTAGGTAATCTGCTCCTGTATATAGTATATACCTGTGTGTCATCTCCTCCTGTATATAGTATATACCTGTATGTCATCTCCCCTGTATGTAGTATATACCAGTGTGTCATCTCCCCTGTATATAGTATATATGTGTGTCATCTCCTCCTGTATATAATATATACCTGTGTGTCATCTCTCCTGTATATAGTATATATCTGTGTGTCATCTCCTCCTGTATATAGTATATACCTGTGTGTCATCTCCCCTGTAAATAGTATATATCTGTATGTCATCTCCTCCTGTATTAGACCTCATTCACACGTTATTTGATCAGTATTTTTACCTCAGTATTTGTAAGCTAAATTGGCAGCCTGATAAATCCCCAGCCAACAGTAAGCCCACCCCCTGGCAGTATATATTAGCTCACACATACACATAATAGACAGGTCATGTGACTGACAGCTGCCGGATTCCTATATGGTACATTTGTTGCTCTTGTAGTTTGTCTGCTTATTAATCAGATTTTTATTTTTGAAGGATAATACCAGACTTGTGTTGTTTTAGGGCAAGTTTCGTGTGTCAAGTTGTGTGTTGAGTTGCGTGTGGCGACATGCATGTAGCGACTTTTGTGAGATGATTTTTGTGTGGCGACATGCGTGTAGCAACTTTTTGTGTGTCGAGTTGCATGTGACAGGTTACTGTAGCAAGTTGTGTGAATCAAGTTTTGCGCAAGGCGAGTTTTGCGCGTGGCGAGTTTTATGTGTGGTGCCTTTTGAGTATGTGCAAGTTTTGTGTGAGGCAACTTTTGCATGTGTTGCAACTTTTGTGCATGTGGCAATTTTTCCGCGTGTGCAAGTTTTGCGTGTGGCGAGTTTTCCATGAGGTGAGTTTTGCACGTGTGGCGAGTTTTGCATGTGGAGAGTTTTGCGCGTGGCGAGTTTTGAGCAGCGACTTTTGTGTTTCGACTTTTATGTGGCGAGGTTGGTGTATGTGTGGTGAAATGTGCGCTGAGGGTGGTATATGTGTTCGAGCACGTGGTAGTGTGTGGCGCATTTTGTGTGTGTGTTCATATCCCCGTGGTGGTGTGGTGATTATCCCATGTCGGGGCCCCACCTTAGCAACTGTACAGTATATACTCTTTGGCGCCATCACTCTCATTCTTTAAGTCCCCCTTGTTCACATCTGGCAGCTGTTAATTTGCCTCCAACACTTTTCCTTTCATTTTTTCCCCATTATGTAGATAGGGGCAAAATTGTTTGGTGAATTGGAAAGCGCGGGGTTAAAATTTCACCTCACAACATAGCTTTGACGCTCTGGGGGTCCAGACGTGTGACTGTGCAAAATTTTGTGCCTGTAGCTGCGACGCCTCCAACACTTTTCCTTTCACTTTTTCCCCATTATGTAGATAGGGGCAAAATTGTTTGGTGAATTGGAAAGCGCAGGGTTAAAATTTCACCTCACAACATAGCTTTGACGCTCTGGGGGTCCAGACGTGTGACTGTGCAAAATTTTGTGCCTGTAGCTGCGACGCCTCCAACACTTTTCCTTTCACTTTTTCCCCATTATGTAGATAGGGGCAAAATTGTTTGGTGAATTGGAAAGCGCGGGTTTAAAATTTCACCTCACAACATAGCCTATGACGCTCTCGGGGTCCAGACGTGTGACTGTGCAAAATTTTGTGGCTGTAGCTGCGACGGTTCAGATGCCAATCCCGGACATACATACACACACACACATTCAGCTTTATATATTAGATACACTGTACACACAATGATTATACAGCTCTGGCAAAAAATAAGAGACCACTGCAAAATGTTCAATTTGTCAGATTTTTCTCTTTATAGGTATATTTTTGAGTAAAATGTAAATTGTTCTTTTATTTTTATTTTATTTTTTTAATTTTGTTTATACTTCTGACAACATCTCTCCGAATTTCCAAGCAATACATTTTGTATTTTTTTTTCTGACAAAGAAAAATGGTCAAAATAAAAAAAAAAAACAGCGCTTTCAGACCTCAAATAAAGCATGTTCATAATCATTTAGAGACAACACTACTAATATTTTAACTCAGGAGGGGTTCAGAAATCAATATTTTGTGGAATAACCATGATTTTTAATCACAGCTTTCATGCGTCTTGGCATGCTTTCCACCAGTCTTTCACACTGCTTTTGGCACATAAATTTAAGCCGTTCTTCTTTGTTTGATGGCTTGTGACTATCTATCTTGATTACATTCCAAAGGTTTTCAATAGGGTTCGGGTCTGGAGATTGGGTTGCCCATGACAGGGTTTTGATGTGGTGGGCTCTTAATTTTTTCCAGAGCTGTATACTGTACACACATATATACTGAACACAAAGTAACTATGCATATATACTGTATACACACACATATATACTAAACACAGTGATTATACATATACACACATATATACTGTACATACATTTATTATACATATACACAGATATATACTGTACATACATTAATTACACACACATATACAGGTGCTTCTCACAAAGTTAGAATATCATTAAAAATCACACATAATCCCGTCCCCCCCACATTACCACACATAATCCCACCACATCACCACACATAATCCCACCACCCCACCACATTACTACACATAATCCCGCCCCTACCACATTACCACACACAATCCCACCCCCCACCACATTACTACAGATAATCCCGCCACCCCACCACATTACTACAGATAATCCCACCCCCCACATTACCACACATAATCCCGCCCCCCACCACATTACCACACATAATCCCGCCCCCCACCACATTACCACACATAATCCTGCCCCCCACCACATTACCACACATAATCCCGCCCCCCCACCACATTACTACAGATAATCCCGCCACTCCACCACATTACCACACATAATCCCGCCCCCCACCACATTACTACAGATAATCCCGCCACCCCACCACATTATTACAGATAATCCCACCCCCCACCACATTACCACACATAATCCAGCCCCCACCACATTACCACACATAATCCCGCCCCCCACATTACCACACATAATCCCGTCCCCCCCCACATTACCACACATAATCCCACCACATCACCACACATAATCCCGCCACCCCACCACATTACTACACATAATCCCGCCCCTACCACATTACCACACACAATCCCGCCCCCACCACATTACTACAGATAATCCCGCCACCCCACCACATTACTACAGATAATCCCACCCCCCACCACATTACCACACATAATCCAGGCCCCCCACCACATTAGCACACATAATCCCGCCCCCACCACATATAATCCTGCCCCCCCACCACATCACCACACATAATCCCGCCCCCTCACCACATTACTACAGATAATCCCGCCACCCCACCACATTACTACAGATAATCCCGCCCCCACCACATTACCACACATAATCCCGCCCCCACCACATTACCACACATAATCCCACCCCCCACCACATTATTACAGATAATCCCGCCCCCCACCACATTACCACACATAATCCAGCCCCCCACCACATTACCACACATAATCCAAACCCCCACCACATTACCACACATAATCCTGCCCCCACCACATTACCACACATAATCCCGCCCCCCACCACATTACTACAGATAATCCCGCCACCCCACCACATTATTACAGATAATCCCACCCCCCACCACATTACCACACATAATCCAGCCCCCCACCACATTACCACACATAATCCCACCCCCCACCACATCACCACACATAATCCAGGCCCCCACCACATTAGCACACATAATCCCGCCCCCCCACCACATATAATCCTGCCCCCCACCACATCACCACACATAATCCCGCCCCCTCACCACATTACTACAGATAATCCCGCCACCCCACCACATTACTACAGATAATCCCGCCCCCCCACCACATTACCACACATAATCCCGCCCCCACCACATTACCACACATAATCCCACCCCCCACCACATTATTACAGATAATCCCGCCCCCCACCACATTACCACACATAATCCAGGCCCCCCACCACATTAGCACACATACTTCACCTACGCTTGTCCTTCCTGGCACCAAGGGGGTGATTCTGAAAATGTCTCCAGGTACAGCTTGCATGTCATAGTATAGTAATGGTGTCTTTCTTTTTATGCTCTTTTTATACATCTAGGAGGCCGTAATGGCATAACGTTAATAAAAAACGTAGCGTAGGACTGCCCCATTATGAGATTGCCGTGAAGTGGCGGGGTAGCTCAAAAAATTGATCAATTATTTGCTAAATGTCTCATATTTGAACTACAGTTAGAATTCAGTAGGTGCATGTGCACCATTTGTATTGCGTTCTGACCATTAGCAGTGCTGGCTTCTCTTTTTTTTTCTATTTCATTAGCACACATAATCCCGCCCCCCCACCACATATAATCCCGCCCCCCCACCACATCACCACACATAATCCCGCACCCTCACCACATTGCTACAGATAATCCCGCCACCCCACCACATTACTACACATAATCCCGCCCCCCACCACATCACCACACAGCGGCGCCGGAACAAGGACAGGTGAATATTGCAAGTGCCGGGGCCTGAGCGACGAGAGGTGAGCATGTCATTTTTTATTTTTTTTTTATCGCAGCAACAGCATATGGGGTAAATATCTCTATGGAGCATCTTATGGGGCCATAATCTACGTTTGTGCAGCATTATATTAGGCAAATATCTCTATGGAGCATCTTATGGGGCCCTTATTAACCTTTATGCAGGATTATATGGGGCAAATGTGTCTATGGAGCATCTTATGGGGCCATTATTAACCTTTGTGCAGCATTATATGGGGCATCTATATATATAAGAGGCATCGTGATTACTCATTAATCCCGCCCCCTGCACAGTAGCTCCGTCCCCCACCACATCACCACACATAATCCTGCCCCCCACCCCATTACCACACACAATCCCGCCCCCACCATATTACCACACACAATCCGCACCACATCACCACACACAATCCCGCCCCCCACCACATTACCACACACAATCCCGCCTCCCACCACATTACCACACATAATCCCGCCTCCCCACCACATTACCACACATAATCCCGCCCCCCCACCACATTACCACACATAATCCCACCACATCACCACACATAATCCCGCCACCCCACCACATTACTACACATAATCCCGCCCCCACCACATTACCGCACATAATCCCGCCCCCCCACCACATTACTACAGATAATCCCGCCCCCCACCACATTACCACACATAATCCCGCCCCCCCACCACATTACCACACAATCCCGCACCCCACCACATCACCACACATAATCCCACCTCCCACCACATTACTACAGATAATCCCGCCCCCACCACATTATCACACCTAATCAAGCCCCCCACCACATTACTACAGATAATCCTGCCCCCCCACCACATTACCACACATAATCCCCCCCACCACATTACCACACATAATCCCGCCCCCCACCACATTACCACACATAATCCCACCTCCACCATATTACCACACATAATCCTGCCCCCACCACATTACCACACATAATCCTGCCCCCCCACCACATCACCACACATAATCCCGCCCCCACCACATTACCACACATAATCCCGCCCCCCCACCACATTACTACAGATAATCCCGCCCCCCCACCACATTACCACACATAATCCTGCCCCCACCACATTACCACACATAATCCCGCCCCCACCACATTACCACATAATCCCGCCCTCCACCACATTACCACATATAATCCCTCCCCTCATCACATTACCACACATAATCCTGCCCCCCCACCACATTACTACAGATAATCCCGCCCCCCCACCACATTACAACACATAATCCTGCCCCCACCACATTACCACACATAATCCTGCCCCCACCACATTACCACACATAATCCCGCCCTCCACCACATTACCACACATAATCCCTCCCCTCATCACATTACCACACATAATCCCACCCCCACCACATTACCACACATAATTGTTATGATCCCAGTGGCTTAGGATCACAAATCTAACCAGCTAAGTCAGAGATAATAGGACAAGCTCTGGGGATGTGGTAACTGGACTGACCGCAAAACCTGATCCTAACCAAACACACTAAAGGTAGCCGTGGAACGTTTCCTGAAATCCTAGACGTCTCTTCACGGCCTGAGAAACTGACTACCCCTAGAGATAAAGTAAGACCTCACTTGCCTCAGAGAAATAACCCCAAAGATATAGAACAGCCCCCCACAAATAATAACGGTGAGTAAAGAGGAAAAGACAAACGCAGAGATGAAACAGGTTAAGCAAATGAGGCCCGCTAACACTAGATAGCAGAAAATAGCAAGGGATCTGTGCGGTCAGTAAAAAACCCTATACAAAAATATCCACGCAGAGAATGCGAGAACCCCCTCACCAACTAACGATGTGGGGGGAGCAACTCAGCACCCCAGAGCTACCAGCAAGCAGAGAAATCACATATTAGCAAGCTGGACAAAACTCATAATATTCTAGGAAACATATTGAACATAGATGAGCAAGAATAAGCAAACAGAACTTAGCTTCTCATGGAGAGACTGATAACGGATGTAGACAGGAGCAATCAGAATAGCACTGAATACAACGACAGCAGGCATAGACTGAGAGTCCAAGTGAGCTTAAATAGAAAACCAGCCCACACATAACGAGACAGCTGATGCCAGTCACAAACCTGCAGAAAGACAGCACTCACACAGTACCACTTGTGACCACAAGAGGGAGCCCAGAAATAGAGTTCACAACAGTACCCCCCCCCTTGAGGAGGGGTCACCGAACCCTCATCAAGACCCCCAGGGCGATCAGGATGAGCCGCATGGAAGGCACGAACCAAATTGGCCGCATGAACATCAGAGGCGACAACCCAGGAATTATCCTCCTGACCATAGCCCTTCCACTTAACTAAATACTGAAGCCTCTGTCTGGAAATACGAGAATCCAAGATCTTCTCCACCACGTACTCCAATTCGCCCTCAACCAGCACCGGAGCAGGAGGCTCAACAGAAGGAACCACAGGCACCACATACCTCCGCAACAAAGACCTATGGAACACATTATGAATGGCAAACGATGCTGGGAGGTCCAAACGAAAAGACACCGGGTTAAGGATTTCCAAAATCTTATAAGGACCGATGAAGCGAGGCTTGAATTTAGGAGAGGAAACCTTCATAGGAACATACCGAGAAGACAGCCATACGAAATCCCCAACACGAAGTCGGGGACCAACACCGCGACGGCGGTTGGCAAAGCGCTGAGCCTTCTCCTGTGACAACTTCAAATTGTCCACCACATGGTTCCAAATCTGCTGCAACCTATCCACCACAGAATCCACCCCCGGACAGTCAGAAGACTCAACCTGACCCGAGGAAAAACGAGGATGAAAACCGGAATTGCAGAAAAAAGGCGAAACCAAAGTAGCAGAACTAGCCTGATTATTAAGGGCAAACTCGGCCAATGGCAAAAAAGTCACCCAATCATCCTGATCAGCAGAAACAAAACATCTCAAATAAGTTTCCAACGTCTGATTAGTTCGCTCGGTTTGGCCATTCGTCTGAGGATGGAAGGCTGACGAAAAAGACAAATCAATGCCCATCTTAGCACAAAAAATCCGCCAAAATCTGGACACAAACTGGGATCCTCTGTCAGACACAATATTTTCAGGGATGCCGTGCAAGCGAACCACATTCTGAAAAAATAAAGGAACCAAATCGGAGGAGGAAGGCAACCTAGGCAAGGGCACCAAATGGACCATTTTGGAAAAACGATCACACACCACCCAGATGACAGACATTCTCTGAGATACTGGAAGATCTGAAATAAAATCCATGGAAATGTGCGTCCAAGGCCTCTTCGGGACAGGCAAAGGCAAAAGCAAACCGCTGGCACGAGAACAGCAAGGCTTAGCCCGAGCACAAATCCCACAGGACTGCACAAAGGAACGCACATCCCGCGACAAGGAAGGCCACCAGAAGGACCTAGCCACCAAATCTCTGGTACCAAAAATCCCAGGATGACCTGCCAACACCGAAGAATGAACCTCGGAAATAACTCTGCTGGTCCATCTATCTGGGACAAACAGTCTCTCTGGTGGGCAACGGTCAGGTCTATCAGCCTGAAATTTCTGCAGCACTCGTCGCAAATCTGGGGAAATGGCAGACAAAATCACTCCCTCTTTGAGGATACCAGCTGGCTCTGAAACTCCCGGAGAGTCAGGCACAAAACTCCTAGAAAGGGCATCAGCCTTCACGTTCTTCGAACCAGGCAGGTACGAGACCACGAAATTGAAACGGGAGAAAAACAACGACCAACGAGCCTGTCTAGGATTCAGGCGCTTGGCAGACTCGAGATAAATCAGATTTTTGTGATCAGTCAAGACCACCAAACAATGCCTAGCTCCCTTCGAGCCAATGTCGCCACTCCTCAAATGCCCACTTCATAGCCAACAACTCCCGATTACCAACATCATAATTCCGCTCGGCAGGTGAAAACTTTCTTGAAAAGAAGGCACAAGGCTTCATCACAGAGCCATCAGAGCTTCTCTGCGACAAAACAGCCCCTGCTCCAATCTCAGAAGCATCCACCTCGACCTGGAAAGGAAGAGAGATATCAGGCTGACATAAGACGAGCTGAAGAAAACCGGCGCTTCAGCTCCCGAAAGGCTTCCACTGCCGCAGGAGACCAATTAGTCACATCAGAACCCTTCTTGAAATCCGTCAAGGGTTTAACCACGCCAGAAAAATTAGCAATGAAGCGACGGTAAAAATTAGCAAAACCCAAGAACTTCTGAAGACTCTTAACAGATGTAGGCTGAGTCCAGTCATGAATAGCCTGGACCTTGACTGGGTCCATCTCAATAGTAGAAGGAGAAAAAATAAAACCCAAAAAGGAAACCTTCTGTACTCCGAAGAGACATTTTGAGCCCTTCACAAATAAGGCATTAGCACGCAGGACCTGAAATACCATCCTGACCTGCTTCACATGGGACTCCCAGTCCTCAGAAAAGACCAAAATGTCATCCAGATACACAATCATAAATTTATCCAGATATTCTCGGAAGATGTCATGCATGAAGGACTGGAACACAGAAGGAGCATTAGAGAGTCCAAAAGGCATCACCAAGTACTCAAAATGGCCCTCGGGCGTATTAAATGCTGTTTTCCATTCATCCCCCTGCTTAATACGCACAAGGTTATACGCACCACGAAGATCTATCTTGGTGAACCAACTGGACCCCTTAATCCGAGCAAACAGATCAGATAATAATGGCAAAGGATACTGAAATTTGACCGTGATTTTATTTAGAAGACGATAATCTATACAAGGTCTCAGAGAACCATCCTTCTTGGCCACAAAAAAGAATCCTGCACCAAGAGGGAGGAGGACGGGCGAATATGTCCCTTCTCTAAAGACTCCTTTATATAACTCCGCATTGCGGCATGTTCTCTGGCAACCCCAACTTGAAACAGACATAGCTTTCCAATCCAGAACTGGATTATGGGCCTGCAGCCATGGCAGACCCAAAACGACAACATCATGCAGATTATGCAGCACAAGAAAGCGAATCACCTCCTGATGTACAGGAGTCATGCACATGGTCACTTGAGTCCAATACTGAGGCTTATTCTCAGCCAATGGTGTAGCATCAATACCCCTCAGTGGAATAGGGAATTCCAAAGGCTCCAGGACAAAACCACAGCGCCTGGCAAACGACAAATCCATCAGGTTCAGGGCAGCACCTGAATCCACAAAAGCCATAACCGAGTAGGATGACAAAGAACAAATTAAAGTAACAGACAAAATGAATTTAGGCTGTATAGTACCAACGGTGACAGATTTAGCGATCTTTTTTACGCGCTTAGAGCATGCTGAGATAACATGAGTTGAATCACCACAGTAAAAGCACAACCCATTTTGACGTCTATGATTTTGCCGCTCAATTCTGGTCAGAATTCGGTCACATTGCATAGACTCAGGTCTCTGTTCAGAAAACACCGCCAGATGGTGCGCAGATTTGCGCTCCCGCAAACGCCGATCAATCTGAATGGCCAAAGCCATTGAGTCATTCAGACTTGCAGGCGTGGGGAACCCCACCATAACATTCTTAATGGCTTCAGAAAGACCTTCTCTGAAATTTGCAGCCAGGGCACACTCATTCCATTGAGTAAGCACCGACCATTTCCGAAATTTTTGACAATACACCTGAGCTTCATCCTGGCCCTGAGAGAGAGCCAGCAAGGCCTTTTCTGCCTGGTTCTCAAGATTAGGTTCCACATAAAGCAATCCAAGCGCCAGAAAAAACGCATCCACATTCAGCAATGCAGGATGTCCCGGCGCCAGGGAGAAGGCCCAATCTTGAGGGTCGCCACGTAACAGGGAGATAACAATTCTAACTTGCTGAGCGGAATCACCAGAGGAACGAGGTCTCAAAGAAAGAAATAATTTACAATTATTCTTAAAATTCAGAAACCGAGATCTATCTCCAGAAAACAACTCAGGAATAGGTACTTTTGGCTCAGACATAGGACTGTGAACAACAAAATCCTGAATGCTTTGCACCCTTGCAGCAAGATGATCCACACTAGAAGTCAGACTCTGAATATCCATGTCTGCAGCTGAACTCAAAGCCACCCAGAGATTAAGGGGATGAGAGAAGCTGGACAGACTGCCGCAAAGGGAGAGGAAAAAAAAAAAAATTGTACTCAGGACTTCTCTTATCCCACTTCTGCGATGCATTAAACACTTTTCAGGCCTGCTGTACTGTTATGATCCCAGTGGCTTAGGATCACAAATGTAACCAGCTAAGTCAGAGATAATAGGACAAGCTCTGGGGATGTGGTAACTGGACTGACCGCAAAACCTGATCCTAACCAAACACACTAAAGGTAGCCGTGGAACGTTTCCTGAAATTCTAGACGTCTCTTCACGGCCTGAGAAACTGACTACCCCTAGAGATAAAGTAAGACCTCACTTGCCTCAGAGAAATAACCCCAAAGATATAGAACAGCCCCCCACAAATAATAACGGTGAGTTAAGAGGAAAAGACAAACGCAGAGATGAAACAGGTTAAGCAAATGAGGCCCGCTGTTGTGAACTATACTTCTTGGCTCCCTCTTGTGGTTACTAGTGGTTTGGCACTTGGATTGTCCTTTCCCAGGTTGGTACTCACCTGCTTCGTTAGGCCTGGGGTGTTGCTATTTAAACTTCCTGGATTCTCAGTCCAGTGCCTGGCATCGTTGTAATCAGTTCATTTCTGTTTGCTCCTGTCTTCAGGTCCTGGTTCCTTGCAAGATAAGCTAAGTCCTGCTTTCTTATTTTTGATCATTTGCATTGTTTATATTTTTGTCCAGCTTGTACAAAATGTGATTCCTGATTTCGCTGGAAGCTCTAGGGGGCTGATATTCTCCCCCCACACCGTTAGTCGGTTTGGGGGTTCTTGGATATTCAGCGTGGTTATTTTGCAGGGTTTTTTGCTGACCATATAAGTCATCTTACTATATTCTGCTATTAGTCAGTGGGCCTCTCTTTGCTAAAATCTAGTTCATTCTTACATTTGTCTTTTCTTCTTACCTCACCGTTATTATTTGTTGGGGGCTTGTATTACTTTGGGGTCTTTTCTCTGGAGGCAAGGGAGGTCTTATTTTCCCTGATAGGGTTAGTTAGTTCTCCGGCTGGCGCGAGACGTCTAGGATCAACGTAGGCACGTTCCCCGGCTACTGTTAGTGTTTGCGCTAGGATGGTCGGCCTAGTTACCACTTCCCTATGAGCTGGTATTTATGTTTGCAGACTTGCTTTAATCTCTGAGATCCCCTGCCATTGGGATTCATAACAGTATGCCAGGCCAATAAATAGTTAATGCATTGCTGAAGTGGGATTAAAAGAAAAGAAGTTCTGAGTTTTTTTTTTTTTTCTCTTCCTCCCCTTTATCTCTGAGTGGCTTGAAGCTTTGCTGCAGACATGAATGTTCAGACCTTGATTACTAGTGTGGATCAGCTTGCTGCACGTGTGCAGGGCATTCAGGATTTTGTTGTTAGCAGTCCTATGTCAGAGCCTAAGATACCTATTCCTGAGCTGTTCTCTGGAGATCGATTTAAATTTAGGAATTTTAGGAATAATTGTAAATTGTTTCTATCTTTGAAACCTCGTTCGTCTGGAGATTCAGCTCAGCAAGCTAAAATTGTTATCTCCTTCTTGCGTGGCGACCCTCAGGATTGGGCTTTCTCGTTAGCGCCAGGAGATCCGGCATTGGCGGATGTTGATGCGTTTTTTCTGGCACTCGGATTGCTTTATGAGGAGCCTAATCTTGAAATTCAGGCAGAAAAAGCTCTACTGGCCATCTCTCAGGGCCAGGATGAAGCTGAGGTGTACTGCCAAAAATTTCGGAAATGGTCCGTGCTTACTCGATGGAATGAATGTGCTCTGGCCGCAAATTTCAGAAATGGCCTTTCTGAGGCCATTAAGAATGTCATGGTGGGTTTTACAATTCCTACAAGTCTGAATGATTCTATGGCGCTGGCTATTCAGATTGATCGGCGTTTGCGGGAGCGCAAATCTGCTAAACCTCTGGCGGTGTTGTCTGAACAGACACCTGTCTCAATGCAATGTGATAGAATCCTGACTAGAACCGAACGACAAAATCATAGACGTCAGAATGGGCTGTGTTTTTACTGTGGTGATTCTACACATGTTATATCAGCATGCTCTAAACGCCTAACCAAGGTTGTCAGTCCTGTCACCATTGGTAATTTACAGCCTAAATTTATTTTGTCTGTGACTTTAATTTGTTAATTGTCTTCCTACCCTGTTATGGCATTTGTGGATTCAGGTGCTGCCCTGAGTCTTATGGACTTGTCGTTTGCCAAGCGCTGCGGTTTTGTCCTGGAGCCTCTAAAAGTTCCGATTCCTCTCAGAGGAATTGATGCTACGCCACTGGCAGAAAATAAACCGCAGTATTGGACACAAGTGACCATGTGCATGACTCCTGAACATCGGGAGGTGATTCGTTTTCTTGTTCTGCATAAAATGAATGATTTGGTCGTTTTAGGTCTGCCATGGTTACAGACCCATAATCCTGTTTTGGATTGGAAGGCTATGTCTGTGTCAAGTTGGGGTTGTCAGGGAATTCATTGCGATTCTCCGCCGGTGTCTATTGCTACTTCTACTCCTTCAGAAGTTCCTGAGTATTTGTGTGACTATCAGGATGTATTCAGTGAGTCCAGGTCCAGTGCTCTTCCTCCTCATAGGGACTGTGACTGCGCTATAGATTTGATTCCTGGCAGTAAATTTCCTAAAGGACGATTATTTAATTTGTCTGTACCCGAGCATGCCGCGATGCGTTCTTATGTCAAGGAGTCTTTGGAGAAGGGGCATATTCGTCCATCCTCTTCCCCTCTCGGTGCGGGATTCTTTTTTGTGGCCAAGAAAGACGGGTCTTTGAGACCTTGTATAGACTATCGGCTTCTGAATAAAATCACTGTTAAGTTTCAGTATCCTTTGCCACTATTGTCAGACTTGTTTGCTCGGATTAAGGGTGCCAAGTGGTTCACCAAGATAGATCTTCGTGGTGCGTACAACCTTGTGCGCATTAGGCAGGGAGATGAATGGAAAACTGCATTCAATACGCCCGAAGGTCATTTTGAATACTTGGTGATGCCCTTTGGGCTTTCTAATGCCCCTTCAGTGTTTCAGTCCTTTATGCATGATATCTTCCGGAAGTATCTGGATAAATTTTTGATTGTGTATCTGGATGATATTCTAGTTTTCTCGGATGATTGGGATTCTCATGTAAAGCAGGTCAGGATGGTGTTTCAGGTTTTGCGTGATAATGCTTTGTTTGTGAAGGGCTCAAAGTGTCTCTTTGGAGTGCAGAAGGTTTCCTTTTTGGGTTTTATTTTCTCCCCTTCTGCTGTGGAGATGGACCCAGTCAAGGTCCGAGCTATTCATGATTGGACTCAGCCCACGTCTGTTAAGAGTCTTCAGAAGTTCTTGGGGTTTGCTAATTTCTACCGTCGCTTTATCGCTAATTTTTCCAGCGTTGTTAAACCTTTGACGGATATGACCAAGAAAGGTTCTGATGTGGCTAATTGGGCTCCTGCAGCCGTGGAGGCCTTCCAGGAGCTGAAGCGCCGGTTTACTGCGGCGCCTGTTTTGTGCCAGCCTGATGTCTCACTTCCCTTTCAGGTTGAAGTGGATGCTTCTGAGATCGGTGCTGGGGCTGTTTTGTCGCAGAGAGGCTCTGGTTGTTCTGTGATGAGACCATGTGCCTTTTTCTCTAGGAAGTTTTCGCCTGCTGAGCGGAACTATGATGTTGGTAATCGGGAGTTGTTGGCCATGAAGTGGGCATTTGAGGAGTGGCGTCATTGGCTCGAGGGTGCTAAGCATCGTGTGGTGGTCTTGACTGATCACAAAAATCTGATGTATCTCGAGTCTGCTAAGCGCCTGAATCCTAGACAGGCTCGTTGGTCATTGTTTTTCTCTCGTTTTGACTTTGTGGTCTCATACCTGCCTGGTTCGAAGAATGTTAAGGCTGATGCTCTCTAGGAGCTTTGTGCCTGACTCTCCTGGAGTCTCGGAGCCAGCTGGTATTCTTAAAGAGGGAGTAATCGTGTCGGCCATATCTCCTGATTTGCGACGTGTGTTGCAGAGATTTCAGGTAGACCTGACTCGTGTCCACCCGACAGACTGTTTGTTCCTGATAAATGGACCGGCAGAGTCATTTCCGAGGTTCATTCCTCGGTGTTGGCAAGGCATCCGGGAATTTTTGGTACCCGAGATTTGGTGGCTAGGTCCTTTTGGTGGCCTTCCTTGTCACGGGATGTGCGGTCATTTGTGCAGTCCTGTGGGACTTGTGCTCGGGCTAAGCCTTGTTGTTCTCGTGCTAGCGGGTTGCTTTTGCCCTTGCCCGTCCCGAAGAGGCCTTGGACACACATTTCCATGGATTTCATTTCTGATCTTCCGGTGTCTCAAGGAATGTCTGTCATCTGGGTGGTGTGTGATCGTTTTTCCAAGATGGTCCATTTGGTACCCTTGCCTAAGTTGCCTTCCTCTTCCGATCTGGTTCCTTTGTTTTTTCAGAATGTGGTTCGTTTACACGGCATTCCGGAGAATATCGTGTCCGACAGAGGATCCCAGTTTGTGTCCAGATTCTGGCGATCTTTTTGTGCTAAAATGGGCATTGATTTGTCGTTTTCATCTGCCTTCCATCCTCAGACTAATGGTCAAACGGAGCGAACTAATCAGACACTGGAGGCTTATTTGAGATGTTTTGTTTCTGCGGACCAGGATGATTGGGTGACCTTCTTGCCATTGGCTGAGTTTGCCCTTAATAATCGGGCTAGTTCCGCTACCTTGGTTTCGCCATTCTTCTGCAACTCTGGTTTTCATCCTCGTTTCTCCTCGGGTCATGTTGAGTCTTCTGACTGTCCTGGGGTGGATTCTGTGGTGGATAGGTTGCAGCGGATTTGGAATCATGTGGTGGACAACTTGAAGTTGTCACAGGAGAAGGCTCAGCGTTTTGCCAACCGCCGCCGCGGTGTGGGCCCCCGACTTCGTGTTGGGGAATTGGTTTGGTTGTCTTCTCGGTATGTTCCTCTGAAGGTTTCCTCTCCTAAGTTTAAGCCTCGCTTTATTGGTCCTTATAAAATTTTGGAAGTTCTTAAACCGGTTTCTTTTCGTTTGGATCTTCCTGTGTCGTTTGCCATTCACAACGTGTTCCATAGGTCTTTGTTGCGGCGGTACGTTGTGCCTGTGGTTCCTGCTGTTGAGCCTCCTGCTCCGGTGTTGGTTGAGGGCGAGTTGGAGTACGTGGTGGAGAAGATCTTGGATTCTCGTCTCTCTAGACGGAGGCTTCAGTATTTGGTCAAATGGAAGGGCTATGGTCAGGAGGATAATTCCTGGGTGGTCGCCTCGGATGTTCATGCGGCCGATTTGGTTCGTGCCTTCCACGCTGCTCATCCTGATCGCCCTGGTGGTCTTGGTGAGGGTTCGGTGACCCCTCCTTAAAGGGGGGGTACTGTTGTGAACTATACTTCTTGGCTCCCTCTTGTGGTCACTAGTGGTTTGGCACTTGGATTGTCCTTTCCCAGGTTGGTACTCACCTGCTTCGTTAGGCCTGGGGTGTTGCTATTTAAACTTCCTGGATTCTCAGTCCAGTGCCTGGCATCGTTGTAATCAGTTCATTTCTGTTTGCTCCTGTCTTCAGGTCCTGGTTCCTTGCAAGATAAGCTAAGTCCTGCTTTCTTATTTTTGATCATTTGCATTGTTTATATTTTTGTCCAGCTTGTACAAAATGTGATTCCTGATTTCGCTGGAAGCTCTAGGGGGCTGATATTCTCCCCCCACACCGTTAGTCGGTTTGGGGGTTCTTGGATATTCAGCGTGGTTATTTTGCAGGGTTTTTTGCTGACCATATAAGTCATCTTACTATATTCTGCTATTAGTCAGTGGGCCTCTCTTTGCTAAAATCTAGTTCATTCTTACGTTTGTCTTTTCTTCTTACCTCACCGTTATTATTTGTTGGGGGCTTGTATTACTTTGGGGTCTTTTCTCTGGAGGCAAGGGAGGTCTTATTTTCCCTGATAGGGTTAGTTAGTTCTCCGGCTGGCGCGAGACGTCTAGGATCAACGTAGGCACGTTCCCCGGCTACTGTTAGTGTTTGCGCTAGTATCAGGTATATGGTCGGCCTAGTTACCACTTCCCTATGAGCTGGTATTTATGTTTGCAGACTTGCTTTAATCTCTGAGATCCCCTGCCATTGGGATTCATAACAGCCCGCTAACACTAGATAGCAGAAAATAGCAAGGGATCTGTGCGGTCAGTAAAAAACCCTATACAAAAATATCCACGCAGAGAATGCGAGAACCCCCAAACCAACTAACGATGTGGGGGGAGCAACTCAGCACCCCAGAGCTACCAGCAAGCAGAGAAATCACATATTAGCAAGCTGGACAAAACTCATAATATTCTAGGAAACATATTGAACATAGATGAGCAAGAATAAGCAAACAGAACTTAGCTTCTCATGGAGAGACTGATAACGGATGTAGACAGGAGCAATCAGAATAGCACTGAATACAACGACAGCAGGCATAGACTGAGAGTCCAAGTGAGCTTAAATAGAAAACCAGCCCACAGATAACGAGACAGCTGATGCCAGTCACAAACCTGCAGAAAGACAGCACTCACACAGTACCACTTGTGACCACAAGAGGGAGCCCAGAAATAGAGTTCACAACACATAATCCCGCCCCGCCACCACATTACTTCAGATAATCCCGCCCACATCACCACACATAATCCCGCCCCCAGCACATCACCACACTATTGTTATTAACTTCATTTTAAGTTAATTTACCACCTGCGTAAGCACTATTGAATGTTGTCATTATTTACTTTAGTTTAATCACCAGCAGCGTTAGTTAGATAGTAATAAGCGTGCCGAGCGTTAGCTGGCTGGAAACATCTAGTATATTATATAGAACAGACCTGGGCAAAGTGCAGCTCATGGGCCACATCCGGCAATCTGGCTGTTTCAGTCCGGCCCGCGGACTGAGACACCCGTGGGTCTGGAAACCAGAGGTCCATGGGCTGCAGGGAGCCCACCCACTCGCTGTCTCTATCTGCGATCGCTGACTCCTTTCATCATGTCAGCTGTGTACTGCAGAATCAGCAAAACGGAGGCAGAGAGAGAGAAGCAGATCGCCAGAGAACGGACCAAGGTGAGTATGTGGTGATGTTTGTTTTTTTCACGCATATGGGATGTTTGGGTGGGCATGAGGAGGCTATGGGGGTGTCATGCTGCACATGGTGTTGGACATGGGGGTGACATGGTGCTGCACATGTGGGTGACATGCTGCTGGGGCTCATGTCACATATGGAGGAGGCAGTGTGGGGCTCATGCCACATATGGAGGAGGCTGTGTGGGGCTCATGCAGCATTTAAGGGGCTGTTGGGGGCTCATACGATATACAGAAGGGTCTGTACTCGGGTTCAAACAATATAAAGGGGGATGACAGTGTAACACCCCAGGTAACTGATTGTTACAGTGGCATTGCTTTCCTCCCGGGGACAGTGATGTCACGTGTGGAAGCGAGGAAGGATCCCTTAGAACAGTGTTGTATGTGCTGAATACCTGTCAGACTCCATTCCAGAAGGGGAAGCTCTACACCTGAGTTCAGGGAAGCTGTTCTCTCTGGTCAGGAGGAGGAGTCGGTTGCTAGGCAGTTGCACAGTTGGTGAGTGGAGAGTGAGGAGTGAGGAAGGAAAGCTGGGGCCGTGCAGACAAGTGATTCTGCAGCTCCTGGGAAGGAAAAAGAGAGCAGAGCAACTTGTAAAGAGACTGAAATGAGGAGGATCAAAGGCGAAGTGAGGAGCTGGAGATAGAAGCTGCGAGTGGGCTTCCTCCACACTGAGTGTAGATCCCGGTAGCCAGAAGACAGGTTGTGCAGTACTATATGTCTCACAGCAGAAACCAGTGGACAGCTGGATTGCAAGTCACCTGTCCACCATAGACACCTGAAGACACAGTAATGCATAGAGCCCAGGTCGTGATAGAGATCCTGTAAAAAAGTCTCGCGTTACCTGTCATGCAGGTTAGTGTCCTACCTAAAAGGAGATAGAGAGACAAAACATGAAGACCTTGTGTGAGGCCTAAGGCAGCAAGAGAGGCAGCGCTAGAGGGAAGGCTTCCAACCCCACCTGGTTAGGGGGATTCCTGAGTCGCTTCCAAGCCGGCCAGACCATACAAGCACCTATGATCCAGTACCCTGGACTGTGGCAACCTTAATCCAAGTAAAGAGACTGCAACCCTGTGTCCTCCGTTTCTTACACCACCTACACCTGTACCTACTACACCGGGAGCCCTGGGGACCCAGATTCACCTGTGGGAAGCCATACCATCCCTGTTGCCACAACATCACCCAGAGGACCCCTTTAAGCAGCGTCGGTCATCCCTGACCGAATACTACATTTTGCGTCACTAACTTATTATTTCATACACTTTTTCTTTAACATGGGTGCCCAGGGCCATGGACCGGATCACTGCTGCCATGACATCCCTTTAAGTACCAGGCCCAGTACCGAGTACCCCACAGCCCTGGCAGGCATTTCATTTTGGCATCACGAACAGGATGGACTAACCCAGCAAAAGGGTCTTGTGCGCCTAAGAGACTGTGCTTTACTGATAAACTAGAGAGACTTTATTAAATTGTGTACCAGAGACTTTAATGGGGTACTAAATCATCGCCATAACTGCGTCACACGGTGCGCGCAATAGAATTATAAAAAAAAAAAATTGCCCAAAACTGCTGCCATTACAGCGCCACACTGCGCGCGGGAAGCATAGGGGGCGTGCCATCATGGGCGGCACCCAGAAGAAAGAGCGCAAAGTAAAGCTCTGGCGCGCTCTCTTGTGAGCGGGTGGAAAGCAGGAAGCCTTGACTTGGAGACTGGACGGAGTTCTTCCAGCCCGCCGACGTAGCAGCCACCGATCAAGGTAATAGAGTGCAGGGCCTGGCTGAAGTTAACAGGGG
This sequence comes from Ranitomeya variabilis, assembly GCF_051348905.1. NCBI lineage: Eukaryota > Metazoa > Chordata > Amphibia > Anura > Dendrobatidae > Ranitomeya > Ranitomeya variabilis. The sequence continues at coordinate 250,648,205 of NC_135237.1, read as the reverse complement.
GGAGAAAGAACATGTCCAGCCCGGGTGGAGATGCAGTGCTGGCGGCAGCCGCAGCCCCATAATGCCTCCAGACGCAGCGGTGGCCACAGCGCCTATAAAGCCGCCAGACCCAGCCCCTATAATGCCGTTATTGATGCCATACATACCAGGAGCGGAATGGTTACCACAGTACTCGGGGGAGTCACACACCCTGAGTGATTTTAAGGAGAGACTGCAGTTTGTTTAAAGTGTACCCCGTTTGAGGAGCAAAAAGTCAACATCCTCATTGGACAGTTAACTGGTGCAGCCCAGAGGGAAGTAAAGTAAGGGGCTCTGGGGTGGACCATCATACTGCAGCGCCCCAGAGTCATGGTCGTTGCAGTACTGTAGCTCCGCCACTAAGGGGGGCTGTTGTGAATTTGCTTTTTGCTCCCTCTAGTGGTTACTAGTTTTTTGACTCTGGTTTTTCTGTCATTCCTTTTATCCGCACCTGGGTCGTTAGTTAGGGGTGTTGCTATATAAGCTCCCTGGACCTTCAGTTCAATGCCTGGCAACGTAGTTATCAGAGCTAGTCTGCTGTGCTCTTGTCTACTGATCCTGGTTCCAGTTATATCAGCTAAGTCTGCCTTTTGCTTTTTTGCTATTTGTCTTGTTTTTGTATTTTTGTCCAGCTTGTTCCAAAATCTATATCCTGACCTTTGCTGGAAGCTCTAGGGGGCTGGTGTTCTCCCCCCGGACCGTTAGACGGTTCGGGGGTTCTTGAATTTCCAGTGTGGATTTTGATAGGGTTTTTGTTGACCATATAAGTTACCTTTCTTTATTCTGCTATCAGTAAGCGGGCCTCTCTGTGCTAAACCTGGTTCATTTCTGTGTTTGTCATTTCCTCTTACCTAACCGTCATTATTTGTGGGGGGCTTCTATCCAGCTTTGGGGTCCCCTTCTCTGGAGGCAAGAAAGGTCTTTGTTTTCCTCTACTAGGGGTAGCTAGATTCTCCGGCTGGCGCGTGTCATCTAGAATCAACGTAGGAATGATCCCCGGCTACTTCTAGTGTTGGCGTTAGGAGTAGATATATGGTCAACCCAGTTACCACTGCCCTATGAGCTGGATTTTTGTATTCTGCAGACTTCCACGTTCCTCTGAGACCCTCGCCATTGGGGTCATAACAGTTTGCCAGGCCAGTATTAAATGTTTAATGCATTGCAGAAGAGGGATTATAAGAAAGAAGATTCTGAGTTTTTTTTTTCTTCTTCCCCTTTACCTCAGAGTGGCTATGCTTGCTGCAGACATGAATGTCCAGACCTTGATTACAAGTGTGGACCAGCTGGCTACTCGTGTGCAGGGCATACAAGACTATGTTATCAGAAATCCTAGGTCAGAACCTAAAATACCGATTCCTGAACTGTTTTCCGGAGACAGGTTTAAGTTTAGGAATTTCGTGAATAATTGTAAATTGTTTTTGTCCCTGAGACCCTGTTCATCTGGAGATTCTGCTCAGCAGGTAAAGATTGTTATTTCGTTCTTACGGGGCGACCCTCAGGATTGGGCTTTTTCGCTGGCGCCAGGAGATCCGGCATTGGCTGATCTTGATGCGTTTTTTCTGGCGCTCGGTTTACTTTATGAGGAACCCAATCTTGAGATTCAGGCAGAAAAGGCCTTGCTGGCTATGTCTCAGGGGCAGGACGAGGCTGAAGTGTATTGCCAAAAATTTCGGAAATGGTCCGTGCTGACACATTGGAACGAGTGTGCACTGGCCGCTAATTTTAGAAATGGCCTTTCTGAAGCCATTAAGAATGTTATGGTGGGTTTTCCCATTCCCACAGGTCTGAATGATACTATGGCACTGGCTATTCAAATTGACCGGCGGTTGCGGGAGCGCAAAACCGCAAATTCCCTCATGGTGTTGTCTGAACAGACACCTAATTCGGTGCAATGTGATAGAAAAACGGCAAATTCCCTCATGGTGTTGTCTGAACAGACACCTGATTTAATGCAATGTGATAGAATCCTGACTAGAAATGAGCGGAAAATTCATAGACGCCGGAATGGCTTGTGCTACTACTGTGGTGATTCTACACATGTTATCTCAGCATGCTCTAAACGTATAGCTAAGGTTGTTAGTCCTGTCACCGTTGGTAATTTGCAACCTAAATTTATTCTGTCTGTAACTTTGATTTGCTCACTGTCATCTTATCCTGTCATGGCGTTTGTAGATTCAGGTGCTGCCCTGAGTCTCATGGATCTCTCATTTGCTAAGCGCTGTGGTTTTACTCTTGAACCATTGGAAAATCCTATTCCTCTTAGGGGTATTGATGCTACACCATTGGCAGCAAATAAACCGCAGTATTGGACACAAGTTACCATGTGCATGACTCCTGAACACCGCGAGGTGATACGTTTCCTGGTTTTACATAAAATGCATGATTTGGTTGTTTTAGGGCTGCCATGGTTACAGACCCATAATCCAGTCCTGGACTGGAAGGCTATGTCAGTCTCAAGTTGGGGCTGTCGTGGTATTCATGGGGATTCCCTGCCTGTGTCTATTGCTTCTTCTACGCCTTCGGAAGTTCCGGAGTATTTGTCTGATTATCAGGATGTCTTCAGTGAGTCTGAGTCCAGTGCACTGCCTCCTCATAGGGACTGTGACTGTGCTATAGATTTGATCCCAGGCAGTAAATTTCCTAAGGGAAGACTGTTTAATCTGTCGGTACCTGAACATACCGCTATGCGTTCATATATCAAGGAGTCTCTGGAGAAAGGACATATTCGTCCGTCTTCTTCCCCTCTTGGTGCGGGATTCTTTTTTGTGGCAAAAAAGGACGGATCTTTGAGACCTTGTATTGATTATCGGCTTTTAAATAAGATCACTGTCAAATTTCAGTATCCTTTACCGCTGTTGTCTGACTTGTTTGCCCGGATTAAGGGTGCCAAGTGGTTCACCAAGATAGACCTTCGTGGTGCGTACAACCTTGTGCGCATTAAGCAAGGTGATGAATGGAAAACCGCATTCAATACGCCCGAAGGTCATTTTGAGTACTTGGTGATGCCTTTTGGGCTCTCCAATGCGCCTTCAGTTTTTCAGTCCTTTATGCATGACATTTTCCGGAAGTATCTGGATAAATTTTTGATTGTTTATCTGGATGATATTTTGGTTTTTTCTGATAATTGGGATTCGCATGTGGAGCAGGTCAGGTTGGTCTTTAAAATTTTGCGTGAAAATTCTTTGTTTGTCAAGGGCTCAAAGTGTCTCTTTGGTGTACAGAAGGTTCCCTTTTTGGGGTTCATTTTTTCCCCTTCTGCTGTGGAGATGGACCCAGTCAAGGTCCGAGCTATTCTTGATTGGACTCAGCCCTCGTCAATTAAGAGTCTTCAGAAGTTCTTGGGCTTCGCTAACTTCTACCGTCGTTTTATCGCTAATTTTTCTAGCATTGTGAAACCTTTGACGGATATGACCAAGAAGGGCTCCGATGTAGCTAACTGGGCTCCTGCTGCCGTGGAGGCTTTCCAGGAGTTGAAACGCCGGTTTACTTCGGCGCCGGTTTTGTGCCAGCCTGACGTCTCACTTCCCTTTCAGGTTGAGGTGGATGCTTCGGAGATTGGGGCAGGGGCCGTTTTGTCGCAGAGAGGCCCTGGTTGCTCTGTTATGAAACCTTGTGCCTTTTTCTCTAGGAAGTTTTCGCCTGCCGAGCGAAATTATGATGTGGGCAATCGGGAGTTGTTGGCCATGAAATGGGCATTTGAGGAGTGGCGTCATTGGCTCGAGGGTGCTAAGCATCGTGTGGTGGTCTTGACTGATCACAAAAATCTGATGTATCTCGAGTCTGCTAAACGCCTTAATCCGAGACAGGCCCGCTGGTCATTGTTTTTCTCCCGCTTTGATTTTGTTGTCTCGTATTTACCAGGTTCAAAGAATGTGAAGGCCGATGCTCTTTCTAGGAGCTTTGTGCCTGATGCTCCTGGAGTCGCTGATCCTGTTGGTATTCTTAAAGATGGAGTTATCTTGTCAGCTATTTCTCCGGATCTGCGACGTGTGTTGCAGAGATTTCAGGCTGATAGGCCTGAGTCTTGTCCACCTGACAGACTGTTTGTCCCGGATAAGTGGACCAGCAGAGTCATTTCCGAGGTTCATTCCTCGGTGTTGGCAGGTCACCCGGGAATTTTTGGCACCAGAGATCTGGTGGCCAGGTTCTTTTGGTGGCCTTCCTTGTCAAGGGATGTGCGGTCATTTGTGCAGTCCTGTGGGACTTGTGCTCGAGCTAAGCCTTGCTGTTCTCGTGCCAGCGGTTTGCTCTTGCCCTTGCCTGTCCCGAAGAGACCTTGGACACATATCTCCATGGATTTCATTTCTGATCTTCCGCTATCTCAGGGCATGTCCGTTATCTGGGTGATATGTGATCGCTTCTCCAAGATGGTCCATTTGGTTCCTTTGCCTAAGCTGCCTTCCTCTTCCGATCTGGTTCCTGTGTTTTTCCAGAACGTGGTTCGTTTGCACGGCATCCCTGAGAATATTGTGTCAGACAGAGGATCCCAGTTCGTTTCCAGGTTCTGGCGATCCTTTTGTAGTAGGATGGGCATTGATTTGTCGTTTTCGTCTGCTTTCCATCCTCAGACTAATGGACAGACGGAGCGAACCAATCAGACTTTGGAGGCTTATTTGAGGTGTTTTGTCTCTGCTGATCAGGACGATTGGGTGACATTCTTGCCGTTGGCTGAGTTTGCCCTTAATAATCGGGCTAGTTCCGCCACCTTGGTTTCGCCTTTTTTCTGCAACTCTGGTTTCCATCCTCGCTTTTCTTCGGGTCATGTGGAGCCTTCTGACTGTCCTGGGGTGGATTCTGTGGTGGATAGGTTGCAGCAGATCTGGAATCATGTGGTGGACAACTTGAAGTTGTCACAGGAGAAGGCTCAGCGCTTTGCCAACCGCCGCCGCGGTGTGGGTCCCCGACTACGCGTTGGGGATTTGGAATGGCTTTCTTCCCGCTTTGTTCCTATGAAGGTCTCCTCTCCCAAATTTAAACCTCGTTTTATTGGGCCTTACAAGATATTGGAAATCCTTAATCCTGTATCTTTTCGTCTGGATCTTCCTGTGTCGTTTGCTATTCACAATGTATTTCATAGGTCCTTGTTGCGGCGGTACATTGTGCCTGTAGTTCCTTCTGCTGAGCCTCCTGCTCCGGTGTTGGTTGAGGGCGAGTTGGAGTACGTGGTGGAGAAGATCTTGGATTCTCGCCTCTCCAGGCGGAGGCTTCAGTACCTGGTCAAGTGGAAGGGCTATGGTCAGGAGGATAATTCCTGGGTGGTCGCCTCTGATGTTCATGCGGCCGATTTAGTTCGTGCCTTTCATGCCGCTCATCCTGATCGCCCTGGTGGTCGTGGTGAGGGTTCGGTGACCCCTCACTAAGGGGGGGGTACTGTTGTGAATTTGCTTTTTGCTCCCTCTAGTGGTTACTAGTTTTTTGACTCTGGTTTTTCTGTCATTCCTTTTATCCGCACCTGGGTCGTTAGTTAGGGGTGTTGCTATATAAGCTCCCTGGACCTTCAGTTCAATGCCTGGCAACGTAGTTATCAGAGCTAGTCTGCTGTGCTCTTGTCTACTGATCCTGGTTCCAGTTATATCAGCTAAGTCTGCCTTTTGCTTTTTTGCTATTTGTCTTGTTTTTGTATTTTTGTCCAGCTTGTTCCAAAATCTATATCCTGACCTTTGCTGGAAGCTCTAGGGGGCTGGTGTTCTCCCCCCGGACCGTTAGACGGTTCGGGGGTTCTTGAATTTCCAGTGTGGATTTTGATAGGGTTTTTGTTGACCATATAAGTTACCTTTCTTTATTCTGCTATCAGTAAGCGGGCCTCTCTGTGCTAAACCTGGTTCATTTCTGTGTTTGTCATTTCCTCTTACCTAACCGTCATTATTTGTGGGGGGCTTCTATCCAGCTTTGGGGTCCCCTTCTCTGGAGGCAAGAAAGGTCTTTGTTTTCCTCTACTAGGGGTAGCTAGATTCTCCGGCTGGCGCGTGTCATCTAGAATCAACGTAGGAATGATCCCCGGCTACTTCTAGTGTTGGCGTTAGGAGTAGATATATGGTCAACCCAGTTACCACTGCCCTATGAGCTGGATTTTTGTATTCTGCAGACTTCCACGTTCCTCTGAGACCCTCGCCATTGGGGTCATAACAGGGGGCTATGGTACGTCTGATGGCACTGAAGGAGTTAATCTGACCAGGTATCACAGACACCAATACATTTCACAGTCTGGCCTCCAGGGGGAGCTAAGGGTTCTATTTATTAGGCCACTCCTCACAGTCTGGTAAAACTGGGGGTTAGGCAGGAAGTTAGACAGAAAGCTGGCTGGGTTGGAACCAGGCAACACCTTGTGGCAGAGGGTGTTGTAGGGGAAGATTCAGAGGGGTCCCTGTCAGGGGTGGGATCCTGACAGAGGCCTAGCGAACAGAGAGAACGTTACGGGACCGCGCCTGCACGATATAGCGGCGGTACCCCAAGAAAGGATAAGAAGCGAGATTTATTGTGCTGAGTGAGAAACATGATCAACGCAACAAGGAGAATACCAGTAGGAGTCGTGCTGTAAGACGAGGCAACATCCTATTGAGGCGCATAACCGGTGGCCGGAACGCCGAGGAAGTATAGAGCTCCAAGCCAAACTTCAAACCTACAGCAGGACAGTCAGTTACAGGCGGGCTGTCTCACCCAGACCCAGGAAAACACAGGGGGGTAACAACAGGAGTGGGGCGACGCAAGAGTCCCGGAAGAGCTCCGAGCCTCCCGTCATACGGGTGCGTCCTAACTGTAAGATCAGGGGGACGTAGAGGGAGAACATCAGAATCGAGTTGAGAGGGAACACGAGAAACAGACACAACAGTTGTGGGGTACTATCCCGTAAGCACAGCAGGGGAGGACCACAACACAAGCGCAGGAAGGTAGGAACAGATTTCCACCTGCAAAGGGAACTCTGGAGGTGCCATCGGACCGGCCGGGCTTGCGCAGCCCTGTTAACCGTATTCCGGATTGAGGACTCAGAAGCCTTCAGTAAAGAGGTAAAGAGACTGCAACCTGGTGTCCTCGTTATTTACTGCACCGCACCTCCACCACCATCCACATCTATTATTGTACGCCCCTCAGCAGGGTCACGGACCGGGTCTAGCCACCGTGACAACCCCAGAGCAGAGACTGAGAGGCCCGGTACCGGGTACCCCTCGGCCCTGCGGCAGTGGGGGCGCTACAACTTGGCGTCACGAACAGGATCTACTTAAGCCTGAAGAATCAGGTCATGTGTGCCTTGGAACTGTGATTTATTATACTTGGACTGTGACTTATCGCAAAGACTGTGTATTGCCACTTGCCGCCAGAAGTTCCCGCCAAAACCGCCGCCATTACAGCGCTGAGGAGAGCGCAGGAGAAGGAGAGGGGCGTGGAGTGGGCGTAAACAAGCTGAAGAGCGCAAAAGACAATGGCCGCCCAGTCTAAGTATTTCTGCACCGTGAGGACGTGTCCGTCAGCAGCCGAGATCCGCCTCCTGATTCTCAATGGTGGGCGGAGACAGAGAAAATGAAACCACCCAAGAAGGAGAGAGCGGGAAAAGGACCAGGAAGAAGAAGTCAGTGACATGGAGGACGCCATGGCCAGCCGCCCGGAGCTGGAGCGTGGGGTCAGAGCCGAGGACTCCCCCAGCTACCCGGAGAGGCACCGCAGCCAGACCTCCACAGTTGACGCTGACCTCCTGCAGACCGGAGCGGACGAGCAGATCCACCAACTCCTGCAGATGCAGCTGAGCACTGAGGCCGGGTGGAAGAAGGCCATCATCGGGAGCCTCGCCAGACGTCTGTCGGCAGCCTCGTCTGGTCCGGAGCAGGAAAGAAGTTCCAGCGCTTCGAAGCCAGAAAGCAAGGCCCTGCCGGAAAGCGAGATGCTGCAAACGGAGATGACAACGCCACCGCGCAAGGCCCTGCAACCAGCGTTCCAGATCCCAGCGGAGACAGAGCAGATCGGCACCGGAGGGACCGCATCTGAAGCAGGTATGAAGAACGACCCTGCCCCGCCAGCAGAGGACCTGCTGATAGGCCCCGTCACGGCACCCCCTCTCCCTGGGACCTATAGACTCCAGCGCCTTATACCCTGGGATCAGGCCCTGGGTATGGAGCACTTCTTAAAGGCCCCGATCTCGCCGATCACCTTACCGAGCGAGGTCTATGCAGAGCTACGGCCGCCAGAGCGAAAGTAAACCTCGAGGCCATGGATATGTAAATAGTTAACTGCTTGTTTCTCTGCTGTTTTGCTGCTAAAACCCGTCCAGGGTTAACTCTTAAAGGGATCCCTTTGTTGACCCGGGATCCCTATTGTTTTTGTTTGTTTTCTACTTTTTCGCACAAGTTATCAAAGGACTGCCGAATCATGGACGGTGAATGATTCAAAAACTGATCTTGTAAATAGTTTGCACCTTCTTAAAGGTGCTCTCTACTGGTTTTATAAGCGAAAGGGACTCTTTGCGAAGACACTGGTCGCAGAACCAGCATCGGAGTCCTTACTGCAAACAGACTTGCAGCTTGAGAAGTTGCACTACCTCATAGAGACTTGGTCCCCTCTTAAAGGGGATGTTCCTTAAAAGCACTTAAAGAATGATGATGTTTTGAAAGAAAGTACTGATAATGCTGATATGTAAAAGTTATATGTAGCTAACTGGTTGATTGTAAGAAATGTTTATTAATGTTAATAGAAGAATGAGGACAGGAAGTGAACCCGTAGGGGTTAGTGGTGAGTCCTCTTAGGAGCCATATAGAGATGGCTCAGTGATCTTGAACTGAAAGAAAAATGATATGTTCTATACTGTGTATAGTAGTGGAAGGACAGTAGGCCCGGGCGGAAAGGGGCGGTCCTGTATAGAAAGGAGAGGCAGTAGGTCTGGAGCAGTTAGGACAGGCGGTCCTGCAGACGTAAAAGAAGGAGAATGCATAAAAGTTAATTAGCCTTATATGTGATATAAGAAGGTCTTTAGTGGATTTAGCGAGTACGTCCTTAAAGGCAATGTTAAATTACTGTTCAAAGATTTTGCACTTAGTAGAATACCCGGTTGGGTAAGAAAAGTTATTTAAAATATTTAACCATGTTTGTAACGTTCAAGTGTCCTCACCTCCCATAAAGGGAAGCTCTGTTAAAAAAAGTTTACTTGTACTTGCATTTTCAAAATTGTATGTCTTTTTGCTGACATGTATTGTTGTTTTCTTTCCAGTCCAGGAGTACTGGATTTAACCGGGGGGGAGTGCAGCGCCCCAGAGTCCTGGTCATTGCAGTACTGTAGCTCCGCCACTAAGGGGGGCTATGGTACGTCTGATGGCACTGAAGGAGTTCATCTGACCAGGTATCATAGACACCAATACATTTCACAGTCTGGCCTCCAGGGGGAGCTAAGGGTTCTATTTATTAGGCCACTCCTCACAGTCTGGTAAAACTGGGGGTTAGGCAGGAAGTTAGACAGAAAGCTGGCTGGGTTGGAACCAGGCAACACCTTGTGGCAGAGGGTGTTGTAGGGGAAGATTCAGAGGGGTCCCTGTCAGGGGTGGGATCCTGACAGAGGCCTAGCGAACAGAGAGAACGTTACGGGACTGCGCCTGCACGATATAGCGGCGGTACCCCAAGAAAGGATAAGAAGCGAGATTTATTGTGCTGAGTGAGAAACAAGATCAACGCAACAAGGAGAATACCAGTAGGAGTCGTGCTGTAAGACGAGGCAACATCCTATTGAGGTGCATAACCGGTGGCCGGAATGCCGAGGAAGTATAGAGCTCCAAGCCAAACTTCAAACCTACGGCAGGACAGTCAGTTACAGGCGGGCTGTCTCACCCAGACCCAGGAAGACACAGGGGGGTAACAACAGGAGTGGGGCGACGCAAGAGTCTCGGAAGAGCTCCGAGCCTCCCCTCATACGGGTGCGTCCTAACCGTAAGATCAGGGGGACGTAGAGGGAGAACGTCAGAATCGAGTTGTGAGGGAACACGAGAAACAGACACAACAGTTGTGGGGTACTATCCCGTAAGCACAGCAGGGGAGGACCACAACACAAGCGCAGGAAGGTAGCAACAGATTTCCACCTGCAAAGGGAACTCTGGAGGTGCCATCGGACCGGCCGGGCTTGCGCAGCCCTGTTAACCGGATTCCGGATTGAGGACTCAGAAGCCTTCAGTAAAGAGGTAAAGAGACTGCAACCTGGTGTCCTCGTTATTTACTGCACCGCACCTCCACCACCATCCACATCTATTATTGTACGCCCCTCAGCAGGGTCACGGACCGGGTCTAGCCACCGTGACAACCCCAGAGCAGAGACTCAGAGGCCCGGTACCAGGTACCCCTCGGCCCTGTGGCAGTGGGGGCGCTACAATACTATATAGTGTACTGTTGGGAGACCATCATACTACATAGGAGGCTGTTGGGAGGACCATCATACTAGATGGGGGCTGTGGAGTGGACCATCATACTATATAGGGGGCTATGAGGTAAACTATCATGCTATATCAGGGGCTCTCGGAGGTACCATCAAATCACATAGTTGATGTGAGGGGTACCATCATAATAAGGAGATGTAGGGTATACCATCATACTATGTGGGGGGCTGTGAGATGGACCATCATACTATATAGTGGGCTGTGATGTGGACCATCATACTATATACTGGGCTATGAGGTGGAACATCATACTATACTAATCCCCCAATTCCGGACACCATTGGACGACCAAGATCATTGATCGGATTTTTATGTATCTTGGTTAAAAGGTAAGAATCTTTGGACAGTCAATGAGGAGGCCATCCAGGATTTTCATGGTGATAATACCACACTCAAAAGCTCTTAATAGAATTTTTTGCAGACAATGAATGTGGGTCGCAGTTGGGTTATGTGACAGTATGTTTCTTTGTTATTCCACTGTCTGAATGACGTTTTCATATTTCTCTACAGGCCAAATAATGTTTCAATCTGTAACGGGCTGGGTGGTGGAACTACTGTACTGAAGCCCAAGAAAGACCTGGAGGGGTATGACTAGGAGCCTCACCCAATCTGTGCATGGATATGCAGCAGCTAAAGACAAAGGTGCTATTCCAGGACTGACCCTGAGTAGATGGCAGCTGACCGCTAGGATCGGATAGCTGGGGTGTCCAACAGATGCAGGCAGGCAGAGTAAGATGACAGGACCCACAGATGCAGACAGGACCGGCTTATGGAGGGATGAGTATTGGTAGGTGCAGCTGGACCGGCTGCCGTTAAAATGAGCACTGGTGGGTGCAGCTGGAGCAGCCGCCATTGAGATGAGCTCTGGTGGGTTTAGCAGAATCGGCTGCCGTTGAGGTGAGCAGTGGCAGATGCAACTGGACTGGCTGCCGTTGAGATGAGCACTGATGGGAGCTACTGGACCGGGTGCCATTGAGGAGAGCCCTGGCAGGTGCAACTGGACTGGCAGCGGTTGAGTTGAGCACTGTTTGGTGCAACTGGACTGGCTGCCGTTGAGGTGAGCACTGGCAGGTGCAGCAGGCTGAGATACAAGCACTGAGAACTCAGAAGAGTATTAAGAAAATAAACTCACAACATTGCACAGGCACCTCCATGTTGGAGGAGGTGCTTTATATAGTAAGTGTCCTCCAGCTATTGGCGGTGGATACTTTAGAGGAATGCTCGTTCCCTAAGCACAGTGCCCGGTAACCTGCGTGCAGTGCACACACCCCAGACAATAGCAGACCTGTAAGGAGTTGGACGGGGCTACGGTGGGGAGTATGCTGGTGTCTTAGCAGGGAGAGAGGGACTGCAGGCATAGAGGAGGGCGCTACACACGTCTTGGAGTTTTTGTCATGCCCGGCAGACAGCGTTCTCTCAGAATGTGTCTTCATTGATGCTGGTGGTATCCTGACAGATAAGCGCATGAGCCTATCCCCTGAAAGAGTAGACCACCTAACTTTTATCAAGATGAGCAAGTCGTGGACTTCCAATAACTTTTGCACCCCAGTCGCAGACTGGGCAGATTAGACGAAGGTGTTGTTTTTATTGTGCTGCATTGACCTCACGTTACTGCAGTCTGTGACACCTTTGTCGTGGCTTCTGTGTCTGCTGTTGCTACTGCTGCTGATGTTACAAACAATTTTATGAAATGTGGAGACTGCAAGTTGGGTTTCAATCTGGTGGGGTGCCTGTAATGGAAGGGGTGTCAGAGCCCCATTATACTATTTCTACTCTGTGGAAATTGATAATGTCTGTAAAGCGCTGTGGAATTAATTATGCTATATAAGTGAGTAAATAAATTTATACCACTTTAGTGGTGTCTGCCCCTAATTTTTAAAAAGGTTTGGACTCCCAAGTTGCGTCTCCTTCATGCGTCTTACCTAAATTCGGCAGGGCTCCCAGACCACCAAACCTACACCTGTCACACTTTCACCTATTACTGATCAATGTTTAACCCCTTACCGACATCGGGTGTAATAGTACACCAATGTCGGTATCCCCCCTTTGATGTGGGCTGTGGAAGTGAGCCCGCATTTTTTACGGGACATGTCAGCTGTTTTGAACAGCTAACATGTGCCCGCAATATCCGTGGGTGTAATCGCACTTCCGGCCATCGGGCCGGAAATAAGAGCACCGGTGACCCCATTACATGATCGGGGTCATCGGTTCATCGACATGACAACCAGAGGTCTACTTGAGACCTCTATGGTTGTTAGTGCTGGATTGCTATGAGAGCCACCCAGTGGTTGGCGCTCATAGCATGTCAGTAATTCAGCTATATTGAGGCGATCTGACCATCGCCTCTATGTAGTTGAGCCGATCGGGCTATGTCAGCTTCTAGTCTCCTATGGAGACTATTGAAGCATGTCAAAAGTTAAAGAAAAATGTTTTAAAAAATATAAAAAAAATTACTTTAAATAAGTTTAAATCACCCCCCTTTTGCCCTATTAAAAAAAACAACAAAAAATCTAACATAGACATATTTAGTATTGCCGCGTTCAGAATCACCTGATCTATCAATAAAAGAAAAGGATTAACCTGATCGATAAACGATGTAGCGATAAAAAAAAGTCAAAATGCCAGAATTACGTTTTTTTTAGTTGGCACAGCATTGCATTAAAATGCAATAACAAGCAATCAAAATATTGTATCTGAACCAATATGGTAGCATTAAAAACATCAGCTCGGCTCACAAAAAATAAGCCCTCACCCAACCCGAGATCTCGAAAAATGAAGACGCTACGGGTATCGGAAAATGGCGCCTTTTTTTTAGCAAAGTTTGGAATATTTTTCACCACTTAGATAAAAAAGAGCCTAGACATGTTTGGGGTCTATGAACTCATAATGACCTGGAGAATCATAATTGCAGGTCAGTTTTAGGATTTAGTGAACCTAGCAAAAAGCCAAACAAAAAACAAGTGTGGGATTGCACTTTTTTTGCAATTTCATCGCACTTGGAATCATTTTCCCGTTTTCCAGTACACAACATGGTAAAATGGTGTTGTTCAAAAATACAACTTGTCCCGCAAAAAATAAGCCCTCACATGGCCATATTGACGGAAAAATAAAAAAGTTATGGCTCTGGGAAGGAGGGGAGCGAAAAACGAAAACACAAAACCGAAAAAAGCTCAAAAAGCTCTGGTCATGAAGGGGTTAAGCTACAAATGCTACTCCAAGCTCTGTCTCAGGCCCTGTCCCAATTCTGAAATGTGAAATGTGGCCTGCTGGCTGCAGCACACAATTAGCACAAAAAATGTATATACTGAATTGTAGCCTGCTTTCTGGAGCACTCTATTAGTCAAAACAATTTAAATTCAGAAAGGTGGACTCCTGGCTGGAGAAAAACTAGTATTTCTAAATATTTATATACTTAAATGTGGCCTTGTTTCAGGAACATGCTATTAGCACTAACAATTTTTATTTTCAAATGTGGACTCATGCATGGCAAAAAAATAGTACCAGCACAAAATATTTTTCTGGAGAAATGTGGCCTTACTTTTGGACCACAGTATTACCACAAAGAATTCATATTTTGAAATGTGGACTCCTACCTAGGCCAAAATATTATCAGCCCAAAATATTATTCTGCCAAAATGTGGCATTGTTTTAGGACAACTGTATTAGTAAAGAAATTTATATTTTCAAATGTGGCCATCTGAATTGCCACTGAAACACAGTTTTAGCTCAAACAATTTGGAGTAGCTAATGGGGCTTCCGGAGACTGCCACACAGCTTTGGCACAGTGTACTTTGATGCTGGAAGATCGATTTCACACAGGATAAGTTCACTTTCGGCAGCACTAGCGCAGGAGTGACACTGAGCAAATGGCGCCAGCAAAACATTGTGTCCCCTTTTAATATGGCCAGGAATATGTGATTTCAGCAACCAATCACAAAAGACCTTGTGTCATGACATTGTGGATTGTCAGTGCGCCCTGACTGGTTGCCAAAATCAACACACAAAGTTAAGGAAAAAAAGACGCGTGCCCCGCTCCTATAATCTCTTCAGACGTTCCTTTAGCCTCTTCACACCCCCTTCCCTCATCAAACACGTCCCGCCATACCCCCACTCATACATCACCACTATCCTAGCCAAAGTCATACAAAAGCATAAGTGGTAACGTGATGATTTAGCAAACTGTGACCTATTTTTGCCAACTGAGTAAAAATGCTCGGGAAATCGAACATAAATGTGAATATGCTACGTTCATGCAGAATTTGAGATTGACGAACGTTTTACGGACACGTTCACTCATCTCTACTATACAGGGAGGTGCAGGGGCTACTGCACTGACCTCAGCCACTGCCCTCTGATAACACTTTGAGTATCCCAGCATGAACTGCGATTCTAAAAGAGGAAGTGAAAAAAATAGAAAAGCAGATAATGTAGGTGGGGAAGGATAGAAAATTTTAATTGAAGTATATTAGAAAACAATTTAGATCATGGCTATAGATATTTAGGAGGAAAATTTAGAATTCACATCACCCCTATAACCACTTCCCGACATGCGGGGACTGCAATTCTGCAAACTGCCATATACATATGGCACCGCGATCACGTTGGCTCACACTGAGCTCCGCCAAGATCGTGTGTGGGTGTCAACTGTATGTGAGTACCACTCACCCATGTAATGATTTAACACCTCTGAAGTGAGGCCGTACTGGGCCACCGGCCCTTTAAAGGGAGGCCGGCATGACAAGGAGACGTGCGATGATAAGGAGCGTTTTGGTTTTAAAAGTAAATAAAGGGTTAATGGGAATGCTGAGGTGATGAGATCACTGTTTGGGTGGGGCAGAGGGATTCAAAAAAAGGCGGGTTTATAAATAGTGCAGCCATATTGGTGGGACAGTCAGGTACCCACCTGTTAGAAGAAGCTCCCTATCACATGGCAGATATGGAGGTGGAAGCCCTGCTTCAAAGCTTGAGGGAGGCTGCGGGCACCCAAGGAACAGCATGGCTGCAGACTTCCATCAGCAGCCTATTGCAGGGGGTGGCAGCAGGAGGCTCACAAACCCCATCTCTCGGCAGACGGCCGCAGAGAGCTAGGCCTCCGGTGCGCCTTAGCCCACATGCCACCCTCAGGGTCCGGCGCTGAGTACGGAGCCCCTCCAGGGACCCTCCGGTTCCTGACACTGGCCACAGGCAGCCCGCGCCTTGTCAGAGAACTGGGAGGAATCCGAGCAGACGGCGGGACCTGCAGCAGGGGGAGGCGTACGCTTCCCTCGCGGCGGTGAGTGTCCCCCAGCGGGAGTCGGGACCAGAGACGGCAGGCGCCTGCGCGGCAGCAAGGCCTGCTCTGCGAGGTCGAGAGCGGGAGACCAAGAGGCGGGGCCTTACCTTTCAGCCCCTCAGCGTGGGAGTCATAGCATGCGGCAGCCGGCCGGCCCAGGCAGCAGCGCGCGGTCAGCGACGGCGCCACGCGGTAGGCAGAGGAGCAGCGCAGGCCGAGTTGGGGGATCGATTCCCATGGCCTTCCTGGGAGGCGGGCAGCGATCAGCAGCCTCAGGTGGCGATTCTGGATTCCCTGCACAATCGCAGGGAAGCTCATATGTGGCAGCGCAAAACGTGACAGGAGTCACTTACAGCACAGCATCAGCCTCAGGGGTCCCTGGCCTGGCAGCTACAGCACCAGCTGAAAATGTCCAGCAGCCGAGCCTACAGGTCGACCCAGCGGCTACAACTGGAGCAGGGGATCTATCTATGAGTGCTACAGGACGTTTTCATCAGGATGCAGGATCTACGGCTGGTGGGGTCACAGCACCTAGGCAGCCAGGTGAGAGTGAGCGTATTTTTCCTGTTAATCCCTGCTTACCGCTTATTGAGAATACGTGGCGGGAGTTATTGTCTGGTGGGGTGAGTGGGGGCATGGGTTTATTGTTACACGGACTTAGGGATTTAGCCTTTTTACTGGGGTCTGGAGGAGGTGTGAGAGGAGCATCTCCGTCGGCAGCTTGGTTGGGGGATGGGAATTCCGTATTAGGCACTAGAGGTTTTGCTGACAATGGGGGAATTTCAAATACAGTGGTTGCTGATGCTAGTAGTACTCAGTCCGTAACAGGAGGGTGTAGGGCGTCTGGAGGCAACACAGTTATGGATGACTCAGCTAGTACTAGTGCAGCGCCCCAGAGTCCTGGTCGTTGCAGTACTGATGCTCCGCCGCTAAGGGGGGCTATGGTACGTCTGATGGCACTGAAGGAGTTCACCTGACCAGGTATGACAGACACCAATACACTTCACAGTCTGGCCTCCAGGGGGAGCTAAGGGCACTATGTATTAGGCCACTCCTCACAATCTGGTAAAACTGGGGGTTAGAGAGGAAGTTAGTCAGAAGCTGACTGGGTTGGAACCAGGCAACATCCTGTGGCAGAGGGTGTTGCAGGGGAAGATTCAGGGGGGTCCCTGTCCGGGGTGGGATCATGACAGAGGCCTAGCGAACAGAAAGAACGTTACGGGACCGTGCCTGCACTTCGTTGCGGCGGTACCCCAAGAAAGGACAAGAAGCGAGGTTTATTGTGCTGAGTGAGAAACGAGATCAACACAACAAGGAGAAACACCAGTAGGAGTCGTGCTGTAAGTCGAGGCAACATCCTACAGAGGCGCACAGCCGGTGGCTGGAACGCCGAGGAAGTATTAAGCTCCAGGCCTTACTTCAAACCTATGGCAGGACAGTCAGTTATAGGCGGGCTGTCTCACTCAAATCACCTAAGAAGACATAGGGGGCAACATTTGGAGAGGGGCGACTCTAGGGTCCTGGAAGACCTCCAAGCCTACCCGTCATATGGGTGCGTCCTAGCCATATCATCTGGGGGACGAAGCAGAACATCATAATCGAGTTGTGAGGGAACTTCAGATAACAGACACAACAGTTGTGGGGACTATCCCGTAAGCACAGCAGGGGAGGACCACAACACACAAGCGCTAGAAGGTAGGCACAGATTTCCACCTGCAAAGGGAACCCTGGAGGTGCCATCGGACCGGCCGGACTTGCTCAGCCCGGTTAACCGTATTCCGGACTGAGGATCCTGAAGCCTTCAGTAAAGAGGTAAAGAGACTGCAACCTGGTGTCCTCGTTATTTACTGCGACCTGCACCGCACCACAACATCATCACCATCCACACCTTTCATTGGACGCCACTCAGCAGGGTCACGGACCGGGTCTAGCCACCGTGACAACCCCAGAACAGAGACTCAGGGGCCCGGTACCGGGTTACCGGGTACCCCTCGGCCCTGTGGCAGTGGGGGCGCTCCAACTTGGCATCACGAACAGGATCTACTTAAGCCTGAAGAATCAGGTCATGTGTGCCTTGGAACTGTGATTTATTGTGCTTAGACTGTGACTTATTGCGAAGACTGTGGATTGCCATCTGCCGCCAAAACCAGCCGCCATTACAGTGCTGAGGAGAGCGCCGGAGAAGAAGAGGGGCGTGGAGTAGGCGTGGACCAGCTGAAGAGCGCAAAAGACAATGGCCGCCCAGTCTAAATATTTCTGTACCTTGAGGACGTGTCCGTCAGCAGCCGAGATCCGCCTCCTGATTCTCAATGGTGGGCGGAGGCAGAGAAAACGAAACCGCCCACGAAGGAGAGAGCGGGAAAAAGACCAGGAAGTGACCCACGTGGAGGACGTCATGACCAGTCGCTCAGACCAGGAATACGGGGTCGGAGCCGAGGACTCCCCCAGCCACCCGGACGAGCACAGTAGTCAGCTCTCCGCGATTGGGACCGGCCTCCTGCAGATTGAAATGGAAGGCCTGATCGAACAACTCCTCCAGCTGCCGATTGGGGCGCCGGTGGAGGACCTTCCAATGCCTGACCCTGCGTCGCTGCCGGAACTCCAGCCGACGTTCCCATCTACCATACCGCCAGCGGAACCGACCAAGGAGGAGGGGCCTGCACAGACTGGTGAGTCCGCCGACCCTGTCCCGCTGGCTGAGTGTCTGTTGATAGGCCCCGTCGCGGCACCCCCTCTCCCTGGGACCCATAGACTCCAGCGCCTGTTAACATGGGAGGAGACAATGGGTATGGAACACTTCCTGAAAGCCCCGATTCCACCAACGACCCTGCTGTGTGAGGTCCATGCGAAGCGCACAGTGTGCCGCTGGTTGAACCCAGGATCCAACCTCATGGGGTTCCCCGGGGTGAAGACACAGGAAGGTGAGATGGTGCAGGCCCTGAGCTGGGAGGAATACCAGGCCCAGCTGGAACAGCAGTGGGAGGAGAAGGAAAAGGCATACCAGGCCGGGCTGGCGGCCCACCACCAAAAAGACTTGGCGGTCAAGGACCGGGCCCGCAAGGACCCCACCGCTCACCAGGTCCCGCGCAGGCAGGGCACCGTCGTCGCCTTCAAGCTCCACGGAGGCTGGGGCTTTATCAAAGAGCCGGGCCTGTATGCCAAAGTCTTCGTCAACCGGCGGGATGTGGAGTCTCATCTCAGAGAAGGCCATCCAGACCGGGATCTCTACCCGGGGGACGAAGTCACTTACACCCGGCATTTTGGGGAAAAGGGGTGGTTCGCCCTGAATGTCCATAAGAAGTGAAACCCCGTGACACCCCCGACTAAGGTGCCGGTGAAGCTGTCCCCCATGGTGAAGGTGCCCCCTTGTGGTCAGCCCACGATCATCACCAAGACCACCGTGGTCACTCCAACGTGCACCATTGTCAAAACCACGACCTGCAGCATCGTCACCTCAACCACCGTCGTGGCCAAGGAGGCGCCTCCCCAGGTGGTCAGTGCCCCTGCTGCCCCAGAACTGAAGACAGTGGGTACGCAGACCCCCAGATGGGACAACAAACCCCCTTACGCGGTACCAGGCGGCGGGCAATATCCAAAGGGGTTGCCTCCGCCGGTGCTGCCGCATGAGTGGTTCAAGTAAATGTCCTAATATTTTGAACATGTAAATAGTTAACTGTTTGTCTTTTTGCTGTTTTGCTGCTACAACCCGACCAGGGTTACTCTTAAAGGGATCCCTTTGTTTACCCGGGATCCCTTCTTCTGCTTTTGTTTTTGTTTCTTGTTCGTCATTGTTGAAAAAGAACTGCTGGATCATGAACACTGCATGATTACAAACTTATTGTAAATAGTTTGCACCTTCTTAAAGGTGCCCTCTACTGGTTTTACAAAGAAAAGGACTCTTTGCGAAGAAACTGTTCCTGGAAGCAGTATCGGAGTCTTTGCTGCATACGGACTTGCAGCTTGAGAAGTTGCACTACCTCATAGAGACTTGGTCCCCTCTTAAAGGGAACGTTCACCAATAGCACTTAAAGTTGAATAATGCTTACATGTAAAAGTTATATGTAGTTAGCTAGTTAATTGTGAGAAATGTTTAATGATGTTGCTAGAAGAATGAGGACAGGAAGTAAACCCGTAAGGGGTTAGTCGGTGAGTCCTCCTAGGAGCCATACCGAGATGGCTCAGTGATCCTGAACTGAGGGAAGGTTGATAAGTTCTATACTGTGTATAGTAGCAGAAAGGTAGTAGGCCCGGGCGGAAAGGGGCGGTCCTGCAACAGAGCGAGAGGCAGTAGGCCTGGGGCAGATAGACAGGCTGCCCTGCAGATGTAAGGATGGAAAGTGAAGAAAAAGTTGATTAGCCTTATAGTGTTTTATAAAAAGGTCTTTAGTGGATTCAGTGTGTACGTCCTTAAAGGCAACGTTAAATTATTGTTCAAAAATTTGCACTTAGTAGAATACCCGGTTGGGTAAGAAAAGTTATTTATAGTATGTTATTTAAAGTATTTAACCATGTTTGTAACGTTCAAGTGTCCTCACCTCCCATAAAGGGAAGCTCTGTTCAAATTTGCTTATTGTTATTGCATTTCAAAATTGTATGTCTTTTTGCTGACATGTATTGTTGTTTTCTTCCCAGTCCAGGAGTACTGGATTTAACCGGGGGGGGGGGAGTGCAGCGCCCCAGAGTCCTGGTCGTTGCAGTACTGATGCTCCGCCGCTAAGGGGGGCTATGGTACATCTGATGGCACTGAAGGAGTTCACCTGACCAGGTATCACAGACACCAATACACTTCACAGTCTAGCCTCCAGGGGGAGCTAAGGGCACTATGTATTAGGCCACTCCTCACAATCTGGTAAAACTGGGGGTTAGAAAGGAAGTTAGTCAGAAGCTGACTGGGTTGGAACCAGGCAACGTCCTGTGGCAGAGGGTGTTGCAGGGGAAGATTCAGGGGGGTCTGTTATGGTGCTGGTGGTTAGGAACACTTGGAATGACCTGATAGGTAAACCAGATATATAGGACAAGCTCTGGGGATGTGGGAACTTTACTGACCGCAAACCTGATCCTATCACACACACTATAGGCAGCCGTGGAGCATACCTACCTCTCCCTAGACGCCTCTTCACAGTCTGAGAGCTAGCTACCCCTAGAGAGAAACAAAAGCCTCACTTGCCTCAGAGAAATTTCCCCAAACTAAAGTCAGCCCCCCACAAATAATGACGGTGAGTTAAGAGGAAAATACAAACATAGGAATGAAAACAGGTTTTAGCAAAAGAGGCCCACTAGTACTAAATAGTATGAAGATAGCAAGGGAACTGTGCGGTCAGTATAAAATACTACAAAATATCCACGCAGAGAGTACAAAAGACACTCACACTGACTCACGATGTGAGGGAGCAACTCTGCTCCCCAGAGTTTCCAGCTAGCAAGAAAATAGCATATAAGCAAGCTGGACTGAACTTTCATATACTGAGAAACATTTTCCAAAAGCAATGAGCAAAAATGAACTAGCATGAACTTAGCTTCTCCACGAGGAGACAGGTCACACATGAAGTCCCAGAGAGAACTGAATACAATGACAGCTGGCAACAAGTAAAGATCTAGGTGGAGTTAAATAGGCAACCAGCACTGCAGAAAACGAGGCAGCTGGAGCACAGCTAAAGACCAGCAGTATCACTCAAAGCCACCAGAGGGAGCCCACGAACAGAACTCAACAAAGTACCATTCACGACCACAGGAGGGAGCCCGAGAACGGAATTCACAACAGTACCCCCCTCTTGAGGAGGGGTCACCGAACCCTCACCAGAGCCCCCAGGCCGATCAGGATGAGCCAAATGAAAGGCACGAACCAAATCAGCAGCATGGACATCAGAGGCAACAACCCAGGAATTATCCTCCTGACCATAGCCCTTCCATTTAACCAGGTACTGCAGCTTCCGTCTCTAAATACGAGAATCTAAAATCTTCTCCACCACATACTCCAACTCCCCCTCAACCAACACCGGAGCAGGAGGATCAACGGAAGGAACCATAGACGCCACATATCTCCGCAACAAAGACCTATGGAACACATTATGGATGGCAAAAGAAGTTGGAAGGGCCAAACGAAATGACACAGGATTGATAATTTCAGAAATCTTATAAGGACCAATGAAACGAGGCTTGAACTTAGGAGAAGAAACCTTCATAGGAACATAACGAGAAGACAACCAAACCAAATCCCCAACACGAAGTCGGGGACCAACACAGCGACGGCGGTTAGCAAAACGTTGCGCCTTCTCCTGAGACAACGTCAAATTGTCCACCACGTGAGTCCCAATTTGTTGCAACCTGTCCACCACAGAATCCACACCAGGACAGTCAGAAGACTCAACCTGCCCTGAAGAAAAACGAGGATGAAAACCAGAATTACAAAAAAAAGGCGAAACCAAAGTAGCAGAACTAGCCCGATTATTAAGGGCGAACTCGGCCAATGGCAAGAAGGTCACCCAATCATCCTGATCAGCAGAAACAAAGCATCTCAGATAGGTTTCCAAGGTCTGATTGGTTCGTTCGGTTTGGCCATTTGTCTGAGGATGGAACGCTGAAGAAAAAGACAAATCAATGCCCATCTTAACACAAAAGGACCACCAAAACCTAGAAACAAATTGGGAACCTCTGTCCAACACAATGTTCTCAGGAATGCCATGCAAACGAACCACATGCTGAAAAAATAATGGAACCAAATCAGAGGAGGAAGGCAATTTAGGCAAGGGTACCAAATGGACCATCTTAGAAAACCGATCACAATCCACCCAGATGACAGACATCCTTTGAGAGACAGGAAGATCAGAAATAAAATCCATGGAAATATGTGTCCAGGGCCTCTTCGGGACAGGCAAAGGCAAAAGCAACCCACTGGCACGAGAACAGCAAGGTTTGGCCCGAGCACAAGTTCCCCAGGACTGCACAAAAGAACGCACATCCCGTGACAAGGAAGGCCACCAAAAGGACCTGGCAACTAAATCTCTGGTACCAAAAATCCCAGGATGACCAGCCAACACTGAACAATGAACCTCAGAAATAACCCTACTAGTCCATCTATCAGGGACAAACAGTTTCTCCACTGGGCAGCGGTCAGGTCTATCAGCCTGAAACTCCTGCAGCACCCGCCGCAAATCAGGGGAGATGTCAGACAGAATCACCCCCTCTTTAAGAATACCAGCCGGCTCAGGGACTCCCGGAGAATCAGGTAAAAAACTCCTAGAAAGGGCATCAGCCTTCACATTCTTAGATCCCGGAAGGTATGAGACCACAAAATCGAAACGGGAGAAAAACAGTGACCATCGAGCCTGTCTAGGGTTCAACCGCTTGGCGGACTCGAGGTAAGTCAGATTCTTGTGATCAGTCAGGACCACCACGCGATGTTTGGCTCCCTCAAGCCAATGTCGCCACTCCTCAAATGCCCACTTCATAGCCAACAACTCCCGATTGCCGACATCATAATTACGCTCGGCAGGCGAAAACTTTCTAGAAAAGAAAGCACACGGCTTCATCAAGGAGCCATCAGAACTTCTCTGAGACAAAAAAGCCCCTGCCCCAATCTCAGAAGCATCAACCTCGACCTGAAAAGGGAGCAAAACATCTGGCTGACGCAACACAGGGGCCGAAGTGAAACGACGTTTAAGCTCCTGAAAGGCCTCAACGGCCACAGGGGACCAATTCACCACATCAGCGCCTTTCTTCGTCAAATCAGTCAAAGGCTTAACCACACTAGAAAAATTAGCGATGAAGCGACGGTAAAAATTAGCAAAGCCCAGGAACTTCTGAAGACTCTTCACAGATGTAGGTTGAGTCCAATCATAAATGGCCTGAACTTTGACAGGATCCATCTCGATAGTAGAAGGGGAAAAAATGAAGCCCAAAAAGGAAACCTTCTGAACTCCAAAGAGGCATTTAGAGCCCTTCACAAACAACGCATTAGCACGAAGGACCTGGAACACCATCCTGACCTGCCTTACATGAGACTCCCAATCATCCGAAAAGACCAAAATATCATCCAAATATATGATCATGAACCTATCCAGATACTTCCGGAAGATGTCGTGCATAAAGGACTGAAACACAGATGGAGCATTAGAAAGCCCGAATGGCATCACCAGGTACTCAAAATGGCCCTCGGGCGTATTAAATGCTGTTTTCCATTCATCGCCCTGTTTAATACGCACAAGATTATACGCCCCTCGAAGGTCAATCTTGGTAAACCAACTAGCCCCCTTGATCCGAGCAAACAAATCAGACAACAGAGGCAAAGGGTACTGAAATTTGACCGTGATTTTATTGAGAAGGCGGTAATCTATACAGGGTCTCAGAGAGCCATCCTTCTTGGCCACAAAAAAGAACCCTGCTCCCAACGGCGACGAAGACGGGCGAATATGCCCTATCTCCAAGGACTCCTTTACATAACTCCGCATAGCGGCATGTTCTGGCACAGATAAATTGAACAGTCGGCCCTTAGGGAACTTACTACCAGGAATCAAATTAATAGCGCAATCACAGTCCCTATGAGGAGGTAGGGCACTGGACTTGGGCTCATCAAATACATCCTGGTAATCCGACAAAAACTCAGGGACTTCAGAAGGAGTGGAAGAAGAAATTGACATCAAAGGAACATCACCATGTATCCCTTGACAACCCCAACTAGACACAGACATTGATTTCCAATCCAGTACTGGATTATGAACCTATAACCATGGCAAACCCAACACGACAACATCATGCAAATTATGCAACACCAAAAAGCGGATATTTTCCTGATGTGCGGGAGCCATGTACATGGTCAGCTGAGTCCAGTACTGAGGTTTATTCTTGGCCAATGGCATAGCATCAATCCCCCTTAAGGGAATAGGACTCTGCAAAGGCTCCAAGGAAAAACCACAGCGCCTGGCAAACTCCAAGTCCATCATGTTCAGGGCAGCGCCTGAATCCACAAATGCCATAACAGAGTAGGACGACAGTGAGCAAATCAGGGTAACAGATAAGAGAAATTTAGGCTGCAAAGTACTAATGGTGACAGACCTAGCGAACCTCTTAGTGCACTTAGGACAATCAGAGATAGCATGAGAGGAGTCACCACAGTAAAAACACAGCCCATTCTGACGTCTGTGTTCTTGCCGTTCAGCTCTGGTCAAAGTCCTATCACATTGCATAGGCTCAGGCCTCCGCTCAGAGGACACCGCCAAATGGTGCACAACTTTGCGCTCGCGCAAACGCCGATCAACCTGAATGGCCAAAGACATTGACTCATTCAGACCAGCAGGCGTGGGGAACCCCACCATAACATCCTTAAGGGCTTCAGAAAGACCCTTTCTGAAAATTGCTGCCAGGGCTCACTCATTCCATTGAGTAAGCACAGACCACTTTCTAAACTTCTGGCAATATACTTCTGCCTCATCCTGACCCTGACATAGAGTCAGCAAGATCTTTTCTGCCTGATCCACAGAATTAGGTTCGTCATAAAGCAATCCAAGCGCTAGAAAAAATGCATCCACATTAAGCAATGCAGGATTTCCTGGCTCAAGGGAGAATGCCCAGTCTTGCGGGTCACCATGCAACAAAGAAATAATAATCTTTACTTGCTGAATGGGATCACCAGAGGAGCGGGGTTTCAGAGCAAGAAACAGTCTGCAATTATTTTTGAAATTCAAAAATTTAGATCTATCCCCAGAAAACAAATCAGGAATTGGAATTCTAGGCTCTAACATCGGATTCTGAACTACATAATCTTGAATACTCTGTACCCTAGCAGTGAGTTGATCCACACAAGAGGACAAACCTTGAATATCCATATCTACACCTGAGTCCTGAACCACCCAGAGGTTAAGGGGAAAAGAAAGACAAAACAGGCTGCAAAGAAAAAAAAATTGACTCAGAACTTCTCTTATCCCTCTTTTGAGATGCATTAACACTTTGTGGGCCAGCTGTACTGTTATGACCTGGTGGTTAGGAGCACCCGAAGTGACCTGATGGTTAAAACAGAAAACCTGGGACAAGCTCCGAGGGAGTGGTAACTCTACTGACCGCAATCCCTAATCCTATCACACACACTAGAAATAGCCGTGGAGCGTACCTAACTCTCCCTAGACACCTCTTCACAGCCTAAGAGCTAACTACCCCTAAAGATAGAAATAATAGCCTACCTTGCCTCAGAGAAATTCCCCAAAGTAAAGGTAGCCCCCCACAAATATGAACTGTGAGTTAAGAGGGAAGTGACAAACACAGGAATGAAACAGATTTTAGCAAAGGAGGCCGAATCTTCTCTAGAAAGACAGAGGATAGGAAAGGAAACTATGCGGTCAGTATAAAAAACTACAAAAACCACGCAGAGTGTGCAAAAAGACCTCCACACCGACTCACGATGTGGAGGTGCAGCTCTGCACCCCCAGAGCTTCCAGCTAGCAAGGAAATATCATAATAGCAGGCTGGACTGAAATATAACATGTACTGAAAAATATATTCAAAAAACCAATGAACAGCAAATGATTAACAAGGACTTAGCTTCTGCTGGAGTAGTCAGGTCATCTGAGAATTCCAAGAGAGATCTGAACCAGTACTGAGACATTGACAGCTGGCATGGACTAACGACCTGGGCAGAGTTAAATAGGGAAGCGAGCAGAAGCAATAAACGAGGGCAGCTGAGAAAGCCAACCTCAAAGATCAGCAGTTCCACTCAAAGCCACCAGAGGGTGTCCAAGGACAGAACTCACCAAAGTACCATTCACGACCACAGGAGGGAGCCCAAGAACGGAATTCACAACAGACACCATGGTGAACATGTTGTATGCTGCTACAGCCATTCAATTTTTGGGCAAGGGTGTGTATGATACCCATAAATAAATGTTTAAAACTGTAACCCCATGGGGAAATGTTTGTCAGCCCATGCACTTCGTCTCTGGGCATTACAAGTCTAGGAGACCCGCTCCTTTACCTTGGGCCTAGTTTTTAATAAGGCCTTCATCAATGTTTCCTGGTTCTCCACCACTAGATCACCAGGTTTACCATGTTCTGTGCTGATACACCAGTGCAATTTTGGGCAAAAGTGTCTATATGATGCCCATTACCAATTTTAAACCAAAAGAAATGTTACTCTCCCAGGAGGAAATTTCGTAAAAAGGAGATTTACGTATCTTCTTCCCATTTATTTTTATATTTTCAATTTTAAATAGCTCTGGACAGACCTCTAATGAGATAGTGTAAAACTCTACAATAGAAAATTATTCATAGACTTTTATATTTTACTAGATGGTGGCCCGATTCCAACGCATCGGGTATTCTAGAATATGAATGTAGTTTATTTATGAAGATTTAAGAATAATGCAATGAATACACAGGATTCGGCCGGCCGGGCACGACCAATCAGCGAAGCGTGGTTCAAATCACGCGCCAATTCGCAGCCGGACTGCACCTGTCGCTGATTGGTTGCGCCCAGCCGGGCGCAGCCCACGTAGTATATAACACAGCCCACGTAGCATATAGCACAGCCACGTAGCATATAGCACAGCCACGTAGCATATAACACAGCCCAAGAAGTATATAACACAGCCCACTTAGCAAATAACACAGCCACGTAGCATATAACACAGCCACGTAGTATATAATACAGCCATGTAGTATATAGCACAGCCATGTAGTATGTAACACAGCCACGTCGTATATAACACAGCCACGTAGCATATAACACAGCTCACGTAGCATATAACACAGCCATGTAGTATACAACACAGCAACGTAGTATATTGCACAGCCCACATAGCATATAACACAGCCCACGTAGTATATAGCGCAGCCACGTAGTATGTAACAGCCACGTAGTATATAACACAGCCACGTAGCATATAACACAGCCCACATAGTATATAACACAGCCCACATAGTATATAACACAGCCCACATAGCATATAGCACAGCCACATAGTATATAACAGCCACGTAGTATATTGCACGGCCCACGTAGCATATAACACAGCCCACATAGTATATAGCACAGCCATGTAATATATAGCACAGCCACGTAGTATATAGCACAGCCACATGGTATATAGCACAGCCACATAGTATATAGCACAGCCACATAGTAAATAGCACAGCCACGTAGTATATAGCACAGCCACGTAGTATATAGCACAGCCACGTAGTATATAGCACAGCCACGTAGTATATAGCACAGCCACGTAGTATGTAACACAGCCACGTAGTATATAACACAGCCACGTAGCATATAACACAGCTCACGTAGCATATAACACAGCCATGTAGTATACAACACAGCAACGTAGTATATTGCACAGCCCACTTAGTATATAACACAGCCCACGTAGCATATAGCACAGCCACATAGCATATAGCACAGCCACGTAGCATATAACACAGCCCAAGAAGTATATAACACAGCCCACTTAGCAAATAACACAGCCACGTAGCATATAACACAGCCACGTAGTATATAATACAGCCATGTAGTATATAGCACAGCCATGTAGTATGTAACACAGCCACGTCGTATATAACACAGCCACGTAGCATATAACACAGCTCACGTAGCATATAACACAGCCATGTAGTATACAACACAGCAACGTAATATATTGCACAGCCCACATAGCATATAACACAGCCCACGTAGTATATAGCGCAGCCACGTAGTATGTAACAGCCACGTAGTATATAACACAGCCACGTAGCATATAACACAGCCCACATAGTATATAACACAGCCCACATAGTATATAACACAGCCCACATAGCATATAGCACAGCCACATAGTATATAACAGCCACGTAGTATATTGCACGGCCCACGTAGCATATAACACAGCCCACATAGTATATAGCACAGCCATGTAATATATAGCACAGCCACGTAGTATATAGCACAGCCACATGGTATATAGCACAGCCACATAGTATATAGCACAGCCACATAGTAAATAGCACAGCCACGTAGTATATAGCACAGCCACGTAGTATATAGCACAGCCACGTAGTATATAGCACAGCCACGTAGTATATAGCACAGCCACGTAGTATGTAACACAGCCACGTAGTATATAACACAGCCACGTAGCATATAACACAGCTCACGTAGCATATAACACAGCCATGTAGTATACAACACAGCAACGTAGTATATTGCACAGCCCACTTAGTATATAACACAGCCCACGTAGCATATAGCACAGCCACATAGCATATAGCACAGCCACGTAGCATATAACACAGCCCAAGTATATAACACAGCCCACTTAGCAAATAACACAGCCACGTAGCATATAACACAGCCACATAGTATATAGCACAGCCATGTAGTATATAGCACAGCCATGTAGTATGTAACACAGCCACGTAGTATATAACACAGCCACGTAGCATATAACACAGCTCACATAGCATATAACACAGCCATGTAGTATACAACACAGAAACGTAGTATATTGCACAGCCCACATAGCATATAACACAGCCCACGTAGTATATAGCGCAGCCATGTAGTATGTAACAGCCACATAGTATATAACACAGCCACGTAGCATATAACACAGCCCACATAGTATATAACACAGTCCACATAGTATATAACACAGCCACATAGTATATAACAGCCACGTAGTATATTGCACGGCCCACGTAGCATATAACACAGCCCACATAGTATATAGCACAGCCAGGTAGTATATAGCACAGCCACGTAGTATATAGCACAGCCACATAGTATATAGCACAGCCACATAGTATATAGCACAGCCACGTAGTATATAGCACAGCCACGTAGTATATAGCACAGCCACGTAGTAAATAACACAGCCCACGTACTATATAACACAGCCCACACAGTATATAGCACAGCCCACGTAGTATATAGCACAGTCCACGCAGTATATAGCACAGCCCATGCAGTATAAAGCACAGCCCACGCAGTATATAACAACCCATGTAGTATATAACACAGACACGTAGTATATAGCAGTGTGGGCACCATATCCCTGTTAAAAAAAGAATTAAAATAAAAAATAGTTATATACTCACCTTTCAGTGGCCCCCGGATCCAGCCCAGGCTTTTAGCGATGCTCCCGCCAGGTCCGTTCCCAGTGATGCTTTGCGGCAATAACCCGTGATGATGTAGCAGTCTTGCGAGACCGCTACGTCATCTGGGGTCATTACCGCAATGCATTACTGGGACAGGAGAATCGCGAGGAGAGGGAAAAGCTGCCGGGGACGCCGGAAGGTGAGAATATCACGATTTTTTTATTATTATTTTTAACATTATATCTTTTTATATATCGCTGATTGGTCGCGGCTGGTGACCCGGGATTTCTGTTACAGACAAACAGACGGAAATGGACCTTAGACGATTATATATATATAGATTTTTATTTATAGCCCTGTCTCTGAGCTATTGCTAGGGACAAACATATCTCGTTAGACACATTCTGGCTTCATATTTATGAATCTGTGTTTGCCCCTACCTTTTGTTATTTTCCTTCATAGCTGGAGTCACATTTTTTATTTATTTCTTTGATTTCAGTATGATTTATCTTATGTCTCCTCATTTTCCACCTCTAGATCACCAGGGTTAACGGGTTTTGTGCTGCTACAGCCAGTCCAATTTTTGCCACGGGTGTCTATGATGCCCATAAAAGATTTTTTAAAAATGTATCCCCCATGGGGAAATATTTGGACAATTTTAGTACTCCAAATGTTTTATTTTCGTGCCATAGCCTACTTACGGACACAATTT
This sequence comes from Ranitomeya variabilis, assembly GCF_051348905.1. Lineage (NCBI taxonomy): Eukaryota > Metazoa > Chordata > Amphibia > Anura > Dendrobatidae > Ranitomeya > Ranitomeya variabilis. Next base: position 250,617,745 of record NC_135237.1, on the reverse strand, counting down.
TGGTGGGCCAAAAAAACCAACACATTTTGATCACTCTGTTACCTCCGTCAGACACTCGGTGTATCTGTCATGTCCAAATCCTTCCTTTGCAGGCATACATTGCATTTTTGGGTCTGCTAGACTGCTATCTTTGGTGTATACAGTATTTTGTGTCTTTTTAAATTTAAAAAAATAAAAACCACATATTGAAATAGTCTGTTATCTCAGTCACACGTCTGGTCTATGTGTGGTCTTCAAATCTTGGCTTTTCAGCCATACATTCCAGTTTTTGGTCAGATACCCTTGCTGTCTACAGTATTTTGTGTTTTTCTAAATTTAAAAAAATATATCCCACATATTCAAGTCTGTTATCTCAGTCAAACATCTGGTCTATCAGTGGTCTTCAAATCTTGTCTTTTCAGACATACATTCAATTTTTTGGTCTGCTACCCTTGGTGTATACAGTATTTTGTGGTTTGAAAATTTTTAAAAATGCAGGCCACATATTGAAACAGTCTGACTGCCATTTTATGTGTGGTCTAAAAATAGTTTTTTTCATGCATACATTCCAATTTTTGGTCTATCTAATACCCTAGGTCTTTACACTATCTTGGTTAAAACAAAACATTTTTACAGAGTGGTAGTTTCATTACACACCTCATCTATGTGTGGGCTACAAAGTGTGCTTTTAAGGCTTCCATTATCCTTTTATTGCTGTCTGTTACCCTAGCTCAAAACAATAAACACTATTTTGTCATTAATTTTTGTAAAAAAATTTTTACTCCCCCATGGGGAAATGTTGGTCAGCCCATACACTTAGTGTATGGTCAGTACGAGTCTGGGAGACACACTCCTAGGTAATGGGACAGTTTTGTTTAGTAGGCCTTGTGACGGGGTGTACGGCAGAGCAAGAAGGGACAACAGGCCAAGGGATGAGTCAACAGATTTATTATCAAGAACGCTGGAACAACACATGCAGGTAGATCTACAGAGTCCACAATTAGTCCAACGGAACAGGTTCGGGGCACCTCCCGATAATCCATGTGCCAGCTAACAAAGCAATAGTCCACACGAGTCCAAGGGATACCAAAACAATCCCACAAACGACGAGGTATGTCCTCAGCTCAAGTCTCGCCCCGTTCGATTCCGCAGTCACAGATGGACGTGGGGTCTTGCCTCAGCTAAGAATCCCCACTCCTTCTCCTTCAAGGGTCAACTCACATCTGATCTCAAAAATAAGAATGGATTGTCTGAGCTCCTGGGATCAGCCCATGAAGGGGGTAGGGGTCACACCTTCTATTCAATGGTTGGGTCCACCAGAAGATTCTAGACTGGTCGGCTCCGCTTAGTCTATCCAGTATGTGCATTTGACTAGCCACCTGCTGTGAGGAAGAATGGCTATTCCTTCACTAGTGGTGTTGACAAGGCTTAATTACATTATAGCTCAGGGCTGCAAGTATTGGGGGAAGGAGACAGGTTAAGTTACATACATCCCATGACATTGCAAAGTGTACAGTAAATACAACCAAAGAGAAGTCGCACCACATGATGACATATTATACAAAATACAGGACAGGGAAAAAAGTACATATCATGACAATCCCTTCCCCTCCCAATTTGTGTACGTACTAGGGACCTCTACAGGTCGCTGGTTAAGTACACACAGTTATCCTCACACTCCCAGGCCAGTCTACAGCCATCGGTAGTACAGGCATGGGAGAAAAGGCAGCCTTTCTCGGCAAACCACCCACGAGCACAGGCTCTGACTGCAGGCATTGCCAAACTTCTGTCACTGGAAATGCTGTCATTCAGGCTGGTGGAGACTGACAGCTTCCGTGACTTGATGTCATTGGCAGTCCCACAGTACAATGTGCCCAGCCGCTTTTATTTCAGCAGGCAAGCCGTCCCTGCCCTGCACAAGCATGTGGAGGGACACATAAAACACGCGCTACTGAACGCCGTCAGTAGCAAGGTCCACCTCACCACCGATGCGTGGACCAGTCAACATGGACAGGGGCGATACCTTTCCCTCACTGCCCATTGGGTTAATGTTGTTGAGCCGGGTACAGATCGTGCGAGTGGCGCAGGACGTGTCCTGCCCACTCCAAAGATTGCAGGAATCCAGTCTGTACGCATTGACTCCTCCTCTTACACAAGTTCCTCAGAATCGTCGCTGCAGGAGCCGTCACAGTCCACCTCCACATGGACCCGTGAACGTTTACCTGTTACGACCGACATGAGCACAGCCGTGGCCAAACGTCAACAGGCCGTCTTGAAATTAATTTCTTTGGGGAATCGAAGCCACACAGCGCAGGAGCTCTGGAATGCCATCAAGCAGGAGAGCGATGTGTGGTTTGTGGCAGCGAATCTCCAGGCAGGCATGGTAGTGTGTGATAATGGCCGAAATCTGGTGGCAGCTCTGGGCCTCGGCAACCTCACTCACATCCCATGTCTGGCACATGTGCTCAATTTGGTCGTGCAGAGTTTTTTGAGGGACTATCCGGATCTTGATGCACTGCTGCACAAGGCCCTCCTAGAGTGTGCTCACTTGCGGCGTTCCAGCACGGCAAAATCGCGCATTGCGGCTCTGCAGCGCCGATTCCGCTTTCCGGAACATCGCATCATATGTGACCTACCTACCAGGTGGAATTCCACGTTACGTATGTTGGAGCGGTTGTGTGAGCAGCAGCAAGCAGTAATGGAGTACCAGCTGCATCAGGCGCAAAGAAGTCGCACTCCGCGCCGTTCAGACTTCACAACCACAGAGTGGGCCACTATGAAGGACGTCTGCCAGGTTTTGCGTCCCTTCGATTATTCCACGCGGATGGCGAGTGCAGATGATGCACTAGTCAGCATGACTGTCCCCCTTATCTGACTGCTTGAAAAATCACTGCAAGCGCTAAGGGATGATGTTGTGGAAGAGGTGGAGGATGAGGATTCACTATTTCCATCATCTTCTGGACAGTCAGCGCCACGTGGTTCCTCACAAACGCGTAGGCAGGGGACACTTTGTGAGGAGGATGAGGAGGAGTCAATGGAGGAGGAAGACATCCGTTTAGAGGAGGGAGTTACACAATTGTCCAGTAGTCAGTGTGTACAGCGAGGGTGGGGTGATGACGAGCGGGCAGAGATCACGCCTCAAGCAGGGGACAGCGTTTCTTGGCCAGTTGGCAGTCTGCAGCACATGGTGGATTACATGCTGCAGTGCCTGAGAAACGACCGCCGCATCGCCCACATTCTCAACATGTCTGATTATTGGGTGTTCACCCTCCTCGATCCTCGCTACCGGGACAACGTAGAAAGCCTCATCACACCGTTGAACCGGGAGCGAAAAATGCGGGAGTACCAAGACACACTGGTGAATTCCATCATCTTCTCCATTCCAAGTGAGAGAAGTGCTGCTAGTGCATTACAAAGCAGCTCAGTGCGTCCAGGCAGTGGAGGAGGCTCTGCACAAAGAGGGAGCAGAAGCAGTGCCTCTGCCCAAGGCAAGACCAGTATGGCCCAACTGTGGCACACTTTTGTGTGCCCGCCACAAAAGTCTACACCATCACAGACAGCTCCAGTCAGCAGGAGGCAACGGTTCCGTCAGATGGTGACAGACTACATGTCTTGCCCTCTTGCTGTACTCCCAGACGGCTCTTCCCCTTTCAAGTTTTGGGTCTCAAAGCTGGATACATGGCCAGAGCTAAGCCAGTATGCATTGGAGGTGCTGGCTTACCCTGCGGCTAGTGTATTATCGGAACGCGTCTTTAGTGCTGCAGGTGGTGTGCTAACTGACCGTCGCATGTGACTATCCTCCGATAACGTTGACCGGCTTACTTTCCTGAAAATGAATCAGGCCTGGATCTCGCAGGAATTTGCCACTCCTCTTCCTGATTAAATAATTAGGTGACTGTCTACAGTATCCAGGTCTCCTGTTGTGTTCATCTTTCTACCACCTGAACTTTAATTCCTGGGCTCCAACACCGCCAGTTGAGGCTCAGAAGTGCCGTCTGCACAGTCAAAACATACGACCCAGTGTTATTGGGTGTCAGTAACGTCAGCTGATCCCCAGCTGTGTAGCCGGCAATGTGTCCTGCGACCGCCACGCTGACACAACTGAAATGTAAGGGAACCTGTCCCCCCCCAGGCGTTTGTTACTGAAAGAGCCACCTTGTGCAGCAGTAATGCTGCACAAGGAAAAGGTAGCTATTTTTGTTTAGCTCCTTGCACATGCAGAACTTAACACTTATAAAATGTGTCCACTGATACCGTAAAACCGTCCCGTAGGTGGGACTTTCCTTCGTAATGTGACGCAGCACAGCCGTCATTCCTACCCCCTTGGCGCCGTGCCCCGGCTCCTCAGCGTTGTTTGATTCTGTCCCGAAGCCTGCGCTGTTATGTTATCCCTTGGCCAGGCACACTTAGCGCTGCCCCTCTTCTGACATCATTTGGTGTCAACCTGACTGCGCCTGTGCGTCCGCGCTGGCCGAGATCCCGCCTCGCAGTGTCTTCTGATTTGATCACATTGCGGGCCTGGGATCCATGGGCATGCGCAGTGCATATCTTCACCTCCGCCTCTCACTCATCTCCCTTCGCCTTCTTCAGACTGTGCGCCGTCAGCTGATCCCTAATAGCATGCCACGGCCGTGACACCGCACAGTCTGAAGAAGCCGGAGGGAGGGGAGTGAGAGGCGAGGATATGCACTGCGCATGGCCACGGATCCCAGGCCCGCGGTGGGATTACATTAGACGACACTGCGAGGCGGGATCTCGGCCAGCGCGGACGCACAGGCGCAGCCAGACTAAAACAAAATGATGTCAGAAGATGGGCAGCGCTAAGTGTGCCTGGCCAAGGGATAACATAACAGCGCAGGCTTCGGGACAGAATCAAACAACGCTGAGGAGCCGGGGCACGGCGCCAAGGGGGTAGGAATGACGGCTGTGCTGCGTCATATTACGAAGGAAAGTCCCACCTCCGGGATGGTCTCACGGTATCAGGGGACACATTTTATAAGTGTTTAGTTCTGTGTTTGCAAGGAGCATAATGAAAAGAGCCACCTTTTCCTTTTGCATCCTTTGTGCTGCACAAGCTGGCTCTTTCAGCTACAAACGCCTTGGGGGGGGGGGGGTTAAAGGTTCCCTTTCGACTTTCTCCAATCAGGCTTCGGCCTACACTGTGTTCCTCTGCTCCTCCTGCTGTCCCTGGGCTCCAACATTGCTAGTTGGTGCCTGGAAGTGCTGTCCGCACAGTCAACAGTCGCTCCTCTGTTATTGGGGTTCAGTAACGTCAGCTGTTCCCCAGCTGTGTGTGTGGCAATCCCTCCTCTCTCCTCCACCTCCTCCTCCTTCTGTCCCTGGGCTCCAACACCGCTAGTTGTTGTCCGGAAGTGCTGTCCGCACAGTCCACAGTCGCTCCTCTGTTATTGGGGTTCAGTAACGTCAGCTGTTCCCCAGCTGTGTGTCTGGTAATCCCTCCTCTCTCCTCCACCTCCTCCTCCTTCTGTCCCTGGGCTCCAACACCGCTAGTTGTTGTCCGGAAGTGCTGTCCGCACAGTCAACAGTCGCTCCTCTGTTATTGGGGTTCAGTAACGTCAGCTGTTCCCCAGCTGTGTGTGTGGCCATCCCTCCTCTCTCCTCCACCTCCTCCTCCTTCTGTCCCTGGGCTCCAACACCGCTAGTTGTTGTCCGGAAGTGCTGTCCGCACAGTCAACAGTCGCTCCTCTGTTATTGAGGTTCAGTAACGTCAGCTGTTCCCCAGCTGTGTGTATGGCAATCCCTCCTCTCTCCTCCACCTCCTCCTCCTTCTGTCCCTGGGCTCCAACACCGCTAGTTTTTGTCCGGAAGTGCTGTCCGCACAGTCAACAGTCGCTCCTCTGTTATTGGGGTTCAGTAACGTCAGCTGTTCCCCAGCTGTGTGTGTGGCAATCCCTCCTCTCTCCTCCACCTCCTCCTCCTTCTGTCCCTGGGCTCCAACACCGCTAGTTGTTGTCCGGAAGTGCTGTCCGCACAGTCCACAGTTGCTCCTCTGTTATTGGGGTTCAGTAACATCAGCTGTTCCCCAGCTGTGTGTGTGGCAATCCCTCCTCTCTCCTCCACCTCCTCCTCCTTCTGTCCCTGGGCTCCAACACCGCTAGTTGTTGTCCGGAAGTGCTGCGGCTTCATGGCCGTGGCATGCGATAAGGGATCAGCTGACGCTGCACAGTCTGTAGCAGGTGTAAGGACACGAGCGAGAGGCGAACATATGTACTGCGCCAGGCCATGAATTCCAGCCCCACAGTGTGAAACACTGTAAAGACACTGCGGGGCTGGGATTCATGGGCATCGCGAACAGCACCAGCCGACATGAAACGATGTCTGAAGACGGGCAGCGCATGGCCAAGGGATAACGCAGCAACGCAGACTCCTGTACAGCAAAATGCGATGCTCAGGAGGCCGCGCCAAGCACCAAGGTGGTATTTTTGCCAGCTGTGCTGCGTCTCATTACGAACGGAACTCCCGCCTCCAAGACAGATTGACTGTATAAGGGCCAAAATGTTGTACGTGTTTCATTCTGCTTGTGCAAGGAACAAAATTAAAAGAGCAACCTTTAACTTGTGCAGCACTACTGCTGCATAAGGCGTGGCTCTTCTAGTTTGTAACACCTGAGGGGGGGGGGTTAAAGGTTACCTTTAAAATTGGTTCAATTAGACTTCGGCCTACACTCTGCTCCCCCTGCAGAGCCTGGGCTCTAACACCGCCAGTTGGTGCCCGCCAATGTGTCAATGGGGTTCAGCACCGCCAGCTGTTCCCCTGCTGTGTAGCCGGCAACGTGTCCTGCAAACGCCACGCAGACACAACAGACCTACAAATGCCTCCAGTGCAGGCTTCGGCCTACACTCTGCTCCCCCTGCTGTCCCTTTGCTCCAACACCGCTAGTTGGGGCTCTAGGAAGACAAGCTTGAATAGGTCCCCATCCTGGTTCCAGCACCGTCAGCTGGTTCCGGGCAGAGCCTTTGGCTTAGGTGCCTCCTTCTGGGTATCTGAGTTCCACCAACGTCAGGTGGTCCTTGGTAGTGCTTTCAGGCACGGGTACCTCCTGCTTAGTAACCGGGTTCCAGTAACGTCAGCTGGTCCTCGGTAGTTCCATTGGCTCTTGGACCTTCGGCTACCCATCCGGGTTCCAGTACCGTCAGCTGGTTCTCGGCAGTGTCTTTTGCTCTTGTACCTTCTGCTCCCCATCCTGGTTCCAGTACCGTCAGCTGGTTCCGGGCAGAGCCTTTGGCTTAGGTGCCTCCCTCTGGGTATCCGAGTTCCACCAATGTCAGGTGGTCCTTGGTAGTGCTTTCAGGCACGGGTACCTCCTGCTTAGTAACCGGGTTCCAGTAACGTCAGCTGGTCCTCGGTAGTTCCATTGGCTCTTGGACCTTCGGGTAGCCATCCGAGTTCCAGTTCCATCAGCTGTTTCTCGGCATTTTCTCAGCCTTCTTGTACCTTCTGATACATTTCCAAGTTCAAGACCCTAAAGACGACGACCCGGAAGACCACCCCTAAGATGACGACGACACCAGAAACGACAACCACTGAGATGACGATGACCCTGGAGACGATGACCCTGAAGACCACCCCGATGACGACGACCCCGGAGACGACGACCCTGGAGACGACGACCCTGGAGACGACGACGACATGGGAGACCGAGAAGCAGAAGAACAAGAGGCTGCAGAACAAAGAGCAGAAGAACATTAAGCATAACACTAAATATCAGAGCAAAAGATATTATCTAAATTATAAGAAGGTGTAATCTTCAAACTTTTATAGATAACAACTACGGGAATGCCTGTCACATATAAGAATATGATGAAGAAGTTGAATATGAAGAAGAATAAGAGTTAAATAAAAAGAATATGAACAATGTAAAAAAAAAAAATTATAGGTAGAAGATGAAGAAGATGAATAAGGTGAAGAAGAAGTTGATGTCAAAGATGCTGATGATGATGAAGAAGAAAGTGTGGGAGAAGTAAAAAAGAGGGTGAAGGGCGTGGAAGTAGTGAAACATCAATATCTGACAAAATAAAAAAAATCTTAACATAGTCAATATCTTTGTAACTCCGAACGTCTTTAAAAAAAATTAAAATTCCTGCTATTCTATTTGATTGGGCTAAACCTCTATGCCTTTAATGTCTCCGCCACCTCCCCCAATACATCCTACATTATTCTTAGTTGTTTTCCTTCATGTAGAATGAACCTACAAGGAAAGAAAGGGGGTACTCGGAGTCCCAGGCAACAACTATTTTTACCATGGGTAAGGAATTTTGCAATGCACTTGTGTTATAGCTGCACCATAACTGGCGCTCTCTATGTATGTGGCATGCATGTCCACTTGGACACTGGTATAATTAAACTAATTACCTAGACCACATCTTTTTGTGCTAGTATGGGTGCTTACTCATGTTTATACTCATACCATGGTATTCTTTACTTCCATTGCCTGTAACTCGGATGTTTTTTGTACTAGGGTCTCCTTTTCTTCTTTGATTGTAATTTTTGTGTACAAAACTTTGGACTATTATGTCTTTTTACAAGTTATGGTAATAAAATAATCATTTTAATTTTTGTATAGAACTCCTTTTTTGTTTGGTTTCAAGGAAAGAAAGGGTTTATTTTAATTCCGATATTTTCGTCCCATTGACTTGCATTGGGATCGGGTATCGGAATCTTCGAGATCCGATACTTTGACGGTATCGGCCGATACTTTCCGATACCGATACTTTCCGATATTGGAAGGTATCGCTCAACACTAGTACTAATTCATCTATAATTTTTTTAAAAATTTTTAATACAGACATAGGGAACTCTAGTTTGACTGTTTTGCAATGTTTTGCTGTGGCCACTAGATGGCTCTGTTGCAGCAGCTATTCAAATAGATCACATTTAAAGCCGGTGCTCTATGCTGAGCACTTTAGGATTTCCATCTAAATCTGAGCGATGTGACAGATGAAACCTGCAAGGGATCCATTCACTATAATGAGGCAGCAGAGATACTCTGGACTTTGTCTGGCCTCTGTTCAGCGGTGTGCTTCTTTTCAGAAGTGCACACGACTAAGGTCGACTGGACTTTTATGCTCACCTAAAAAGACAGACACCATTGTATCAAAGGTCCTATGGCATCCACAGTGCTTCCACCTACCTTATTATATGGAATCTGCATTCAGGGGTTCCATCTGCATCAGGTATTTCAGATATTTACACGGAAACTCCACCCCAATGTAAGAGCTCAGCGTTTAGCACAGGATAAATGTGAGCCGAGTCATACTGCGATTATTGGGAGACAGAATGAACAAATCAACAGCAGGTGAAGCATTGGCTTTATTTATTTTTTATGCAGTTCCTTATGTGGTAAAAGTGATTAGATGAGGTTATTCTTTGGGTCGATGTGATTACAGCGATGCCAGATTTATATCAGGTTTTTATGTATGGCAGCTGTAACACACTAAAAGATGCTTTATATTGCAAAAACTAGTTTTTGCATCCCGATATTTAGATAGCTATTATCATTTTTCCATATTTTAGCCGACAGTCATGTGACAGCTTCTTTTTTGCATGCACATGTTCTTTTTTGACAGCTTTCTATTCTAATTTTTGGGAGGCAGAAAGAACAAAAACCAACAATTCAGGAATTGTTTTTTTTCTTTTATACCGTACCACATGTGGTGAAATTTATAAGGTGGCTGTTTCTCTGGGTCAGTACGAGTACAACTATACCACATTTACCATTTTTTTATGTTTTGGCTCTTGCACACAATAAAAACTATTTTATAGAAAAAATAATTATTTTTGCATCAGTTTACTCTGAGATCTATGATGAGCAAGCACCAAAATGCTCGTTGCTCAGGTCGAGCAAATTGGAATACTCGGGTACTCGACCCGAACAACGAGCTCAATGTAAGTTTATGGGTAACCCGAGTAAATTTTACCGCGATTCCCCCCCCCCCCCCGGGGTCCTTTTAAGGTCTAAAAACATATGAAAATGATGGAAACACTGCTCAAATGACACAGGAACATCATGGGGATCACCCTTGGAAGCATTTCTGACTCCTAGGTCACAGCTGTAAACAATGTTGTCAGAGTTTCACGCCATTTTTACAGGTGCACCAAAAAACATACAAAAACGAAATAAAAATGAATTTTACTGGGAAATATATACAAGTTATTACCCTGGAAAGGATGTACCTTAACATAAGGCAAAATAATTAACCCCAGACCAAAATGTTCCTCCGCCACTTGGGCTATGTTCACGCGCAGCGGTTTTGATGCGCTTTTCAACTTTAACATTGCTTTCAAGCAACACAAATGCATTCACTTGGAAATGTCATTGTAACATTTAACAACCCTAGCTGGGCATGTGGTGTGTGACACATAAGGAGACACATCTTGTTTCATTTATGAAGGAGGGACTCTTAAAGTCACAAAGCCAATTTTTAGAGAGGCATTAGGCGGCATTAACCCCTCTCTGACCTTAGACGTACTATCCCGTCGAAGTGACCTGGGCCTATCTGACCCTCGACGGGATAGTACGTCATAGCGATCGGCCGCGCTCACTTTTTGAAATTTTTTTAGACATTCAGATCCTCCTGGAAACATGGACAAGAGCCGAAAACGAATCCCTGGTGCCTATTGGATACAAGGAATTCTCGGTCTATGCCCAGAAAAATAAAAACACCAAACAGGGCTGGGGCTCAGGAGGAGTATTGATCTGGTATAAAGAGGAGCTCCACCCGTACATCAAACCGGTGAAGAAAGGAGGCAGCCACATATGGATCAGAATCAGCAGCTCCATCCTCACCTGCCAGTCTGATGTCCACCTCTGTGCCACCTATATACCACCGCCAGAGTCCCCCTACTTCAATCCAGACTGCTTCCAGATCTTACAAAGAGAAGCCGCCCATTATCAGGCCCTAGGCAAAGTTCTCATCTTTGGGGACCTCAATGCAAGAACAGGGAGAGAGAGAGACTTCCTGACCACAGATGGAAACATCTACATACTTGGAGCAGAGAATGACGGCCAAGACCCTGTACACACTGAGAGAAACAGCTATGACAGTACAGTCAACAAAAGTGGCAGAAAGCTCCTGAACGTATGTAGAAGTTTAGGACTTCATATCCTTAATGGACGAAGCAAGGGTGACTCCTTAGGAAGGTATACACTAAACTCCCATGTAGGGAGGAGTGTAGTAGACTACGCCATTACAGATCTGAACCTGGCAGATGTCAGCGCCCTCATAGTCACCCCACAAACGCACCTGTCAGACCACAGCCAACTTCTTCTGTACATGAAATCTACAGAGAAACCATCCACTCAGAAGCCACAGCAGAGCGGCCTCTTCACCCGGCCTCCATCCTATAAATGGTCCAAAACGTCGGCACTTAAGTATAAAGAAGCTTCCAGCAGACCTGAAATACAGCGGATGCTGCACCACTTCTACAACCTCGAGTACAAGCCAAACCCAGAGGGAGTGAGCCAAGCCGCAAAGGACCTCAACAATATATTCTACGCAATGGCCAGACTGTCCGACCTTAAAAAAGTCGACTACAAGAGACCAAAAGAAACACAGGTCAATGGCTGGTTTGACAAAGAATGTAAAGCTGTACGGAAGACACTGAGAACAGCCTCCAACAAGAAACACAGAGACCCCAACCACCTGGGTCTGAGGGAAGCCTATGACTCCATACAAAGGCAGTACAAAACCCTCCTCAGGAGGAAGAAGCAGAGTTACATCTCTACCAAGCTTAACCAACTCCAAGACGCCCTCCAGGACAACTCCTTCTGGGAACTATGGAACCACATGGGCACCAAAGACAAGAAAAACAACACCCATATCCAAAATGGCAACCTCTGGCTCCAATACTTCAGAGACCTCTATAAAGACATTCCAAAGGAAGAACTAAGCCAAGAACAGGAAAACATAATGGCGAAACTAAAAGCAATGGAGGGAAAAATCAAAAACTTCCAAAACCCGGTGGATACACCTATAACGCTACAGGAAGTAGCCGAGAGACTCTCCTCCATAAGATGTAGAAAAGCCGGTGGCCTGGATGGAATCCTACCAGAAATGCTGAAGTACAGCCCACCAGAAATACAGGCTGCAATGGTTAAACTCTTCAACATTGTGCTGAGTGCTGGCTACTTCCCTCGTACCTGGAACCAAGGCCTCATCACACCCATCCACAAGAGTGGGGACAGGTATGACCCAGCCAACTACAGAGGCATACAGTGGGGCAAAAAAGTATTTAGTCAGTCAGCAATAGTGCAAGTTCCACCACTTAAAAAGATGAGAGGCGTCTGTAATTTACATCATAGGTCGACCTCAACTATGGGAGACAAACTGAGAAAAAAAAATCCAGAAAATCACATTTTCTGTTTTTTTATCATTTTATTTGCATATTATGGTGGAAAATAAGTATTTGGTCAGAAAAAAACAATCAAGATTTCTGGCTCTCACAGACCTGTAACTTCTTCTTTAAGAGTCTCCTCTTTCCTCCACTCATTACCTGTAGTAATGGCACCTGTTTAAACTTGTTATCAGTATAAAAAGACACCTGTGCACACCCTCAAATAGTCTGACTCCAAACTCCACTATGGTGAAGACCAAAGAGCTGTCAAAGGACACCAGAAACAAAATTGTAGCCCTGCACCAGGCTGGGAAGACTGAATCTGCAATAGACAAAAACCTTGGTGTGAAGAAATCAACAGTGGGAGCAATAATTAGAAAATGGAAGACATTCAAGGCCACTGATAATCTCCCTCGATCAGGGGCTCCACGCAAAATCCCACCCCGTGGGGTCAGAATGATCACAAGAACGGTGAGCAAAAATCCCAGAACCACGCGGGGGGACCTAGTGAATGAACTGCAGAGAGCTGGGACCAATGTAACAAGGCCTACCATAAGTAACACACTACGCCACCATGGACTCAGATCCTGCAGTGCCAGACGTGTCCCACTGCTTAAGCCAGTACATGTCCGGGCCCATCTGAAGTTTGCTAGAGAACATTTGGATGATCCAGAGGAGTTTTGGGAGAATGTCCTATGGTCTGATGAAACCAAACTGGAACTGTTTGGTAGAAACACAACTTGTCATGTTTGGAGGAAAAAGAATACTGAGTTGCATCCATCCAACACCATACCTACTGTAAAGCATGGTGGTGGAAACATCATGCTTTGGGGCTGTTTCTCTGCAAAGGGGCCAGGACGACTGATCCGGGTACATGAAAGAATGAATGGGGCCATGTATCGTGAGATTTTGAGTGCAAACCTCCTTCCATCAGCAAGGGCATTGAAGATGAAACGTGGCTGGGTCTTTCAACATGACAATGATCCAAAGCACACCGCCAGGGCAACGAAGGAGTGGCTTCGTAAGAAGCATTTCAAGGTCCTGGAGTGGCCTAGCCACTCTCCAGATCTCAACCCTATAAAAAACCTTTGGAGGGAGTTGAAAGTCCGTGTTGCCAAGCAAAAAGCCAAAAACATCACTGCTCTAGAGGAGATCTGCATGGAGGAATGGGCCAACATACCAACAACAGTGTGTGGCAACCTTGTGAAGACTTACAGAAAACGTTTGACCTCTGTCATTGCCAACAAAGGATATATTACAAAGTATTGAGATTAAATTTTGTTTCTGACCAAATACTTATTTTCCACCATAATATACAAATAAAATGATTAAAAAAAACAGAAAATGTGATTTTCTGGATTTTTTTTTCTCAGTTTGTCTCCCATAGTTGAGGTCTACCTATGATGTAAATTACAGACGCCTCTCATCTTTTTAAGTGGTGGAACTTGCACTATTGCTGACTGACTAAATACTTTTTTGCCCCACTGTATGTGTCAGCAGCAACCTGGGAAAACTGTTCAACGGTATCCTGAACAAGAGGATCCTCACCTTCCTCACCGAGCACAACGTCCTCAGCAAGAGCCAAGCAGGGTTCATGCCGAACCACTGACCACATCTACACTCTGCACAGCCTCATTCAGAGACATGTCTACAATACAAAGAATGGGAAGATATACGCCTGCTTTGTGGACTTTAAAAAGGCCTTTGATTCAGTGTGGCACCCGGGCTTATTCCTGAAACTGCTGGAGAGCGAAATAGGAGGAAAGACCTATGATGTCATCAAAAGCTCCTACACCGAGAACCGCTGCAGCGTGAGTGTGAATGGCAGAAGAACTGCTTACTTCCAGCAGAGCCGCGGGGTCAGACAAGGCTGCAGCCTAAGTCCAACACTCTTCAACATTTACATCAATGAGCTGGCTACCACCCTGGAATCCTCCTCAGCACCTGGTCTCACCCTCCACGACACGCAGGTGAAATTCCTGCTGTATGCAGATGACCTGCTGCTGCTGTCACCAACCGAGAAAGGACTCCAGGACAACCTGAAAATCCTAGAGAAATTCAGCTCCACCTGGGCTCTACCGGTCAACCTAAAGAAAACCAACACCATGGTGTTCCAAAGGAGAAAGAGAAGATCAGACCAGCACCCATCATTTGTCCTCAACAACTGCGACCTCACAGGAACGGACAAATATACCTACCTGGGCCTAGAGATTCACCTGTCAGGGAGCTTCAAACAAGCCATAGAGACCCTGAAAGACAAGGCCTGCAAAACCTTCTATGCCATCCAAAGGAAACTCTACCATCTGAAGCCACCAGTGAGGGTCTGGCTAAAAATCTTCGACTCCATCATCGCCCCAATCCTCCTGTATGGCAGCGAAGTCTGGGGTCCCCACACCTACCCAGACTGGTCAAGGTGGGATTCCAGTCCAACAGAAATATTCCACCTGGAATTCTGCAAGCACCTTCTCCAGGTCCACCGGAGCACCTCCAACAGTGCTTGTCGGGCCGAGCTGGGCAGATTCCCTCTACACCTAACAGTTCTAAAGAGGGTGCTGTCATTCCGGGCTCACCTGCATAGGAGCAATCCAAGCTCCCATCACCATAAAGCCCTGATACATGTAGGTGAAACAGAAAAACCAGAACCCTCGGAACAGCCAAGCCAAACCCAACCGGACCAGAACACCAATCATAACAACCTGACAAAAGCCGGAATCAGGAAGATGGCAGACGAAGGCCAGGAGAGGTATGTCAGTGACTGGAAGAATGATATCAACAACTCACAGAAACTGATCATGTACCGGAGCCTACAGAGCGACTACAGACTGGCCCCATATCTGGAGAAACTCCTGGACCCCGCAGATCGCAAGATCCTGAGCCGATATAGACTCAGTGCCCACAGTCTGGCCATCGAATGTGGCCGACACAGGCAGAACTACAAGCCCAGGGAGGAAAGACTGTGCCAACACTGTGATCAGGAGGCCATAGAGGACGAAACCCACTTCTTGCTACACTGCTCCAAATACTCAGCAGTGAGGGACACTCACTTCAGGAGACTCTCACATCTCTTCCCGGACTTCATCACCATGAAGGAGGAAGAGAAGACATATATCCTGCTGGGAGAAGAAGAGAGAGCAGTGGAGATAGCAGCGCGGTATGTGAGCGAATGTCATAGACTGCGAGAAAGACAGCCATGATGCCATGGACTATAGCCCCCACAATTGATCTGCCCCCATCCACCTTCCCTATGCCATGGACTATAGCCCCCACCCTGGATCTGCCCCCATCCACCTCCCCTACAGCTCCTACCCAACATCCCCACAGTCCCTATCCCTATTGCCTTTATACACTTGCTTTGGCAAAACTGATGTGTATTTGGTCCTGCCAATAAAGCTTCTTTGAATCTTTGAATCTTGAGTACCCTGTTGCCATGGATACCCCCAACTATTGCTTTCTGGCATCTAAGCATAATCTTTTTGGAATCATTATCTTGGCTTTGTTCATCTTTGGTGAGCTGACATGCACCTTGGGCACCCTTTTGAAGCCATGGTCAAATATCTATCTCCACCTTTTGTATATTTATTTAGTTCTAAAGGTTAAATAATAAATACAATTTACTTGGCTTTTTATGTGGGCAGCATATCTTGCTTTGCGCCGATTTATACTGGTAAATAAGCGAAAAACACCACCTATCATTCTTTTTACCAATCTTACTGTGTCGGGATCTTTCTTGGCACAAGTATTGGACACTGGCACATGCTCTGAGTTCACTCTGATGTGCCTATATCGTTGTGCCCTTTTGCTTATTGTTTAGGCGCAACCTTATTTGTATATATGTGCAGGAACAGCGTAGAGCTCGCTGTCTAAGCCTCCATTATCATGTGGACATTACGCAAATACAATTTTTATGTGGGCAGCACATTTTGCTTTGCGCCGATCTATACTGGTAAATAAGCGAAAAATACCATCTATCATTCTTTTTACTAATCTTACTGTGTCGGTATCTTTCCTGGCACAAGTATTGGACACTGGCACATGCTTTGAGTCCACTTTGATGTGCCTAAATCGTTGTGCCCTTTTGTTTACTGTTTAGGCGCAACCTCATTTATGTTTATATGGGCAGGAACAGCTTAGAGCTCGCCGTCTAAGCCTCCATTATCATGTGGACATTACGCATGCGCAGCTATCTCACTAGCAGCCTTGCTTGTATTTTTTTGAGTCTGTATATACAGATGGAATATATACATATTCCGATGCTTGCGTCTCATTATTGTCTATGGCTACACTGGTATGCCAGGCGCTGTCCAGCTAATGCGCTGTTATGTCCGGCCTCTAACATGTTACAGGATCTAGCTACGTATCTGGTGCTTGTATCTGTATGGGGCTTTCGCGCATGCGCAGTATTCGCTTTCTCGGCCATGTTGGTACTCCTAGGCAAAACCGCTCTGCATACTCATTGGTATGCCTTGGCACCTGCACAGTGGCGTCATTAGCGGTCATATTGGTACTCTCGCTATAGTTTAGCCCCGTCAGCGTCGTCATTTCCGTTTCCGGGACGCTGAGAACAGGTGCCCGGTCTCCATGTCGTTTCTTCCTCCAGCTGCTGGGGGTTTCTTTAATAAGGTACATAATATAATTTGTATATATAGTAGTCAGCCGTCGTCACAGGTATCTGCTCCTGACGAAACCACGCTAGGTGGCGACACGCGTTGGGCTTTAAGCTCCCTGGACCTCTGGGCTATGATGGTATGATGGTGGTAATGGTCATGTTCTTACAGCAGGCTACTTTCCCATTATTAGCGGTGTTGGCTCTATCCTAGCCCACCACATTTTGCACAGGTTCGGTCAGCTCTTTTTCTTATGTACCATTTCATATCATTGCATTTAGGGCTGTCAAACGTAGGATGTGTTAACATTTAGTCCATTTGTGACTAGTCTTTTATGTATGACATAGGTGCATTTCTTCATATTAACGGAAAATTGTAGTGCTGGTTAAATCCTATTGTATATTCTATTTCCATCCTATATTGTTCATACTGTCTAATCTGCCTTTATTGTTTGGGTAAACACCTGCACACATCTATTTCTGGTTATTATGCAGCGAGCTGTGCCATATTTTGTACTATTATAGGATTTTTTCTTTATGGGATAGGCATATTAGTGTAATAGTCATAGTTTACTACTATGTATCCTGTATAGTGTGCTTATTACATGTGCATCTTTTTTCTACCAACCATGTCCAGGGGGGGTGACTCCCGTTGTGGAACCCATGTTACATTTGTATTGAGGTTTTAAGTGATTTTAATTGTGTGGTGTTTTCTGTTTTTGGTTGACAAATACAAATTTTGCATTATAATTAGTGGTGGTCCCTATCATATAGCTTGATGCTTTTCTCCTTTTTCGGCTGCACTTTGTCTTAATCAAGCTTTGGTTGATCCCCTATTTCATAAAAAATAATTTTTTACTACTTTGTGCGGATGGTGCCCTCCACCTCTGTGTGTGTATAACACGTCGGGCATATTTGTCACAGTATGCGTCGGGCCGACGCAGCGCGACGGCCCCGTACCGACGCTAGTGTGAAAGCAGCCTTAGGGTTTCAGTTATAATTGGGGGGTTTCCACTGTTTAGGCACATCAGGGGCTCTCCAAACGCGACATGGCGTCCGATCTCAATTCCAGCCAATTCTGCGTTGAAAAAGTAAAACGGTGCTCCTTCCCTTCCGAGCTCTCCCGCGTGCCTAAACAGGGGTTTACCCCAACATATGAAGTATCAGCGTACTCAGGACACATTGGACAACAACTTTTGGGGTCCAATTTCTCCTGATACCCTTGGGAAAATACAAAACTGGGGGCTAAAAAAAATTTTTGTGGAAAAAAAGGATTTTTTATTTTCACAGCTCTGCGTTATAAACTGTAGTGAAACACTTGGGGGTTCAAAGTTCTCACAACACATCTAGATAAGTTCCTTGGGGGGTCTAGTTTCCAATATGGGGTCACTTATGGGGGGTTTCTACTGTTTAGGTACATTAGGGGCTCTGCAAATGCAATGTGACGCCTGCAGACCAATCCATCTAAGTCTGCATTCCAAATGACGCTCCTTCCCCTCCGAGCTCTGCCATGCGCTCAAACGGTGGTTCCTCCCCACATATGGGGTATCAGCGTACTCAGGACAAATTGGACAACAACTTTTGGGATCTAATTTCAATTGTTACCCTTGGAAAAATTCAAAACTGGGGGCTTAAAAATAATTTTTGTGGAAAAAAAAAAGATTTTTTATTTTCACGGCTCTGCGTTATAAACTGTAGTGAAACACTTGGGGGTTCAAAGCTCTCACAACACATCTACATGAGTTCCTGAGGGGGTCAACTTTCCAAAATGGTGTCATTTGTGGGGGGTTTCAATGTTTAGGCATATCAGTGGCTCTCCAAACGCAACATGGCGTCCCATCTCAATTCCAGTCAATTTTGCATTGAAAAGTCAAATGGCGCTCCTTCCCTTCCGAGCTCTCCCATGCGCCCAAACAGTGGTTTACCCCCACATATGGGGTATCAGCGTACTCAGGACAAATTGTACAACAACTTTTGCCATCCAATTTCTTCTCTTACCATTGGGAAAATAAAAATTTGGGGGTGAAAAAATCATTTTTGTGAAAAAATATGATTTTTTATTTTTACGGCTCTGCATTATAAACTTCTGTGAATCACTTAATGGGTCAAAGTGCTCACCACACATCTAGATAAGTTCCTTATGGGGTCTACTTTCCAAAATGGTGTCACTTGTGGGGGGTTTCAATGCTTAGGCACATCAGGGGCTCTCCAAATGCAACATGGCGTCCCATCTCAATTCCAGTCAATTTTGCATTGAAAAGTCAAATGGTGCTCCTTCGCTTCCGAGCTCTGCCATGCGCCCAAACAGTGTTTTACCCCCACATATGGGGTATCGGCGTACTCAGGACAAATTGTACAACAACGTTTGGGGTCCATTTTTTCCTGTTACGTTTGGTAAAATTAAACAAATTGGAGCTGAAGTAAATTTTTTGTGAAAAAAAGTTAAATGTTCATTTTTATTTAAACATTCCAAAAATTCCTGTGAAACACCTGAAGGGTTAATAAACTTATTGAATGTGGTTTTGAGCACCTTGAGGGGTGCAGTTTTTAGAATGGTGTCACACTTGGTTATTTTCTATCATATAGACCCCTCAAAATGACTTCAAATGAGATGTGGTCCCTAAAATAAAATAGTGTTGTAAAAATGAGAAATTACTGGTCAACTTTTAACCCTTATAACTCCCTAACAAAAAAAAATTTTGGTTCCAAAATTGTGTTGATGTAAAGTAGACAAGTGGGAAATGTTACTTATTAAGTATTTTGTGTGACATATGTCATGATATGTACTTTTCTCCCTGTCCTGTATTTTGTATAATATGTCATGATGTGGTGCGACTTCTCTTTGGTTGTATTTACTGTACACTTTACAATGTCATGGGATGTATGTAACTTAACCTGTCTCCTTCCCCCAATACTTGCAGGCCTAAGGGTACCGTCACACATTGAAATTTTCATCGCTGCGACGGCACGATTCGTGACGTCGCAGCGTCGTATAATCATCGCTCCAGCGTCGTAGACTGCGGCCACACGTTGCAATCACGACGCTGGAGCGATGCCTAAGTCCCCAGGTAACCAGGGTAAACATCGGGTAACTAAGCGCAGGGCCGCGCTTAGTAACCCGATGTTTACCCTGGTTACCAGCGTAAACGTAAAAAAACAAACAGTACATACTCACCCGTCGGTGTCCTTCAGGTCCCTTGCCGTCTGCTTCCTGCTCTGAGTGCAGCCGGACAGTGAGAGCAGATCGCAGCACCGCTGCGCTCTGCTCTCACTTTCCGGCCGGCACTCAGAGCAGGAAGCAGACGGCAAGGGACCTGAAGGACACCGACGGGTGAGTATGTACGGTTTGTTTTTTTACGTTTACGCTTGTAACCAGGGTAAACATCGGGTTACTAAGCGCGGCCCTGCGCTTAGTTACCCGATGTTTACCCTGGTTACAAGCGAAGACATCGCTGGATCGCTGTCACACACAACGATCCAGCGATGTCAGCGGGTGATCAAGCGACGAAAGAAAGTTCCAAACGATCTGCTACGACGTACGATTCTCAGCAGGGTGTCTGATCGCAGTAGCGTGTCAGACACAGCGATATCGTAACGATATCGCTAGAACGTCACGAATCGTAACGTCGTAGCGATGGAAATTTCAATGTGTGACGGTACCCTAAGCTATAATGTAATTAAGCTTTGTCAACACCACTAGCGAAGGAATAGCCATTCTTCCTCACAGCAGGTGGCTAGTCAAATGCACATACTGGATAGACTAAGCGGAGCCGACCAGTCTAGAATCTTCTGGTGGACCCAACCATTGAATAGAAGGTGTGACCCCTACCCCCTTCATGGACTGATCCCAGGAGCTCAGACAATCCATTCTTATTTTTGAGATCAGATGTCAGTTGACCCTTGAAGGAGAAGGAGTGGGGATTCTTAGCTGAGGCAAGACCCCACATCCATCTGTGACTGCGGAAGCGAACGGGGCGAGACTTGAGCTGAGGACATATCTCGTCATTTGTGGGATTGTTTTGGGATCCCTTGGACTCATGTGGACTATTGCTTTGTTAGCTGGCACATGGATTATCGGGAGGTGCCCCGAAACTGTTCCATTGGACTAATTGTGGACTCTGCATGTGTTGTTCCAGCGTTCTTGATAATAAATCTGTTGAATCATCCCTTGGCCTGTTGTCCCTTCTAGCTCTGCCATACACCCCGTCACAAACTGGTGGCAAGCAGTGGGATCAGAGCAGAAGGAATGGAGGACAAAGGCCCATCAACATCGGGAACTAGCACCACAGAGTACAAGAACTGGACTGCTGTGAACCTACAAACAAAGGACCGTGAACTGGGAGTCAGCTACAAGGGACTCTCCAAGGAGCAGCTAATTGAGGCTTTGGAAGGAGTTCGCCTGCAAGATTACGCTGAGGAAGGATCCCCACAGCAAACGGAGGAAAGACGTCAGCCGGAGGTAAATACCCAAAAAAGTCAGTGGGTTGTGTGGTACGAGGAGGAGTTGGCATTGCTGGGAGAAGAGGCCACCATAGACGATAAGAGGGAGGTCATTCACAGAGCTCAGGAGATGGCATTGCTGGAGAGGCAGATCGCTTTGGAAGCAGCTAGAAGCTCCAGACAGACTGTAACCCCAGCACCCACCATGAGGGAACTCCCCAGAGTGTCCCGCAAAGACTTCAAGCCGTTTAATGAGGCTGCAGGCGACATTGAGGGCTTCTTCCAGGACTTTGAGCATCAGTGTTGATTAATGGAAGTCCCGGAAAGGGAGCGAGTCCGACATCTGGTGGGGCTCTTAGAGGATGGAGCTGCCGCAGCCTATAGAGCTATGGACCCTCGGGGGAACTGTGAGTATGCGGAGATTAAACAGACTATTCTAGAACATTATGCTGTTTCCCCAGACACATACAGGACTCAGTTCCGTACTTTAGCCTGTGATGAGGAAGTGTCTTTCAAGATGTATGCCCACAGACTCAAACAAATATGTCATCGCTGGCTGGAGGCAGAGGAGGCCTTAACCTGGGAGACCTTCCTTCAGGTTATCCTAAAAGAGCAGTTTTACTTCAAGTGCCCTGCTGAGATCCGGGAATGGGTGCGTAAGAGGAGACCAGCCACTGTGGAGGAAGCTGCAGCTCTAGCTGATGAGGCTCTCACCATCAAGCCTCAGTGGAAAAAACTACTACTCAGTGAGAAAAAAACTACCAAACCCCCAACGCTGGCGGCCCTTGATCCTTCGGTCCCCAATATTCACCATCCCACTAGACCATCAACTCATGGTGACCTTCGTGTGACTGTGCCTCGCACTACTCCTGCTCCACCTTTGGGAATACGACATGGAGGAAGAATCCCAGAGCGCAGATGTTATGGATGTGGGCAGCCTGGGCATCTGCAATTCCAATGTCCAGGTGTTCGGAGGCAGAACAGCTACAGACCGCCTTTGCCTGTTCATTATCTACAGACCCCCTCACCAGGAGAAGAGCTGGATTCAGTCCCTGATGACTTGCCAAGTGACTCTGATATCCTGCCTCCCCTACCAGGAGTCTATGTTGTTCTTCTGATCTTCAGCACAAACATCTACAGGAGGTCTTGCTGGATGGCCAAAAAGTCATTGGCTTCCGTGACACTGGGGCTTTCCTCACCATAGCCGATCCCCGAGTAATTCAACCAGAAGCAATTCAAAAGGGACCAGCAATTGCCATTGAATTGGCTGGAGGCACCCAGAAATATATTCCAAGAGCGAGTGTGACCCTGGATTATGGCTTTGGGGCCAAACAATGCATGGTCGGTGTGATGAGTGGCCTCCCTGCAGATGTTCTTCTAGGAAATGATGTGGGAAATCTTCATTGCCACTTTGTCAGTGCGGTAACCAGAAGTCAAGCCAAGAGAGCAGCGGATGTGGACGTGTACAACCCATCCATGGAAATGAGGCCACCAGAACTGCCGTCACAGCCGGTGAGTGATTCTTCTTGTGGGGATAATATGAATGTTACTTGGGATAAAGTTCAGTTTAGACAAGAGGTAGAGACTGACCCCACCCTTGCTAGTTTTAGAGCTCGAGCTGAGATAGGGCAGCTAGGGGAGAACGGGGAAAGAATTATCAGAGAAAATGGACTTCTAATCGGGTTACCAATGCTGACTCCCTAGATAAGCCCTGGACTTATAGCAAACAGCTGATTGTTCCTCAGAAGTACAGAATTCCCCTATTACACCTTGCTCATGACATTCCTACAGCTGGCCATCAAGGCAAAACTCGCACAGAGAGACGATTGACTCAAACTTTCTATTGGCCGGGGATTTCCCAAGCCGTAGCTCATTTCTGCCGAACTTGTGACATATGACAGCGTAGAGGGCGACCCGGAGATCACCCAAAGGCACCCCTGCAACCGCTCCCTATAATAGAAGAACCCTTTCAAAGAGTAGCTGTCAATATCATTGGACCTCTGGGCAAACCAAGTAAATCTGGAAAGCAGTACATTCTCACTGTCGTGGACTATGCCACCCGATATCCAGAAGCTGTGGCCTTGTCAAGTATTTCTGCAGCCAAGTTGGCAGAGGCCTTGGTTACCATTTTTACCAGAGTAGGATTTCCCAGTGAGATCTTGTCAGACCAAGGCTCCCAATTCATGTCAGAGCTGGTCCAGTGCCTGTGGCGCACTTGTGGAGTACAACCGATCCGAACGACCCCGTATCATCCCCAAACAAATGGACTTTGTGAACGATTCAATGGCACTCTGAAGAGTATGCTAAGGGCCTTCACTGACAGAGATTCAGACTGGGAGAACTACCTACCCCATCTCTTGTTTGCCTATCGGGAAGTTCCCCAGGAGTCCACTGGGTTTTCCCCCTTTGAACTACTCTATGGAAGAAAGGTCCGAGGACCCTTAACCCTGCTCAAGGAATACTGGGAGGGGCAAGTTGAGGATACAGGAGCCCCTGTTGTCCCTTATGTCCTAAAGCTGCGAGAAACCCTGGCTCAACTTGCTAGTTTTGCCCAGAGTCATGTGCGGATGGCTCAAACCAGACAGAAGACATGGTATGACCGTAAAGCACGCTATCGGGAGTTTGTAGAAGGACAACAGGTCTTAATGATTGTTCCCCATCGGCAGAATAAACTGCAGACCACATGGGAGGGTCCCTTCCGGGTTCTCAGAAACCTAAATGACACCAATTATCTTCTTGCTTTAGATGATCAAGGGCTAAGACAAAAGACTGTCCATGTGAATATGATTAAGGAGTACCATGACCGGAACATTCCAATGATAGCAAGCTGCTGGCTGGCTTCAGAAGACGGTCAAGAGGATGAGGACTCCCTACCTGTTCTCGTGGAAGCAGCGAAAGCCCCATCCACTGTGGAACAGGTTCCACTGGGAGATCACCTGGATTCCTTACAGAAAAACCAGATGCTGGGAGTGCTTCAACAGAGACGGGCTGCTTTCTCATCCCAACCAGGTCGAACCACCGTCACCCAACATCATGCGGACACTCAGGGTGTCCGTCCCATACAACAGGCTCCTTACCGGGTACCTGAATCAGTTCGACACACCATGCAGCACGAACTGGAGGAGATGTTACAGCTTGGGGTAATCCAGACCTTCCATAGCCCTTGGGCCTCTCCTGTGGTGTTAGTACCCAAGAAGGATGGGAGTACTCGGTTTTGTGTGGACTACCGACGACTAAACGACCATACCGTCAGTGATCCTTACCCAATGCCCCGTATTGACGAACTTCTAGACCGCCTGGCTGGGTCCCGATATGTCACTACCTTGGATCTCAGTAAGGGATACTGGCAAATCCCTCTGACGGAGGAAGGGAGAGAACAGTCCGCTTTTATAACCCCCTTTGGTCTGTATGAATTTCTAAACATGCCCTTTGGAATGAAGAATGCCCCTGCAATTTTCCAGAGAATGGTGGACCAGATCCTCCGGGGATGTGGTGACTTTGCTTGTGCCTACTTGGATGATATCGCCATCTTCATCCAGACGTGGAAGGAACATCTGAACCAAGTATCCGTTATTCTTGACCTGCTTCTTGCAGCAGTCCTAACCATTCGACCAGATAAATGCCAATTGGGGATGGGTGAAGTCCAGTACCTAGGGCATAGAGTGGGAGGAGGGAAGCTCCGTCCTGAACCTGCCAAAATCCAGGCTATTAGAGACTGGCCTGTACCCCAAACTAAGAAACAAGTTATGGCTTTTTTGGGCACTGCCAGTTATTACCGAAAATTTGTTTCTCATTTCAGCACTGTGGCCAAGCCTCTTACCGACCTGACCAAGAAAACGATGCCCCGGCTGGTGATCTGGACTCCAGCCTGTGATGAGGCTTTTAACCGGCTGAAGGACGCTCTGGTCTGCGACCCTGTTCTGGCTGCTCCAGACTACAAGAGGGGATTCATTGTGCAGACGGACGCCTCTGCTTATGGACTGGAAGCTGTACTCAGCCAGGTGAATGCAGCTGGGGACGAGCACCCCATTGCCTACCTCAGCCCGAAATTGCTGGACCGAGAAGTGGCCTATGCAACTGTTGAAAAAGAATGTCTGGCTGTAGTGTGGGCCCTCAGGAAACTAAGACCGTATCTGTATGGACGAGAATTCACTGTGGTTACTGATCACAATCCCCTCATCTGGCTGAACAGAGTCTCTGGGGACAATGGACGCTTACTACGATGGAGCCTGGCTCTGCAGCCCTATAACTTTACCATACAGTATAGAAGAGGCAGCCAACACCAAAATGCAGATGGACTGTCCAGGCAAGAGGAGCCCTGAGTCCGGTCAGCCATGCCTGTGTAATAACCCGGGCCCCTGCAATTTCCCTCAGACTAGGGAAATCCTAACTGACCCTCTACCTAGAGTTTACTCTGATGGTGTGCATGTCTAGGCCTCCACCCTCTCCCTGTCTCCTGTTTCAACCCTAGGCTGAAACCACCACCCAGTGAAGAGACCACACTCCAATACCCACAGTTAGCACAGACAAGGATAACGGAAATAATAAGCACCACGCCGCAGTCACTCAGGAATACACTATAAATGCAAAGGGCAAAATAAATACAAATATAGGAAGGAGCAAATAAGACAAAGGGAAATACCCCACCAGCAACGATACTCCAACTACTAGCTCACCACTCCAGACCGAGATAACATGCACAAGACAGAAGCTATAATCGGCGACGCCCAATGTTCAGGAGAACTATTTAAAGGCAGTGGGCATGGCCCAGCTTCCAATCCGAGCACCAGGTAATTTAACCCTGGACCAGCTAGATAAAATCTAGCCGACGCCAATGAGCGCATAGTGGTCAAAAGCGGAATTACCGCTGTCTGTCGAACGACCAGGTCTGAACAGCGTCCGACATGACACATACACACATTTGCTTGTATCCATCATTATCCATAAATTACAGATAATTACCATACATTGCCATGTCTAAAGTATTACAAGGATATCAAACAGTGCATATTGATCGTTAATATCCTATTTTATAACCTTAATTACAATAACATCTAATAAAACTTCTAAAACTAACATGTAGTGCCGCCAAAAGGAGAATTCTATATAAATTCCGCCCTGCAAGTAAGTACCGTAATGCCTCCAAAATCGTACACCCCACTTCTCACGCATATACTGAGTTATTGCTACTTATAAAGTATGACAGGAGGAGTTCCATCTTCCCCATATTTTCTCAAATTTAGCTGGACATCCTCTATTTTGATACAATGTCCGTTCATACGGAATAATTGAATTCACTAATTCAACCCATGCTCTGAGGGATGGGCTAGAACCACCCATCCACCGTAGTGCCAGCACCTTTCCTGCCATAAACAGTGTCTTCCTCAGGAAAATCCCAGTGTAATGGTCCCAGGCCTCCGCTTCCCATACTCCAAACAAACATATCAATGGCTCAAGTGGGACAGGGATCGACACCAAGGATGTCAATAGTGTCGTCACCTCTTTCCAATAATGAAAAACAATAGGACATTTCCAAATCATATGTATGACATCCGCATTACTGGAGTGACACCTCAAGCAGTCTGATGATTGGAGACAACCCATTTTAAAGAGACGAGTCGGGGTCAAATAAGATTGATATATAATGTACAATTGGGTCATCCTATTATTGATTGATGGGGAGACTTTAGGCTACTTTCACATTAGCGTTAACTGCAATACGTTGCAAATGCGTCGTTTTGCCGAAAAAACGCATCCTGCAAAAGTGCTTGCAGGATGCGTTTTTTCAGCATTGACTAACATTAGCGACGCATTTGCGACGCATTGCCACACGTCGCAACCGTCGTGCAACGGTTGCGCCGTGTTGTGGCAGACCGTCGGGAGCAAAAAACGTTACATGTAACGTTTTTTGCTCCCGACGGTCCGCTTTTTCCGACCACGCATGCGCGGCCGGAACTCCGCCCCCACCTCCCCGCACTTCCCCGCACCTCACAATGGGGCAGCGGATGCGCTGGAAAAATGCATCCGCTGCACCCGTTGTGCGGCGGAGACAACGCTAGCGTCGGTGACCTCGACGCTAGTGTGAAAGAAGCCTAAGTCTACGTTCACATTTGCGGTCTGCGCCGCAGCGTCGGGCGCCGCAGCGTCGCCGCATGCGTCATGCTCCCCTATATTTAACATGGGGGCGCATGGACATGCGTCGCACTTGCGTTTTGCGCCACATGCGTCCCTGCGGCGCACGCGTCCGGGCGCAGAGGACGCAGCAAGTTGCATTTTTGCTGCGTCCAAAATCAATTAAAAAAAGGACGCATGCGGCGCAAAACGCAGCGTTGTGCATGCGTTTTGCTGCGTTTTTGTTTGCGTTGTGCGTTGCGGCGCCGACGCTGCGGCGCACAACGCAAATGTGAACGTAGCCTTAGTTGGGGATTCCAAGATTTCATCCCATTCTTCTCCCAGTGTATCTGGAAGGAGCCTCCCCCACTTCCCCTTAATTGAGTCTATAATAGATCCTCCGCCTATGGATAATAGATAGGTATATAAAGAGGAAATGAGTCCTTGAGGGCCTTGCGAAGGAAGATGGATATTTGCTGTAGAAGCCACCAATATTTGGTTAGGTCTGAGCTCTAAGATCACTGCCAGTCAGGATAAACTTGCTTTCAAGGTTTACATAAGCATACAACTTCCATATGATTTGCCATGCCTGGTACTGCTGCTTGTTTGGGTTACTCATGTTGATCAGCGGCGGTCCCAAAAGTCTTAAGGGTGGGCAATCAGTGGTATAGCCCCAGAGAATCCCTTGAAGGTGTTGACTGCAGTTAGAGAAATGTGACGGCTTTCTTTCAGAAACTGTCTGGTATCACAAAGTTTAGGAATCTGGACTGGAGTTGCAGTTCCACTCACAATCTGTTTGTCAGTGATGTCATTGCTTCTAAAAGAAAGAATCCACGTTCTTCTAATCTTGAGTAAACCCATTAAACCTCGTTGCTAATATCATCCATATTCAAAATATTATTGCTTGAATGTTTTTGTTTCTTTTCTGATTTAGCTTACAAAATCTCAGGCTGATAAACTTCAGCACTTTTGGATTGATTTCAACGTGTGCAGCCAGGGTATTTCATTCTACACGTGAAATGATGAGGCAGATACAACTTGAAATTCTTGATCTTATATTAAAAAGATTTTAAAAGGCATTTGTCTAAAATTGGCCCTGAATAAAGCAAAGTTTTGCCCCAAATGCTAACATATTGCTTCATCACTCAGAAACATTTTGGTTGCATTTACATGCGCTGAGTTCAGGCTGTTAAACGAGTGTGTTCAACAATATTGAAGTCTTTGGACACTTGTTCCTGGCTGAGGAAGAATAATGGGGACAGAACAATCACTAATAGATCAATCTGTCCACATACAGTATCATACTATCAGTAGCACATCTGTAGTTTTCACGGGGCGATGTGCTGCTGAAAACAATGATTTTTATTCCTGTATAAACAATCCAATCAATCGATGGATAGGCAGCATTTTGCTAATTTAGTATAATGCACCCCATAGTCCTCCACATAGTATAGTACACCCCATAATCCTCCATACTGTATAATGCACATCACATAGTCCTCCATATAGTATACTGCACACCTCATAGTCCTCCATATAGTATAATGCACACCCCATTGTCCTCCATATAGTATAATGCACACCCCATAGTCCTCCATATAGTGTAATACACACCTCATAGTGCTCCATATAGCACAATGCACACCATAGTCCCCCATATAGTATAAACAGTATGATGCAACCCTTATAGTCCTCCAGTATTATGGACACCACATACTCACTGATTTAAAAAAATAAATACAATACTCTCTTCTCCTCATTCCCCGCTGCAACCTGTCTCCTCACCTTAGCAGCTCCACTACTGGCACAGCGTGATACGTCAGAGGCAGTGAGGGATGATGGGAGAGGGAGCATCACATGACACTCTCTCCAGCATCATTGGTTTACCCTGTATCTGCATCTCTGATGCCAATACAGTTTAATGCGTGATGCGGGGGGCACTGACATTGGGCCCCCCTGACTCACAGGCCTCATAGCAGCCGCATGGTCTGCGCAATTAGTGGCATGCCACTGGCTGGAGGCCCCTGTGACAGTGGGGCCCTAGGCAAATGCCTAGTCTGAGGGCCCTGGCTGTATTCTATTAACAAAGATTCACCATGTAATTGTGAACAGGTTACTGCGAACCAACCCGCTGATATGGATGAGGCGAAAGTATCCAACTAAGGCCGGGGTCACACTAGACCGTAATACGGACGAGTGCTATGCGATAAAAAATCGCATAGCACTCGGCCCAATGTTAATCTATGGTTCAGCTCCCATCATCCGATATTTTCTCCACCGTATTTCGGATCCGAGGGAACTCGCATCAGGCTGCGATTGTCAGCGTATCTCGGCCGAGACTCGCCAATGCAAGTCTATGGGTGCGAGAAAAAAATCGGATTACACACGGACCATGCATGTGCATTGCGAGAAATACGCAGCGGTGTTCTATAGAAAAGCCGGTGATTCAATTGCCGGCTTTGCATTTCTCCTTCACAAACCTGACATGATATGAGACATGGTTTACATACAGTAAACCATCTCATATCCCCCTTTTTTTTGCATATTCCACACTACTAATGTTAGTAGTGTGTATGTGCAAAATTTCAGCGCTGTAGCTGCTAAAATAAAGGGTTAAATGGCGGAAAAAATTGGCGTGGGCTCCCGCGCAATTTTCTCCGCCAGAGTGGTAAAGCCAGTGACTGAGGGCAGATATTAATAGCCAGGAGAGGGTCCATGGTTATTGGCCCCCCCGTGGCTAAAAACATCTGCCCCCAGCCACCCCAGAAAAGGCACATCTGGAAGATGCGCCTATTCTGGCACTTGGCCACTCTCTTCCCACTCCCTGTAGCGGTGGGATATGGGGTAATGAAGGGTTAATGCCACCTTGCTATTGTAAGGTGACATTAAGCCAGATTAATAATGGAGAGGCATCAATGATGACACCTATCCATTATTAATCCAATTGTATGAAAGGGTTAAAACACACACACACACACACACACACACACACACACACACACACACACACACACACACACACACACATTATTTAAAAGTATTTTAATGAAATAAACACAGCGGTTGTTTTAATAATTTATTGCTCTCTCAATCCATCAGCAACACCCTCGCTTGGAAAAATAATAAACGCACAATATACATACCCTCAGCTGAACCATCACGTCCCACGAAGTAATCCATCTGAAGGGGTTAACTAATATTACAGGCATGAGCTGCGATAAACCACTCGCTCGTGTCTGTAATCCCCGGGTGCTGAAAGGAAAGCAGTGATCTATACTTACATTGAGTCGCGGTGATGCGCCCCTGCTGGATGTTCTCATGAACTGCAGCCTGTGAACTTTTTCCCACGCTCCAGGTCATATGAGGACATCCACCAGGGGGCGCATCACCGCGACTGTAGGAAATGTAGGTCAATGACCTACATTTCATTCATTCGCCGGGGATTACAGGCACGAGCACAGCTGCATTTGCAGGGCTCCTGCCTGTAAAATATTTTAACCCCTTCAGATCATGGATTACCTCGTGGGACGTGACGGTTCAGCTGAGGGTATGTATCTTGTGCGTTTATTATTTTTCCAAGCGAGGGTGTTGCTGATGGATTGAGAGAGCAATAAAATACTGAAACAACCTCTGTGTTTATTTCATTAAAATAATTTTTAATAATGTGTGTGTGTGTTTTTTAACCCTTTCAGACAATTGGATTAATAATGGATAGGTGTCATCATTGACGCCTCTCCATTATTAATCTGGCTTAATGTCACCTTACAATAGCAAGGTGGCATTAACCCTTCATTACCCCATATCCCACCGCTACAGGGAGTGGGAAGAGAGTGGCCAAGTGCCAGAATAGGCGCATCTTCCAGATGTGCCTTTTCTGGGGTGGCTGGGGGCAGATGTTTTTAGCCACGGGGGGGCCAATAACCATGGACCCTCTCCTGGCTATTAATATCTGCCCTCAGTCACTGGCTTTACCATTCTGGCGGAGAAAATTGCGCGGGAGCCCACGCCAATTTTTTCCGCCATTTAACCCTTTATTTTAGCAGCTACAGCGGTGAAATTTTGCACATACACACTACTAACATTAGTAGTGTGGAATATGCAAAAAAAAGGGGGATATGAGATGGTTTACTGTATGTAAACCATGTCTCATATCCTGTCGGGTTTAGGCAGGAGAAATGCAAAGCCGGCAATTGAATTACCGGCTGTTCACAGATATCGCGCTGAATGAAATATAAATACAGAATATATATATATGTGTCTCAATTACATATATATATATATATATATATATATATATATATATATATATATATATATATATATATATATATATACTGTATATATGTTTTCCCGAACATTTGAGCACATAAATCCATTAGATGTCGGTTTTGCAAGCTTGCGAGAAAATCTCGGCATACGGATGCTATACGGATGTCACACGGATGTCACACGGATCATTTGATGCGAGGAAATCGCATCCTCGCACTGCACACAGATCACTGTTTTTGAAACATTTGTGCGATTCTCGGCCGTGAAAAACGGACCGTTTTTTTATACGTTAAGTGTGTCCCCGGCCTAAAGCTATTTATTTTCCTACCACAGAAATTAGTGAAAATTATGGAAACAGTTATTTGGGTACAAGATGACAAATCAAAACAAAATTGGTTATAACAGTGCAACAATTTTAGTATCTAATTCAGTGATGGCGAACCTATGACACGCATGTCAGTGCTGACACGCGTAGTCATTTTCAGTGACACGCCGGCCGCCGGCCGCGGCCCCATAGAAATTGCTTCTTTCCCAGGGTCTGAAGGAGAGGAAACTCTCCTTCAGGCCCTGGGAACCATATTAATGTGTAAAATAAAGAATTAAAATAAAAAATATTGCTATACTCACCTCTCCGACGCAGCCTTGACCTCACCGAGGGAACCGGCAGCGTTGTTTGCTTAAAAATCGCGCTTTTCCTTCCTTACGTGAAGTCCCGGCTTGTGATTGGTCGCGTGCCGCCCATGTGGCCGCGACGCGACCAATCACAGCAAGCCGTGACGTAATTTTAGGTCCTTCAGGATTTTAAAATCACGTTCTGGCTTGTGATTGGTCGCGTCGCGGTCACATGGGCGACGCGACCAATCACAAGCCAGAACGTGATTTTAAAATCCTGAAGGACCTAAAATTACGTCACGGCTTGCTGTGATTGGTCGCGTCGCGGCCACATGGGCGGCACGCGACCAATCACAAGCCGGGACTTCACGTAAGGAAGGAAAAGCGCGATTTTTAAGCAAACAACGCTGCCGGTTCCCTCGGTGAGGTCCAGGCTGCGTCGGAGAGGTGAGTATAGCAATATTTTTTATTTTAATTCTTTATTTTACACATTAATGTTGTTTCGATAACGATACCCGATACCACAAAAGTATCGGATCTCGGTATCGGAATTCCGATACAGCAAATATCGGCCGAT
This sequence comes from Ranitomeya variabilis, assembly GCF_051348905.1. NCBI lineage: Eukaryota > Metazoa > Chordata > Amphibia > Anura > Dendrobatidae > Ranitomeya > Ranitomeya variabilis. The sequence goes on along the minus strand of NC_135237.1, from coordinate 250,584,800 downwards.
ACCCGATACTTGCGGTATCGGAATGCTAAACAATGGCATCCGATCCGATTTTTTATCGGATCGGATGCCATGCAGGAGGTCTGTGGGTCCAAACAACAGAGCTCCGGTGCAGAGCGTCTAGGCCTGGGACTTCCGGTAGGCCAGGCGCAGCTCCCGGAAGTCCCAGGCCTCTGCGTCGGATCTGTGTTGTTTGGGCGACATTGCGCTGCTCCCTGCTGCGCCGACCAGAAGTCCCAGGCTGCACTTCTGAGGCCTGAGGAGATAGCTGTCTGGAGGCCCTGTGATTGCTGTCTGGAGGCCCTGTGATTGCTGTCTGGAGGCCCTGTGATTGCTGTCTGGAGGCCCTGTGATTGCTGTCTGGAGGCCCTGTGATTGCTGTCTGGAGGCCCTGTGATTGCTGTCTGGAGGCCCTGTGACTACTACAGCAACCATCATCCAGTGAACTGTGGGGTGTCATTGGCCATTACTGAGATAAGTGAGAGGGAAGCATCATTGATGGCGAACCTGTGGCAGTCCAGCTGTTGCAAAACTACAATTCCCATCATGGCTGGCCATTCAAAGCAAAGGCTTTGGCTGTGAAGACATGATGGGAATTGTAGTTTTGCAACAGCTGGAGTGCCACAGGTTCGCCATCACTGGAAGAATTCCCCCTCCCCCTCACTTATCTTAGTTCACGGCACCCCACACAAGTTAAATAATAGCAAGACCAACAAAAGAAACCAACTGACAGATGAACAAAGAAGTCACTAAGCAGGTAAGTTAATTCTAATTATACATATTTGTTATTTAAACTATACATGTCGCAAAATTATGTTTTTTTATCAAGGTGACACACCACCCAAGTTATGCTCGGTTTTTTGGCAAATTTTGACACACCAAGCTCAAAAGGTTGCCCATCACTGATCTAATTCTATGTTCCATTTAGCTATCTTTTAGCGTGAACAGTGTTTTATGTTTTTCTGCTTTAACTCCACGGGCGTCACTTGCAACATTAGGCCAGTCACTGCAATATGTCCTTCAGGAGCTTTTCATTACTATACTGTTACAAGTGAGAAGTCACTGGTATTTCCCGCTAGGCCGAAAATCTCTAGCAACAAGTCACTTAAAGGGAACCTGTCACCACGTTTTTGGAAGATGGGATAAAAATAGCGTTAAATAGTGGCAGAGGTGGGCGTTACATTAGTGTGTGTGTTATGCGTTTATTACCCACCTAAGTTGCCGAAATAACTTTGCAAAGTCTCCGTTTTCGCCTGTCAATCAGGCTGGTCAGGTCGCATGGGCGTTGTCTTCCCCCAGATTTGGCGTAGTTTTCCGTTGGTGGCGTAGTGGTGTGCGCATGCCCAAAGTCCGGAATCCTCTTCCAGGGGATTTAAAATAGCGCGGTGTTCGTTATTGCATTGGTGATCGGTGGGCGCGGCCATCTTCCTTTGGCCGCGCGTGCGCAGAAGCGGCGCTCTGCTGGCCGCGGCTTCAGGAAAATGGCCGCCGCGATATCCATCTGCGCACGCGCGGCATCCCGCGGCCATTTTCCTGAAGCCGCGGCCAGCAGAGCGCCGCTTCTGCGCACGCGCGGCCAAAGGAAGATGGCCGCGCCCACCGATCACCAATGCAATAACGAACACCGCGCTATTTTAAATCCCCTGGAAGAGGATTCCGGACTTTGGGCATGCGCACACCACTACGCCACCAACGGAAAACTACGCCAAATCTGGGTGAAGACACCACGCCCATGTGACCTGACCAGCCTGATTGACAGGCGAAAACGGAGACTTTGCAAAGTTATTTCGGCAACTTAGGTGGGTAATAAACGCATAACACACACACTAATGTAACGCCCACCTCTGCCCCTATTTAACGCTATTTTTATCCCATCTTCCAAAAACGTGGTGACAGGTTCCCTTTAATACCCTGTGTGTGTTCCTCACACTGGCCATTCGTGGTCCTTCTGGAACCCATGAGGTCTTAACTGGTGAACACTGGACTTTGGGTCTTAACTGGCATATTCTGGACTTTAGTGCTTGACCAACGATATCATGCTTATTTGTTCCCCAGGCACTCTAGTTGCTCTGCCTCTGCGTTCCACCGCTCACATTTCCTCCTTTCACTGGTTGGTGCTACTGCTAACTGAACTATCGCCTTATTATTCCGGCTTTTTATATTTGATAACTGTGCTACTACTTGACCTGATGTCCCATTCAAGTTCATCCCACCAGAAATGATTCCTCCATCTTCTAGTTCCACGTTATTCAGTGAGGACAGCAGATAGATGGCGACAATTGATCTTGCGAGCCTTAGAACATTGATGAATCACATCTTCTGCTCCCGAACCCCTTACATAATACTGAGGCATACAGTATCCTCACCAACTATTGCTAAGGCCTGTCAGGGCTGAAGAGGGCTTTATATTTATTGACGTTACTTTTTCATTTTTATTATACACAATCATTCACTTGAAATTAATAGTCTAGGCAAATAGGAAAAGCTTTTTATGTCATATAAATTAGCTGTTAAGAACTATGGGCGAGACACAGATTTGCATGAGAAGAGAGGAAAAAGGCATAAGAGACACTTCTTCCCGTCTTTCCTGAATCCAGGGCTCATCTGCTCTGGGAAAAAATTAGCACAAGACTGACTGGTTACGCAGCCTGTTATAGGCAACCAGACACCACACTGTGCAGGCAATCTCCTGATTTATTCTGGCCAAACCACAGGCGGCATAAGGCCGGGATCACACTTGCAAGTGTGATACGAGAAACTCGCAAGAGTCTCTCGCATCAATACCTGGCGGCAGCATGTGTTTCTACGCAGCTGCACACTCCGGTCCCGAGTGCCGGCGGCAGCGCTGGGTATTGATGCAAGAGACTCGTGAGAGTTTCTCGCATTGCATCGCAAGAGTGACCCCGGCCTAAATCAGAGCCTAGATGCACGATTGCAACCAGATATATTTTTCTCTGATATGCCATCACTTTATTAGATGCATAAGTATCACCTTACATTTAATAAAATGCCTGGTCCTTAACATGTTAGCGTATGATGCCATATAGTGTAAATGCAGTGCATTAGAAAATATTCAGCTGTTTGTTATCGCCATAGTACCCAGGATCGGTGTTTGGTGCAGGCAAACAAGGCAGATGCCTAGGGCGCCACCCACAAAGAGGGCCTCTGTGTCTGCAGCCCCTTTAGGAAGTGCATAGAGGTTATGCAGTATTACTTACATTGAATAATGTTGTACATCCTCTGTAGTCCAGGAGAGTGTCTCTCTCCCTCTCCCCCAGCAGTGTCGGGTTAGGGTAGGTGCACACAGTCAGTAAATGCTTCAGGTTGGATGCTGCGTACATCCGCAGCGTCCAGATGCTACAGCATAGTGGATGGAATTTCAAGAAATCCCATGCCCACTATGCTTGCACCGATGCCCATGGCTCACCTGCAAAGACGGACATGCAGCACGGCTTTCCAGACTGCAGCATGTCAATTTATCTTGCGGAGACGCTAGTCTCCAAGATAAATCTCACCCATACAATGTATTGGAGCTGTGATTCCGCATGATTCAGTGAACACATGTGGATTCACCTGCGTTCAATAGCCAGCAGCGCTTTGGACGCAGCTGACATGTGCTGCGTCCAAAGCGCTGCCAGTTACTGAACATCTGCACATACCCTTAGAAGTTGAGAGTGAGGGGCCATCTCACAGCAAAGTCTGAAAATAGCAGAAAAACTGACCGACACATCAAGAACTAGTCTGAACAGGTGCATACGAAAAAAGCAATTTATATATCAAAATACAAAAATGGTTGCACTCAATTGTGTTTTTTCTGCTATTTATATGCTAAGCTTTCTGACTGAGCAATCCGCCCTTACCTTGACAATGGTTGATGGGCTCCCACTATTTGGCCAAATTTTGTGCTAAACGTCTTGTGTATTTTTCCTAAATTTCAAAAGCCATTTTGCTATTCCCACTTCATGTATTTCACATTGACATGCTTTAACACAATTGAGTGCAACCATTTTCGTATTTTGATATCACAGCAAAGTTTAGACACAGATGGCAGGAAGATGCCTGCAACCCTGTCTGTGTCCCCTCCTCCTCATTATGGCTGCTCGTAAACCACTGTCCTGGGATCTGCACAAGTGAAGCAGCAGGACCTGGTAAGTATACATACAGTGGGTACGGAAAGTATTCAGACCCCTTTACAGTTTTCTCTCTTTGTTTCATTGAAGCTTTTTGGTAAATTCAAAAAAGTTAATTTTTTTCTCTAATGTACACTCTGCACCCCATCTTGACTGAAAAAAAGACAGAAATGTAGAAGTTTTTGAAAATTTAATAAAAAAGAAAAACTGAAATATCACATGGTCATAAGTATTCCTGCCCTTTGCTCAGACACTCATATTTAGGTCACATGCTGTCTATTTCCTTGTGAACCTCCTTGAGATGGTTCTACTCCTTCATTGGAGTCCAGCTGTGTTTAATGAACTGATAGGACTTGATTTGGAAAGGCACACACCTGTCTATATAAGACCTCACAGCTCACAATGCATGTGAGACCAAATAAGAATCATGAAGTCAAAGGAACTGGCCAAGGAGCTCAGAGACAGAATTTTGGCAAGGCAAAGATCTGGCCAAGGTTACAACAGAATTACTGCAGTACTCAAGGTTCCTAAGAGCACAGTGGCCTCCATAATCCTTAAATGGAAGAAGTTTGGGACCACCAGAAGTCTTCCTAGATCTGGTCGTCCAGCCAAACTGAGCAATCGTGGGAGAAGAGTCTTGGAGAGAGAGGTAAAGAAGAACCCCAAGATCACTGTGGCTGAGCTCCAGAGATGCAGTAGCATCTAGATGGGAGAAAGTTCCACAAAGTCAACTATCACTACAACCCTCCACCAGTTAGGCCTTTATGGCATAGTGGCCCGACGGAAGCCTCTCCTCAGTGCAAGACAAATGAAAGCCCACATAGAGTTTGCTAAAAAACAAATGAAGGACTCCCAGACTATGAGAAATAAGATTCTGTGGTCTGATGACACACAGATAGACCTTTTTTGTGATAATTCTAAGGGGTATGTGTGGAGAAACCCAGGCACTGCTTATCACCTGCCCATTACAATCCCAACAGTGAAACATGATGGTGGCAGCATCATGCTATGGGGGTGTTTTTCAGCTGCAGGGACAGGACGACTGGTTATCATTGAAGGAAACATGAATGTACCAAGTACAGAGATATCCTGGATGAAAACCTCTTCCAGAGTGCTCTAGACCTCAGACTTGGCCAAAGGTTCACCTTCCATCAAGACAATGACCCTAAGCACACAGCTAAAATAACAAAGGAGTGGCTTCAGTACAACTTTGTGACCATTCTTGACAGGCACAGCCAGAGCCCTGTCCTAAACCCAATTGAGCAACTCTGGAGAGAACTGAAAGTGGCTGTCCACCAACGTCCACCATCCAACCTGACAGAACTGGAGAGGATGTGCAAAGAAGAATGGCAGAGGATACCCAAATCCAGGTGTGGAAAACTTGTTTCATCATTCCCAAGGAGACTCATGGCTGTACTAGCTCAAAAGGGGTGCTTCTACTCAAATACTGAGCAAAGGGTCTGAATACTTATGACCATGTGATATTTCAGCTTTCCTTTTTTTAATAAAGTTACAAAAATTACTACATTTCTGTTTTTTCAGTCAAGATGGGGTGCAGAGTGTACATTAAGGGCTCATACTCACTTGCGAGCAACTCGGATGAGTCTCGCACGGCAACACCCGGCACTGCACCTGGCACAGAGGAGCAGAGCGTGCGGCTGCATGTATTCCTATGCGGCCGCACGCTCCGATCTGAGTGCCGGCAGCAGCGCCGGGTATTAACATGCGAGACTCATCCGACTTTCGCACAAGTGAGTATGAGCCCTAATCTGAAAAAAAGGAACTTTTTTGAATTTACCAAATGACTGCAATGAAACAAAGAGTGAAAAATGTAAAGGGGTCTGAATACTTTTCGTACCCACTGTATATATGTGCATCTGTGTGTGTACATATGCATAATTAGACTATATACTGTTTATATCTGTGGTGCGTGTGTATATATAATGTGTCTGTGTGTATTTATTATATATCTATACTGCATGTGTGCAGTATATCGTGTAAATATATATAAACTGTATATGTTTGTGAGCAACTGTATATAAACTGAATGATTGTGTTTATATACTTTATATATGTGCTGAAACATACTGTGTCTGTATACTGTATATACAATATGTAGTGTATGTTTCTATATTTATAAAGTATATATAATGTGTACATGTATAGTGTATATCTGTGTATATGTGCTGCATATATAGCTCCGTAATTGTAGTGTCGCCGTAATAGGGATCAACAGTTTATCTAATGCCTGTGTTTTACATTAGGGCCTGTTCACACTGTCTTTCGCAAAGTGCATTTTGACTGAATCCTGTATAGAGCCATAGACTGCAATGACAGGAATGGAGTTCAAATGAATTTTACGTGTGATTTTTTTCTTCTCTGAACTTGTCTATCTGTTCTAACAGACACAGAAAAGTGGACACTTTTACACGAAAAACACAAACTGAGACTCTAAGGCTGGTTTCACATTTGCGGTTGTGTCTGCAGCATTTATGCCACATTTTTCCGCATGCGTCGTGTATTCCTATCTTTAACATTAGGGATGCAGGTGCCTGCGATTGAATGTGGTGAAAAAATGCATTTCAGTCTGTGAGAACGCATGCGTTCGCAAACATATGCATTTGTGAACGCATGCGTTTTACCACAGGAAATCCTGTCTAGACACTGATTAGCCACCCCCCACATACAAACTGATAAAAGGAGGGAGTGGACATTGGCATTCCACAACTTTGCAGACTGGGAAGCAGATCAGACGCTGGAAAGAACCTGGGAGGAATCTACACTTTGGACAATATGAGTATCAAAGCCATTGTCTGCATTTTCTTTTTTCTCTTTATATATGTCCTAATAATTTCTGTCTTTTTTTTTCTTGCTGCATGCATCAGAATGTCATCGTCTTCTTCTGAGAAGCGTCTTGGGCCTGAACAAGGTGGAAATGACAGTGAAGTGAGTATTCTCTGTCACATCTACATATGTGACAAATTTTTTTCTTCTTTTTCAGACCAGTTCTTCAACTGCAGCAGAGGCCGAGCAGGAGCAGCGTGGGCACGGTCGTGTGGCAAGGCAGTGTGTAAGTATACCTGACTGATTGTACTCTGTTTATTGTATCCTGACTTTACTATTCTTGACTGTTCATTTCTATACTTTGCTCTTTCTTTACCTTTTTTCTTCTTGACTCCTTTTTTTTTCTTGACTTTGAATATTCTTGCCTGTTTTCTGTCTCTGTTGTTTTCTTTCTTTTCCTTATGTTAATGTCTCAAACATTAATGTATTTATTTATTTTCTAGGTTCCAGAGTTTGATGAGAACCTGATTGACAATGACATCCTCATCTCCCTGGTCCATGAGCGAGTCCTGTTGTGGGACGCCCGGGTTCCGCAGCACTCGGACAACGTGACGATCCGGCGACTATGGAATGAGGTGGCCCAAGCGATGTGGGATGGCTGGAACAATGCCCCGGCTCGGGTCCGCAAGCCATTTGGTAAGTATTGCAATTCGGTGTGATGCAGCAGTGACCTTGGCCGGGATCACACAACTGTGTTTGATCAGAGAAACTCCTGAGAGTTTCTCTGATCACACACAGTTGTGTGATCCCGGCCAAAAGTGCATTGTCTAAACATTTTTTTTTTTTTTTTAAACAGTGCTCAAAGTCAGAACACGTTGGCGTTTGATGAAGGATCGCTTCAACAAGGACCTTCGTCAAGAGAGCCGGGTTCCCAGTGGTTCTGGAGCAAGGATCAGAAAATATAAGCATCATCGCATTCTGGCATTTTTTTAGACCGGTCCTTGCCCAGAGAACGTAAGTATTTTTGTCTTGCATTGGATTGTGTTGTATTGCCTAATCTGTATTTTTAAATTCCAAAGGAGTTGGCTCTTTTACTATTATAAATGTTTTGTACTAATATATATATTTTTTTTTTTTCACAGCACCTGGAGCAGCACTCTTGACCCTGGTTCTGGAGCAGTCCTTCATCAAACAGCCACGGATGCGTCCCAGCCATCCAGCAGCACAGCAGCAAGTGGGTCTGCAACACAGACTGGAGACCAGGAAGCTGGTCCATCTGGTGTTCCCCTGTCCCAGTCCTCTGCCTCTGCTTCTTTTTTTTGGGCTCTTCCCGGCAGCAGCAGAGGGCCTCGGAAAGGTCACTCATGCCCGAGTTTTTGCAATTGAGCTCGATCTTTCATGATGGACTCAAGGCGATGGGAGACAGACTGGATAGTGGCTTAAACCATATGAATACACTTATCCAGGATGTCACCAGAAGCCTTGGCCAAGTGAAGCCGACCTCCAGAGGCCAGCACATCATTTTTTTAATCAAATAGAAAAGGGCATGTCGGAACACCTTACTCCTGATCTCCAGCTTAGTGTCATGCAGGCCTGCAATGCTGCTTACGTGCAGGCTATGCAGCAGACTCGGTATTTTCAGCAGCCAGTGGTGGCATTTCCACCTGTGCCAACACTTAGTTACATAGTTACATAGTTATTAAGGTTGAAGGAAGACTGTAAGTCCATCTAGTTCAACCCATAGCCTAACCTAACATGCCCTAACATGTTGATCCAGAGGAAGGCAAAAAAAACCCATGTGGCAAAGAGTAACTCCAACATGGGGAAAAAAATTCCTTCCCGACTCCACATACGGCAATCAGACTAGTTCCCTGGATCAACGCCTTATCAAGGAATCTAGTGTATATACCCTGTAACATTATACTTTTCCAGAAAGGTATCCAGTCCCCTCTTAAATTTAATTAATGAATCACTCATTACAACATCATACGGCAGAGAGTTCCATAGTCTCACTGCTCTTACAGTAAAGAATCCGCGTCTGTTATTATGCTTAAACCTTCTTTCCTCCAGACGTAGAGGATGCCCCCTTGTCCCTGTCTCAGGTCTATGATTAACCCCTTCCCGACATTTGACGTACTATCCCGTCGAGGTGGGGTGGGCCCGTATGACCGCCGACGGGATAGTACGTCATCACCGATCAGCGGCGCTCACGGGGGGAGCGCGGCCGATCGCGGCCGGGTGTCAGCTGCATATCGCAGCTGACATCCGGCACTATGTGCCAGGAGCGGTCACGGACCGCCCCCGGCACATTAACCCCCGGCACACCGCGATCAAACATGATCGCAGTGTACCGGCGGTATAGGGAAGCATCGCGCAGGGAGGGGGCTCCCTGCGGGCTTCCCTGAGACCCCCGGAGCAACGCGATGTGATCGCGTTGCTGCGAGGGTCTCCTACCTCCTTCCTGGCTGCAGGTCCCGGATCCAAGATGGCCGCGGCATCCGGGTCCTGCAGGGAAGGAGGTGGCTTACCGAGTGTCTGCTCAGAGCAGACACTTGGTAAGCCTGCAGCCCTGCACAGCAGATCGTCGATCTGGCAGAGTGCTGTGCACACTGCCAGATCAATGATCTGTGATGTCCCCCCCTGGGACAAAGTAAAAAAGTTAAAAAAAAATTTTTCCACATGTGTAAAAAAAAAAAAAAAAAAAAAACCTAAATAAATAATAAAAAAAATATATATATTATTCCCATAAATACATTTCTTTATCTAAATAAAAAAAACAAAACAATAAAAGTACACATATTTAGTATCGCCGCGTCCGTAACGACCCAACCTATAAAACTGCCCCACTAGTTAACCCCTTCAGTAAACACCGTAAGAAAAAAAAAAAAAACGAGGCAAAAAACAACGCTTTATTACCATACCGCCGAACAAAAAGTGGAATAACACGCGATCAAAAAGACTGATATAAATATCCATGGTACCGCTGAAAACGTCATCTTGTCCCGCAAAAAACAAGCCGCCACACAACATTATCAGCAAAAAAATAAAAAAGTTATAGTCCTGAGAATAAAGCGATACGAAAATAATAATTTTTTCTATATTTTAGTTTTTATCGTATAAAAGCGCCAAAACATAAAAAAATGATATAAATGAGATATCGCTGTAATCGTACTGACCCGAAGAATAAAACTGCTTTATCAATTTTACCAAACGCGGAACGGTATAAACGCCTCCCCCAAAAGAAATTCATGAATAGCTGGTTTTTGGTCATTCTGCCTCACAAAAATCGGAATAAAAAGCGATCAAAAATGGTCACGTGTCCGAAAATGTTACCAATAAAAACGTCAACTCGTCCCGCAAAAAACAAGACCTCACATGACTCTGTGGAGCAAAATGTGGAAAAATTATAGGTCTCAAAATGTGGAGACGCAAAAACTTTTTTGCTATAAAAAGCGTCGCTGGTTTCACACTTGCGTTTTTGTCTGCAGCGTTTTTTGCACAAAAAAACGCATGCGTTTTTTCCCTATATTTAACATTGAAAACGCATGCGGTTTTTTTGTACGCGTTTGGTCACGTTTTCAAACGCATGCGTTTTTTTTCTGCATGCGTTCATTTTCAGAAATACAACCTGCAGTATTTTCTTGCGTTTTTAAGCACATGCGTTTGTTTGCGTTAAAAACGCATGCATTTAAACACACTGAAAAGCCACCCACCACCATCAAGGTGATAAAGGGATCCAAACCCTAACCCTAACTCTACCCCTAACCTCACCCCTAACCGTTTAATGAACATTTTCTGACAGTCATAGTGCCACGTATTTCAGTGCCACGTATTTCAGTGCCACGTATTTCAGTGCCACGTGTTTCAGTGCCACGTATTTCAGTGCCACGTATCACATATTTCAGTGCCACGTATCACGTATTTCAGTGCCACGTATCACGTATTTCAGTGCCACATATTTTAGTACCACGTATTTCAGTGCCACGTATTTCAGTGCCACGTATTTCAGTGCCACGTATTTCAGTGCCACGTATTTCAGTGCCACGTATCACGTATTTCAGTGCCACGTATTTCAGTGCCACGTATTTCAGTGCCACGTATTTCAGTGCCACGTATCACGTATTTCAGTGCCACGTGTTTCAGTGCCACGTATTTAAGTGCCACGTATCACGTATTTCAGTGCCACGTATTTCAGTGCCACGTATTTCAGTGCCACGTATCACGTATTTCAGTGCCACGTATTTCAGTGCCACGTATTTCAGTGCCACGTATTTCAGTGCCACGTATTTCAGTGCCACGTATCACATTTCAGTGCCACGTATTTCAGTGCCACATATTTCAGTGCCACGTATTTCAGTGCCACGTATTTCAGTGCCACGTATTTCAGTGCCACGTATCACGTATTTCAGTGCCACGTGTTTCAGTGCCACGTATTTAAGTGCCACGTATCACGTATTTCAGTGCCACGTATTTCAGTGCCACGTATTTCAGTGCCACGTATTTCAGTGCCACGTATTTCAGTGCCACGTATTTCAGTGCCACGTATTTCAGTCACGTTTAGGGTTAGGGTTAGGGGTAGGGTTAGGGTTAGGGTTAGGGCTAGGGTTGGAGGTAAAGTTAGGGTTGGGACTAAAGTTAGGGTTGGGGCTAAAGTTAGGGTTAGGGTTTGGATTACATTTACGTTTGGATTAGGGTTGGGATTAGAATTATGGGTGTGTCAGGGCTAGGGGTGTGGTTAGGGTTACCGTTGGGATTAGGGTTAGGGGTGTGTTTGGGTTAGGGTTTCAGGTAGAATTGGGGAGTTTCCACTGTCCAGGCACATCAGGGGCTCTACAAGCGCGACATGGCGTCCAATCTCAATTCCAGCCAATTCTGCGTTGAAAAAGTAAAACAGTGCTCCTTCCCTTCCAAGCTCTCCCGTGCGCCCAAAAAGGGGTTTACCCCAACATATGTGTTATCAGCGTACTCGGGACAAATTGAACAACAACTTCTGGGGTCCAAGTTCTCTTGTTATCCTTAGGAAAATAAAAATTTGGGGGGCTAAAAATCATTTTTGTGGGAAAAAAAAGATGTTTTATTTTCACGGCTCTGCGTTATAAACTGTAGTGAAACACTTGGGGGTTCAAAGTTCTCACAACACATCTAGATAAGTTCCTTGGGAGGTCTAGTTTCCAATATGGGGTCACTTGTGGGGGGTTTGTACTGTTTGGGTACATCAGGGGCTCTGCAAATGCAACGTGACGCCTGCAGACCAATCCATTTAAGGCTGCATTCCAAATGGCGCTCCTTCCCTTCCGAGCTCTGTCATGCACCCAAACAGTGGTTCCCCCCCACATATGGGGTATCAGCGTACTCAGGACAAATTGGACAACAACTTTTGGGGTCTAATTTATCCTGTTACCCTTGTGAAAATACAAAACTGGGGGCTAAAAAATCATTTTTGTGAAAAAAAAAAAGAATTTTTATTTTCACGGCTTTGCGCTATAAACTTTAGTGAAACACTTGGGGGTTCAAAGTTCTCAAAACACATCTAGATAAGTTCTTTGGGAGGTCTAGTTTCCAATATGGGGTCACTTGTGGGGGGTTTGTACTGTTTGGGTACATCAGGGGCTCTGCAAATGCAACGTGACGGCTGCTGACCAATCCATTTAAGTCTGCATTCCAAATGGCGCTCCTTCCCTTCCGAGCTCTGTCATGCGCCCAAACAGTGGTTCCCCCCCACATATGGGGTATCAGCGTACTCAGGACAAATTGGAAAACAAATTTTGGGGTCCAATTTATTCTGTTACCCTTGTAAAAATACAAAGCTGGGTGCTAAAAAATCATTTTTGAGAAAAAAAATAAAAATTATTTTCACGGCTCTGCGTTATAATCTGTAGTGAAACACTTGGGGGTTCAAAGCTCTCAAAACACATCTAGATAAGTTCCTTAGGGGGTCTACTTTCCAAAATGGTGTCACTTGTAGGGAGTTTCAATGTTTAGGCACATCAGGGGCTCTCCAAACGCAACATGGCGTCCCATCTCAATTCCAGTCAATTTTGCATTGAAAAGTCAAATGGCGCTCCTTCCCTTCCAAGCTCTGCCATGCGCCCAAACAATGGTTTACACCCACATATGGGGTATCAGCGTACTCAGGACAAATTGCACAACATTTTTTGGGGTCCAATTTCTTCTCTTACCCTTGGGAAAATAAAAAATTGGGGGCGAAAAGATCATTTTTGTGAAAAAATATGATTTTTTATTTTTACGGCTCTGCATTATAAACTTCTGTGAAGCACTTGGTGGGTCAAAGTGCTCACCACACATCAAGATAAGTTCCTTAGGGGGTCTACTTTCCAAAATGGTGTCACTTGTAGGGGGTTTCAGTGTTTAGGCACATCAGGGGCTCTCCAAACGCAACATGGCGTCCCATCTCAATTCCAGTCAATTTTGCATTGAAAAGTCAAATGGCGCTCCTTCCCTTCCAAGCTCTGCCATGCGCCCAAACAATGGTTTACACCCACATATGGGGTATCAGCGTACTCAGGACAAATTGCACAACATTTTTTGGGGTCCAATTTCTTCTCTTACCCTTGGGAAAATAAAAAATTGGGGGCAAAAAGATCATTTTTGTGAAAAAATATGATTTTTTATTTTTACGGCTCTGCATTATAAACTTCTGTGAAGCACTTGGTGGGTCAAAGTGCTCACCACACATCTAGATAAGTTCCTTAGGGGGTCTACTTTCCAAAATGGTGTCACTTGTAGGGAGTTTCAATGTTTAGGCACATCAGGGGCTCTCCAAACGCAACATGGCGTCCCATCTCAATTCCAGTCAATTTTGCATTGAAAAGTCAAATGGCGCTCCTTCCCTTCCAAGCTCTGCCATGCGCCCAAACAATGGTTTACACCCACATATGGGGTATCATCGTACTCAGGACAAATTGCACAACATTTTTTGGGGTCCAATTTCTTCTCTTACCCTTGGGAAAATAAAAAATTGGGGGCGAAAAGATCATTTTTGTGAAAAAATATGATTTTTTATTTTTACGGCTCTGCATTATAAACTTCTGTGAAGCACTTGGTGGGTCAAAGTGCTCACCACACATCAAGATAAGTTCCTTAGGGGGTCTACTTTCCAAAATGGTGTCACTTGTAGGGGGTTTCAGTGTTTAGGCACATCAGGGGCTCTCCAAACGCAACATGGCGTCCCATCTCAATTCCAGTCAATTTTGCATTGAAAAGTCAAATGGCGCTCCTTCCCTTCCAAGCTCTGCCATGCGCCCAAACAATGGTTTACACCCACATATGGGGTATCAGCGTACTCAGGACAAATTGCACAACATTTTTTGGGGTCCAATTTCTTCTCTTACCCTTGGGAAAATAAAAAATTGGGGGCAAAAAGATCATTTTTGTGAAAAAATATGATTTTTTATTTTTACGGCTCTGCATTATAAACTTCTGTGAAGCACTTGGTGGGTCAAAGTGCTCACCACACATCTAGATAAGTTCCTTAGGGGGTCTACTTTCCAAAATGGTGTCACTTGTAGGGAGTTTCAATGTTTAGGCACATCAGGGGCTCTCCAAACGCAACATGGCGTCCCATCTCAATTCCAGTCAATTTTGCATTGAAAAGTCAAATGGCGCTCCTTCCCTTCCAAGCTCTGCCATGCGCCCAAACAATGGTTTACACCCACATATGGGGTATCATCGTACTCAGGACAAATTGCACAACATTTTTTGGGGTCCAATTTCTTCTCTTACCCTTGGGAAAATAAAAAATTGGGGGCAAAAAGATCATTTTTGTGAAAAAATATGATTTTTTATTTTTACGGCTCTGCATTATAAACTTCTGTGAAGCACTTGGTGGGTCAAAGTGCTCACCACACATCAAGATAAGTTCCTTAGGGGGTCTACTTTCCAAAATGGTGTCACTTGTAGGGGGTTTCAGTGTTTAGGCACATCAGGGGCTCTCCAAACGCAACATGGCGTCCCATCTCAATTCCAGTCAATTTTGCATTGAAAAGTCAAATGGCGCTCCTTTCCTTCCGAGCTCTGCCATACGCCCAAACAGTGGTTTACCCTCACATATGGGGTATCAGCGTACTCAGGACAAATTGTACAACAACTTTGGGGGTCCATTTTCTCCTGTTACCCTTGGTAAAATAAAACAAATTGGAGCTGAAATAAATTGTGTGTGAAAAAAAGTTAAATGCTCATTTTTATTTAAACATTCAAAAAATTCCTGTGAAACACCTGAAGGGTTAATAAACTTCTTGAATGTGGTTTTGAGCACCTTGAGGGGTGCAGTTTTTAGAATGGTGTCACACTTGAGTATTTTCTATCATATAGACCCCTCAAAATGACTTCAAATGAGATGTGGTCCCTAAAAAAAAATGGTGTTGTAAAAATGAGAAATTGCTGGTCAACTTTTAACCCTTATAACTCCGTCACAAAAAAAAATTTTGGTTCCAAAATTGTACTGATGTAAAGTAGACATGTGGGAAATGTTACTTATTAAGTATTTTGTGTGACATATGTCTGTGATTTAAGGGCATAAAAATTCAAAGTTGGAAAATTGCGAAATTTTCAAAATTTTCGCCAAATATTCGTTTTTTTCACAAATAAATGCAAGTTATATCGAATAAATTTTACCACTAACATGAAGTACAATATGTCACGAGAAAACAATGTCAGAATCGCCAAGATCCGTCAAAGCGTTCCAGAGTTATAGCCTCATAAAGGGACAGTGGTCAGAATTGTAAAAATTGGCCCGGTCATTAACGTGCAAACCACCCTTGGGGGTGAAGGGGTTAAAAAGATCACCAGAAAGGTCTTTGTACTGTCCCCTCATATATTTATACATTAAAATAAGATCACCCCTTAGTCTTCGTTTTTCCAAACTAAATAGCCCCAAGTGTAATAACCTATCTTGGTATTGCAGACCCCCCAGTCCTCTAATAACCTTGGTCGCTCTTCTCTGCACCCGCTCCAGTTCAGCTATGTCTTTCTTATACACCGGAGACCAGAACTGTGCACAGTATTCTAAGTGTGGTCGAACTAGTGACTTTGTAAGTTGTGGCCTCTGTTCACACAGGACGCATTACAGTTAGCACTGGTCAGCCCGCCACATGGCGTTACTAATAGGCTAGGATCCAGTTGCTGTGCATACTCTGTGTGAACATTGCTGCAGATTATTATTTGCACTGGTGTGCCCAGCGGCCAATCCCTGATTGTAGGCTGGCTGTCTCATTTGGTATTACCACACCTGTGTAGTCGCCATCTTTACTTGGGGCCCACTGCACCATGAGAGTGCATTTGATTTGAGGCCTAGACAGGTAAGCACCTTTGCCTGTTTTTCTGTGGTGTTTTTTCTAGAATAGTGGAGGTTTTTTCCTCTTTTTTTCCTCCTGTTGTGGTTTTTGCTGTTAGACTAGGACTGGCAAGCGTGAGGACCCGTGACGTGGGTTGCCAGCTTATGTATTGTGGCCATAATATTAACTAATACCTTACATTTTTCGATATGTTCTTGTGCACTTTTTTTACTTTTACTTTTTGAGGTGCAGTTGGGCCCTGATGGCTTTGTAAGTTGTGGCCTCTGTTCACACAGGACGCATTACAGTTAGCACTGGTCAGCCCGCCACATGGCGTTACTAATAGGCTAGGATCCAGTTGCTGTGCATACTCTGTGTGAACATTGCTGCAGATTATTATTTGCACTGGTGTGCCCAGCGGCCAATCCCTGATTGTAGGCTGGCTGTCTCATTTGGTATTACCACACCTGTGTAGTCGCCATCTTTACTTGGGGCCCACTGCACCATGAGAGTGCATTTGATTTGAGGCCTAGACAGGTAAGCACCTTTGCCTGTTTTTCTGTGGTGTTTTTTCTAGAATAGTGGAGGTTTTTTCCTCTTTTTTTCCTCCTGTTGTGGTTTTTGCTGTTAGACTAGGACTGGCAAGCGTGAGGACCCGTGACGTGGGTTGCCAGCTTATGTATTGTGGCCATAATATTAACTAATACCTTACATTTTTCGATATGTTCTTGTGCACTTTTTTTACTTTTACTTTTTGAGGTGCAGTTGGGCCCTGATGGCTTTGTAAGTTGTGGCCTCTGTTCACACAGGACGCATTACAGTTAGCACTGGTCAGCCCGCCACATGGCGTTACTAATAGGCTAGGATCCAGTTGCTGTGCATACTCTGTGTGAACATTGCTGCAGATTATTATTTGCACTGGTGTGCCCAGCGGCCAATCCCTGATTGTAGGCTGGCTGTCTCATTTGGTATTACCACACCTGTGTAGTCGCCATCTTTACTTGGGGCCCACTGCACCATGAGAGTGCATTTGATTTGAGGCCTAGACAGGTAAGCACCTTTGCCTGTTTTTCTGTGGTGTTTTTTCTAGAATAGTGGAGGTTTTTTCCTCTTTTTTTCCTCCTGTTGTGGTTTTTGCTGTTAGACTAGGACTGGCAAGCGTGAGGACCCGTGACGTGGGTTGCCAGCTTATGTATTGTGGCCATAATATTAACTAATACCTTACATTTTTCGATATGTTCTTGTGCACTTTTTTTACTTTTACTTTTTGAGGTGCAGTTGGGCCCTGATGGCTTTGTAAGTTGTGGCCTCTGTTCACACAGGACGCATTACAGTTAGCACTGGTCAGCCCGCCACATGGCGTTACTAATAGGCTAGGATCCAGTTGCTGTGCATACTCTGTGTGAACATTGCTGCAGATTATTATTTGCACTGGTGTGCCCAGCGGCCAATCCCTGATTGTAGGCTGGCTGTCTCATTTGGTATTACCACACCTGTGTAGTCGCCATCTTTACTTGGGGCCCACTGCACCATGAGAGTGCATTTGATTTGAGGCCTAGACAGGTAAGCACCTTTGCCTGTTTTTCTGTGGTGTTTTTTCTAGAATAGTGACTTGTATAGAGGTAAAATTATGTTCTCCTCATGAGCATCTATGCCTCTTTTAATACATCCCATTATTTTATTTGCCTTTGTAGCAGCTGCCTGACACTGGCCACTGAATATGAGTTTGTCATCCACCCATACACCCAGGTCTTTTTCATTGACGGTTTTGCCCAGAGTTTTAGAATTAAGCACATAGTTATACATCTTATTACTTCTACCCAAGTGCATGACCTTACATTTATCCCCATTAAAGCTCATTTGCCATTTATCAGCCCAAGCTTCTAGTTTACATAAATCATCCTGTAATATAAAATTGTCCTCCCCTGTATTGATTACCCTGCAGAGTTTAGTGTCATCTGCAAATATTGAAATTCTACTCTGAATGCCCCCTACAAGGTCATTAATAAATATGTTAAAAAGAAGAGGGCCCAATACTGACCCCTGTGGTACCCCACTGCTAACCGTGACCCAGTCCGAGTGTGCTCCATTAATAACCACCCTTTGTTTCCTATCCCTGAGCCAGCTCTCAACCCACTTACACATATTTTCCCCTATCCCCATTACTCTCATTTTATGTAACAACCTTTTGTGTGGCACCGTATCAAAAGCTTTGGAAAAGTCCATATATACTACGTCCACTGGGTTCCCTTGGTCCAGTCCGGAACTTACCTCTTCATAGAAGCTGATCAAATTAGTCTGACATGAACGGTCCCTAGTAAACCCGTGCTGATACTGGGTCATGAGGTTATTCCTCTTCAGATACTCCAGCATAGCATCCCTTAGAATGCCCTCCAGGATTTTACCCACAGTAGAGGTTAAGCTTACTGGCCTATAATTACCGAGTTCAGTTTTTGCCCCTTTTTTGAATATTGGCACCACATTTGCTATACGCCAGTCCTGTGGTACAGACCCTGTTATTATGGAGTCTTTAAAGATTAAAAATAATGGTCTATCAATGACTGTACTTAGTTCCTGCAGTACTCGGGGGTGTATCCCATCCGGGCCCGGAGATTTATCAATTTTAGTTATTTTTAGACGCCGCTGTACTTCCTGCTGGGTTAAGCAGGTGACATTTAATGGGGAATTTTTATCACTAGTCATTTTGTTTTGTCTGCCATGGGATTTTCTTTTGTAAATACTGATGAAAAAAAGTCATTTAGCATATTGGCTTTTTCCTCATCCTCATCCACCATTTCACCCAGACTATTTTTAAGGGGGCCAACACTGTCATTTTTTAGTTTCTTACTATTTATATAGTTAAAGAATATTTTGGGATTATTTTTACTCTCTCTGGCAATGAGTCTCTCTGTCTCAATCTTTGCTGCCTTGATTTGCTTTTTACAGAATTTATTTAATTTTCTGTATTTATTTAATGCCTCCTCACTACCTACTTCCTTTAATTCCCTAAATGCTTTCTTTTTGTCCCTTATTGCGCCCCTTACAGCTCTATTTAGCCATATTGGTTTCCTCCTATTTCTAGTATGTTTATTCCCATACGGTATATACTGTGCACAGGTCCTATCCAGGATGCTAATAAATGTCTCCCATTTTCTTTGTGTATTTTTGTGTCTCAGGATATCGTCCCAGTTAATTGCACCAAGATCCTCTCTCATCCGTTGGAAATTTGCCCTCCTGAAGTTTAGTGTCCTTGTCACCCCCCTACTACCCATCTTATTAAAGGTTACATGAAAACTTATTATTTTGTGATCACAGTAGAACACTGTCACGCTTGACCTCAATGCCGAGCACTGCTGCATACCACTGCACGGCCATCACCATTCCAAGCACTACCGGACACCACTACAGCGCCACCACCATGTCGAGTGCTGT
Organism: Ranitomeya variabilis; assembly: GCF_051348905.1. Classification (NCBI taxonomy): domain Eukaryota; kingdom Metazoa; phylum Chordata; class Amphibia; order Anura; family Dendrobatidae; genus Ranitomeya; species Ranitomeya variabilis. Next base: position 250,565,164 of record NC_135237.1, on the reverse strand, counting down.
TGGACAGCCCACCGCCACCACCATGCCAACTGCTGCTCCTGCTTGGACATCCTCCACTGCCACCACCATGCAGCAGCAGCACCCGGATCACGACAGGTCAGCCACCATCACCAGGTCCCAGCTGCAGCAGCAGCAGCCGGACCCTGCCATGGCTTTCACCACCACCAGGATGCAGCAGCAGCAGTACCCGGACCCTGGCATGGCCTTCACCACCACCACCATGCAGCAGCAGCAGGCGGACCCTGGCATGGCCTTCACCATCACCACCATGCAGCAGCAGCCGGACCCGAGCATGGCCTTCACTACCACCACCACCATGCAGCAGCACCAGCACACGAACCATGACAGGTCGGCCACCACGACTGGGCCGCAAGAAATGAGCCCACCGATGCTCCCCAGACCGCAGCACCGATCCCTAAAAGGGAAAAAGAAAAAGATGTGGACTATCGCTATCCCTCCCCCCTCACCTCCAATGTGTCTGATGTCAGATTTGTCTAGCCCCTAGTTTAATTGCCCCTTCTCCTGCAACCCCTGCGTCGTCTTCAGCCAGCCAGGCCTCACAGCTACACACCCCCAGTTCCATCACTCGACCCCAAGCCGACTCAGTTAATTTTTTTTTTTTTTTAAACTGTAAATGTTTTTTTGCCCCCAATACTGTTTGGTTATTTGTGTATTTCGCCGCAGGCAACGCACACCGTGTGGCGAATAAACACACTGCGCCGTACACTGTTTTTTTTGCCACCTCATAGCTCCAGGAGTTATTAAGTAGAACACAGCAGCTTTGTGGGTTTGGTATGGAGCTATGAGTTGTCAAAAACTAGTATTACTTGTTATTTTCTCCATAATCTCTTCATTCTGCTTAATCTATGTAATGCAGACTGAAGAGACAATGGCAGTAAAACAAATCAGATCTATACTCAACATGTCCTGTGTCATAAATAGTGAGTTCATGATGCACAAATCTCTGCGTCTTGAACTCATTTATGACACCTGACCTGGAGAGTAGAGAACTGCCTTGTATAACCTCCATTTTCTCTTCAGTCTACGTATTCTATTTCACACAAACTGAAGAGACAATGCAATGGAGGTCATACAAGGCATATCTATACTCACCTGGGCAGGTGTCAGAAATAGTGAATTCATGAGGCTGGGTTTTGCGCATCATGAAGTCATTATTTCTCACACATGAACTGGTCAGTATAGATCTGCTTTGTATTATACCTCCATCGTCTCTTCAGTCTGCGTCCAATAGATACTGCAGAAGAGATTCAGGATGTAATGACGTCAACTACCTTACCGCTAACAACATAAGTGGTTTTTAGAGGAAAGACATAGGAGACTCGGTACAGGTATCAAAACACGTTGTTTATTAACAATAAATATTAGTAACATTTAAAACATAACTGGTACAGACCCAAACCCAACACCACATTTTACACAATATTATTTTGCCGTGCCACACGTCCGATGTCAGAAACAAAATAGGCAGCAAATTAGTTCCGCATGTGGGCAACTTCAACAGTTGACCACAGAGAGTGATGCTGGTAATCTGTCAATGGGTTTGCAACTGGTTCATCCAGTTCAATGTTGGGTCGCTCCTTAGCCATTTGTAATTGTGGAGAACCACACAGGCTTTGACGACCTCATCGACTGTCTCCATTTTAAGATTAATGGCTGTCCCAAGAATGCGCCATTTTGAGACAAGAATCCCAAAGGTACATTCAACTGCTCTTCGGGCCCTGGTCAGTCTGTAGTTATAAATCCTTTTAGTGTGGTTCAAGTCCTGACTGGAATATGGCTTCAACAGGTTTTCACACATCTGAAAGGCCTCATCCCCAACCATAACAAATGGCATCGGTGGGCCTCGAGTGTTGGGGAGAGGTTGTGGCAGGGGAAAATTAAAATTTTTGCCATACAAACGTCGGCACATATCCGAGTTCTTGAAAGTCTGGGAGTCATTGCCACAGCCAAAAGCTCTAATGTCCATGGCGATAAAGCGACAGTTCGCATCTGATATTGCTATGAGCACTACAGAAAAATATTTTTCTTGAAGTTAAAGTATTCCGATCCAGATCTGGCGGGTTTGATAATCCGTATGTGCTTTCCATCCGCCGCTCCCAAACAGCTGGGGAAATTACACACTCTCCAGAATTTGGCGGCAATTTCCATCCACATGCCCGCGGTGGGTAGGTGGATAAATTCATCCCGGAGAACGTTCCACAAAGCCCGGCAGGTGTCCCCAACTATTCCAGACAAGGTGGAAATTCCAAGCCAGTACGGAAAGTGGAGCGATGATAAGCTCTCTCCGGTAGCCAGGAATCTGAAAGAAAAAAAAAAAATAAAAATTACGAACAATTCTATTTATGATGGGGTTTTGCTAAACACATAAAGGAAAATACAAATAATACATGGCAGAACAATTATGATTATGACAGCCATTTGTTTAGAATTATTACGTACCTTAGTGTGACCAGGAGACGTTCCTCTGCAGAAATTGCTCTACGGAGCTGTGTGTCCTGTCTCCGGATGGCTCTTTGGACACGACTAAGTAAATCCTGAAAAGTCTCTTGAGACATCCTGGTATATTCTGGGAATTTTTCCGGGTTGGCATTAAGCTCACCATATGGCGTGTGGTAGGCTCTCTCGGAGTTCAATAATGGGGTGTCTCCAAAAACGCCGACGCCATGTCCTTCTCTATCTTTCTCGATTTCTTTGTTGCTCCCAAGCAAACGCATAGGCAAGAAACAGCTTGATACTTAAATCCAGGTTGAAATAAAAGCTCTCCATCCGAAGATCCATCATGACACAGGATACAGTAGCAAAATCTGAAGATTTCAGCAGTACAAGGGTCTATATAAAGCTATCCCATAATACACGCCCACTGTAGTTCCATTGGCGGTGTCTGTTTATCGAGATTTTTCTCCTGTTAAATTTTCCACCATGCGCACAGAAAACGCAAATGCATGCAAAACGCATGAAAACGTTGCGTTTTTTTTTTTCACGCATGCGTTACCCTTATACGTCTAAAAAAAGGCTGGGTTTGCATGCTGTTTATCATGTGTTTCAGGTTGTGGCATAAACACTGCGGATTCTACCACAAATGTGAAACTAGCCTTAGAAGTTAAAAGGACCCCCGGGGGATCGTGGTAAAAATACTCAGGTTTCCCATAGACTTACATTGGGCTCGTTGCTCGGGTCGAATACCCGAGTATTCCAATTTGTTCGACCCGAACAACGAGCACCCAAGCATTTTAGTGCTCGCCAGTAGCGTAGCTACCGAGGGGGCGGTCGCCCACGGCCCCGCGCTCTGAGGGGGCCCACCCGAAGCTACACTACTATAACTATCGGCGTGCTGTGCGCGCCGAAACAGTTACATTCTGCGGCAGAGCACGGAGAATCGATCTCCCTGCTCTGCCGCCCAGCCGCTATGGGGCCCCTGAGCAGGAGGGGGGCCCCGGTGCCAGCAGTGGGCCCCCTGCCCGTCATCAGAAGGTCGGCTGTACCGGCATTTAGCCGATACAGCTGATCGCATTGATGGGAGGAGAGCTACGCTCCTTCTCCCATCATCCCCCCTCAGCGTCTGACGTCACCAACGCAGACACTGACAGGGTGCGATTACGTCACTAGCCGACGCCCGCTATCAGGATAACTTATTGTGATAGGGAAACTCGGGTTACTGTTACTATCAAAGGGGCACACACAGGACATTATTACTTTCTAGGGGGCAAAATATGGACACTATTTTCTAGGACACTTGCACCCGGCATTACTACAGTATATTATAGAGGGTTGCTTTAGAATTTAGAAGGCACAGAGAACCACACAGTAGGTGCAGTAGTAGGGACACATACGGCAGCAGCGGCTCAGTATTGGGGTATCAGGTGCAGTAATAGGGACACATACGGCAGCAGCTCAGTATTGGGTTATCAGGGGCAGTAATAGGGACACATACGGCAGCAGCGGCTCAGTATTGGAGTATGAGGTGTAGTAACAGGGACATACGGCAGCAGCGGCTCAGTGTTGGGGTGTGAGGTGTAGTAATAGGGACACATACGGCAGCAGCGGCTCGGTATTGGGGTATCAGGTGCAGTAATAGGGACACATACAGCAGCAGCTCAGTATTGGGGTATCAGGTGTAGTAATAGGGACATATACAGCAGCAGCGGCTCAGTATTGGGGTATCAGGGGCAGTAATAGGGACACATACAGCAGCAGCGGCTCAGTATTGGGGTATCAGGTGTAGTAATAGGGACACACAGCAGCAGCAGCTCAGTATTGGGTTATCAGGACAGCAGCAGCGGCTCAGTATTGGGGTATCAGGTGTAGTAATAGGGACACACAGCAGCAGCAGCAGCTCAGTATTGGGTTATCAGGGGCAGTAATAGGGACACATACAGCAGCAGCGGCTCAGTATTGGGGTATCAGGGGTAGTAATAGGGACACATACGGCAGCAGCGGCTCAGTATTCGGGTGTCAGGGGCAGTAATAGGGACACATACAGCAGCAGCGGCTCAGTATTGGGGTATGCGGTGTAGTAATAGTGACACATACGGCAGCAGGAGCTCAGTATTGGGGTATCAGGTGTAGTAATAGGGACACATACAGCATCAGCTCAGTATTGGGGTATCATGTGTAGTAATAGGGACATATGTGGCAGCAGCGGCTCAGTATTGGGGTATCAGGTGCAGTAATAGGGACACATACAGCAGCAGCGGCTCAGTATTGGGGTATCAGGTGTAGTAATAGGGACACATACAGCAGCAGCAGCTCAGTATTGGGTTATCAGGGGCAGTAATAGGGACATATACAGCAGCAGCGGCTCAGTATTGGTGTATCAGGTGCAGTAATAGGGACACATACAGCAGCAGCTCAGTATTGGGGTATCAGGTGTAGTAATAGGGACATATACGGCAGCAGCGGCTCAGTATTGGGGTATCAGGGGCAGTAATAGGGACACATACAGCAGCAGCTCAGTATTGGGGTATCATGTGTAGTAATAGGGACATATGTGGCAGCAGCGGCTCAGTATTGGGGTATCAGGTGCAGTAATAGGGACACATACAGCAGCAGCGGCTCAGTATTGGGGTATCAGGTGCAGTAATACGGACACATACAGCAGCAGCGGCTCAGTATTGGGGTATCAGTTGCAGTAATAGGGACACATACGGCAGCAGCAGCTCAGTATTGGGGTATCAAAAGGATGAGGAGTTGGTGCAGGTCGGGAATAGAAGGTGATGGGGTTGGAACATGAGGCGTGAAATGTGTCTTTGTTGTATTCTCTGAAGCCGAGTCCTGGGTGGAAGAAGTTGTCATATTGGTCTTGGCCAGATGGAAAAGATGGGAAAAATGAACGATTGCATCAGAAATAACGTCAGCGGTAAGACATTATTTAGAACTGTGCTGTGATCTCTTATATGTTCTGTAGGACTGGTATCTACCACTGACCATATGGAGGTAATATCAATATTGGTCTTTATATAGAGATTATTTTCAGCAACAGTGCGGTCATCTGCTGAGATTCTCCTCCACTATTAGGGTGCGTCACTGTAAGGAGGTTGCTTTCCCTGCTCCTTGCCTGGAACCACATAGTCAGACAGCTGGGTTGTTGGGGGGAAGACGTTCTGCCCTGGACAGAGGGGACCAGGGGACTGCTGGGAAGAGAGAGGGGAGTGGTCAGAAAAGAGCGGGAGAGCAGAGAGAAGGCAGCGCGCCAAAGAGAGGGCAGGCTGCAGCGCCGTGCTCCCCTAAAAGTAGTGCTCCCGTGAGGGCACTGAGGCTGAGATACCCACCAGAGTGAAGGCTGGATGCGGGGGTGTAGATTTGGAAGCCTCCTGAATCAGAGACAGTGACTGTGCAGCCCTGATGACCGCAGTGACAAGCAAAGATCCCTGAGTGTGATAAGTAACTGCCCAGTGTGTGTGTGACAGCGTTATTACAGAGAGACTGTCAGCCTGGTACACAGAGGCTCTTGCAGCAGCGACGGAGGCTGTGCTATTTCCTGGTTCCAGTTTCACTTTGAGAAGAACAGGCTGCAGAGGCTTAACCCCGGACTTTCCAGGAGACACAGAAGAGACTTCAGGATCTCAAGCCCTGCTGGTGACTGTATCCACATTGGGAAATAAGGACCCTCCAGTCAGGACCTCCCTGGGCTGATAAGTTACCAGAACACTCGTTAACCCTTTTGATTCCACTTAATTGTTTACTGTTTACTGTTTGACTCCATTAACCCCCTGTTTACTCCCTGCGAGGAGAATTTTACCCGTTAATAAATCCCCTTCAACAGTTGGTCTGTCTGTTCCATGGTGACATACGCAACCCTGCACTCTATTACACTTGGCGTAGTCGGCAGGATGTCACACGGTAGCGCGGAAGGGGCAGACCAAGCAGTTGATGGAGGTCCCAGGTCTAGCATCTCCCTGGGAGCCATGTTAGCTAACCTGCCAAGATTTTCAGGGAGTAATGTCATGTTGTGGGGTTGGACGGAGCGCATCCGAGGGATGATGCGGATGCATCCTATGACACCGGCTCTGCAGGCGGAAATAGCTGTGATGGCCCTAGAGGGGGATGCACGGGACTCTGTTATGCTCAGACCCCCTCAGGCGAGAGATACCCTGGACAAAGTATTACGTATACTTGAGGAGACGCATGGGGACCCCACTGACGTAGGGGAGCTGCGCATGCGACTGTTCCGCTGGGTACAAAGAGAGGGGGAGACTGTGACGCAATATATGAACGCGCTGCACGAGATTCATACTGCCATTATACGGAAGGACGGCGTAGGTGTGGGGTCAGTTGACGTTGTGCTGCGAGACCAACTGGTGACAGGCTTGCGAGATGTGTTGATGAAACAGGCCCTGCGAGAGCGCATGTGCGTAAAGCTAGATATGACTTTCTCTGAGGTCGGGAGTGAGGCACGCACGCGCGAGCAAGAGCAAGGGGTGGTAGGGCCAGTGGGAAAGGTATGGAGCAGGGAGGTAACAGCCCCTCAATGGGTAGAAGACTTGAAGGAGGTTAAGCGAGTCCGTGAGGAGGTGGCTGAATATAAGAAGATCTCTGCTGCAGAGTACAGCCCTCCGGTGCGAGAAAGAGAGACCGCCCCCCAAAGTGAGACTAGTGCCGCTCGGCAAAGAAGACTGCCTAGATGCTACAACTGCAGAGCACCCAGTCACAATGAAGAGGAGGCAATGTGGACCCGAGATTCCCAGCTGAAGATAAGAAGAATCTGGGAGGAGATTGAGAGTCTGGGGAAAGCCCTTACTGCCGTTTTGGGGACCAGCGGCATACCCCGAGGCAACGTGCGGAAGCCGCCAGAAAGAGATAGAGGAGAGGTGAGCAGCATGAAGAAGGCTTCGGTGGTGGCCCCAGAGTGTAACTCCATATCCTGGGGTGAAGAGCAGCCGCAGATGAGAGATGTCCCCCGCCGAGGTCGACGATCCAGACTGAAGCGCCCTCCAGACCGTCGCAGACGTGAGTGCTGGTCGTGCAGAAAGGTGGGACACATGTCCAGAAATTGCCCTACCCGAGAAGAGCGGTGGCAGAGATCCGCTCACCCCTCTGAGGGTCCTGCTAACTGGAGGGAACGTCGCCCATGGAGGGAATGGTACGGCAGAAAGAGAAGAGTTCCACCTAGGACAAGACAGTATCACAATGTCGGATGCCAAGGAGAGGTGGAGAAGGTGTCAAGCATCTCTGGTGAAATGACTGCGCTGTCCCAATGCGTAAAGGCGAACCTGGTGGATCTACAGCCTGGGTCTGAAGGTTTTGTTGGTGAGACTCAGTCCGGAGGAAAGAAAGTGACGTTCACTCAAGAAGACCACCGAAGTGCTTTACTACCTTGCCCAGCACGAGTTCCCGAAGAAGGAGAGAAAGTGCGAAGTGTTCCTGCGACACTCATTTTCAAGGTCCGAGCCTATAAGAAGGAGAAACCACTGATGTCATCCCCTGAGGTGAAGAATGTGCTGGCTGTCAGCTCACCAGTTCCTGATCGGACAGGGGAAATGGAACAGCTGTGTGAGACAGGGCGTGTGGTTGAGAAGCCCTGGGAAGTGATGTCCGCAGAGCCCGGCGCAGATGACAAAGAGTCCGGCCTGCATGGTCTTAATTCATCTGACTCAAGCTTCGACGAGAATGCTCCTGTCAAAGAGAGGGGGAGCTATGGAGAAGAATTACCTGTACTAAGCCCCCAGACTGAGGAACCCGAGCAAGAAGCCCCTACGCAAACACCTGCTACCGGCAAGGCTAAGAAGAAGAAGAAAAAGAAGAAGAGGACAGCAGTTGTTGATGAAGCAGAGAAAGCATATCTCAACCTGACTGATGAACAGCTCCTAAACCATTTAGTTTGGGAGTATGTGCAAGAAGAAAGGCAGAAGGAGATGCAAGGATTGCCAGTATCTGACTCCCCTCAGAAGAACAAAGAGAAGCACGAAGAGACCTCGCCCGTGGATTGGCGAGCTTTAAGAGAGGGGGAATGTAAGGAGGTTGCTTTCCCTGCTCCTTGCCTGGAACCACAGTCAGACAGCTGGGTTGTTGGGGGGAAGACGTTCTGCCCTGGACAGAGGGGACCAGGGGACTGCTGGGAAGAGAGAGGGGAGTGGTCAGAAAAGAGCGGGAGAGCAGAGAGAAGGCAGCGCGCCAAAGAGAGGGCAGGCTGCAGCGCCGTGCTCCCCTAAAAGTAGTGCTCCCCGTGAGGGCACTGAGGCTGAGATACCCACCAGAGTGAAGGCTGGATGCGGGGGTGTAGATTTGGAAGCCTCCTGAATCAGAGACAGTGACTGTGCAGCCCTGATGACCGCAGTGACAAGCAAAGATCCCTGAGTGTGATAAGTAACTGCCCAGTGTGTGTGTGACAGCGTTATTACAGAGAGACTGTCAGCCTGGTACATAGAGGCTCCTGCACCAGCGATGGAGGCTGTGCTATTTCCTGGTTCCAGTTTCACTTTGAGAAGAACAGGCTGCAGAGGCTTAACCCCGGACTTTCCAGGAGACACAGAAGAGACTTCAGGATCTCAAGCCCTGCTGGTGACTGTATCCACATTGGGAAATAAGGACCCTCCAGTCAGGACCTCCCTGGGCTGATAAGTTACCAGAACACTCGTTAACCCTTTTGATTCCGCTTGTTTACTGTTTACTGTTTGACTCCATTAACCCCCTGTTTACTCCCTGCGAGGAGAATTTTACCCCTGTTAATAAATCCCCTTCAACAGTTGGTCTGTCTGTTCCGTGGTGACATACGCAACCCTGCACTCTATTACACTACCCAGTTGTAATAAAGGTTACCTGGTTAGGGGCCCACTCAGAAGCTTTGCCCCCCCTGAACCAAAACCTTAGCTACGCCTCTACTCGCCAATCCCTAATGATAGCTGGTAAGATGGCTATACATCAGTAGGAAGAGATGGATGATGGATGGGGAGATAGCTGTACATCAGTAGGAAGAGATGGATGATGGATGGGGAGATAGCTGTACATCAGAAGGAAGAGATGGATGATGGATGGGGAGATAGCTGTACATCAGTAGGAAGAGATGGATGATGGATGGGGAGATAGCTGTACATCAGTAGGAAGAGATGGATGATGGACGGGGAGATAGCTGTACATCAGTAGGAAGAGATGGATGATGGACGGGGAGATAGCTATACATCAGTAGGACTAGGAAGAGATGGATGATGGACGGGGAGATAGCTGTACATCAGTAGGAAGAGATGGATGATGGATTGGTAGATAGCTGTACATCAGTAGGAAGAGATGGATGATGGATGGGGAGATAGCTGTACATCAGTAGGAAGAGATGGATGATGGATGGGGAGATAGCTGTACATCAGTAGGAAGAGATGGATGATGGATGGGGAGATAGCTGTACATCAGTAGGAAGAGATGGATGATGGATGGGGAGATAGCTGTACATCAGTAGGAAGAGATGGATGATGGATGGGGAGATAGCTGTACATCAGTAGGAAGAGATGGATGATGGATGGGGAGATAGCTGTACATCAGTAGGAAGAGATGGATGATGGATGGGGAGATAGCTGTACATCAGTAGGAAGAGATGGATGATGGATGGGGAGATAGCTGTACATCAGTAGGAAGAGATTGATGATGGATGGGGAGATAGCTGTACATCAGTAGGAAGAGATGGATGATGGATTGGTAGATAGCTGTACATCAGTAGGAAGAGATGGATGATGGATGGGGAGATAGCTGTACATCAGTAGGAAGAGATGGATGATGGATGGGGAGATGGCTGTACATCAGTAGGAAGAGATGGATGATGGATGGGGAGATAGCTGTACATCAGTAGGAAGAGATGGATGATGGATGGGGAGATAGCTGTACATCAGTAGGAAGATATGGATGATGGATTGGTAGATAGCTGTACATCAGTAGGAAGATATGGATGATGGATTGGTAGATAGCTGTACATCAGTAGGAAGAGATAGATGATGGATGGGGAGATAGCTGTACATCAGTAAGAAGAGATGGATGATGGATTGGTAGATAGCTGTACATCAGTAGGAAGAGATGGATGATGGATGGGGAGATAGCTGTACATCAGTAGGAAGAGATGGATGATGGATTGGTAGATAGCTGTACATCAGTAGGAAGAGATGGATGGGGAGATAGCTGTACATCAGTAAGAAGAGATGGATGATGGATTGGTAGATAGCTGTACATCAGTAGGAAGAGATGGATGATGGATGGGGAGATAGCTGTACATCAGTAGGAAGAGATGGATGATGGATTGGTAGATAGCTGTACATCAGTAGGAAGAGATGGATGATGGATGGGGAGATAGCTGTACATCAGTAGGAAGAGATGGATGATGGATGGGGAGATAGCTGTACATCAGTAAGAAGAGATGGATGATGGATGGGGAGATAGCTGTACATCAGTAAGAAGAGATGGATGATGGATTGGTAGATAGCTGTAGATCAGTAGGAAGAGATGGATGATGGATGGGGAGAAGGGTGTACATCAGTAGGAAGAGATGGATGATGGATGGGGAGATGGCTGTACATCAGTAGGAAGAGATGGATGATGGATGGGGAGATAGCTGTACATCAGTAGGAAGAGATGGATGATGGATGGGGAGATAGCTGTACATCAGTAAGAAGAGATGGATGATGGATGGGGAGATAGCTGTACATCAGTAGGAAGAGATGGATGATGGATTGGTAGATAGCTGTACATCAGTAAGAAGAGATGGATGATGGATTGGTAGATAGCTGTACATCAGTAGGAAGAGATGGATGATGGATGGGGAGATGGCTGTACATCAGTAGGAAGAGATGGATGATGGATTGGGAGATGGCTGTACATCAGTAGGAAGAGATGGATGATGGATGGGGAGATAGCTGTACATCAGTAGGAAGAGATGGATGATGGATGGGGAGATGGCTGTACATCAGTAGGAAGAGATGGATGATGGATGGGGAGATGGCTGTACATCAGTAGGAAGAGATGGATGATGGATGGGGAGATAGCTGTACATCAGTAGGAAGAGATGGATGATGGATGGGGAGATAGCTGTACATCAGTAGGAAGAGATGGATGATGGATGGGGAGATGGCTGTACATCAGTAGGAAGAGATGGATGATGGATGGGAAGATAGCTGCACATCAGTAGGAAGAGATGGATGATGGATGGGGAGATAGCTGTACATCAGTAGGAAGAGATGGATGATGGATGGGGAGATAGCTGTACATCAGTAAGAAGAGATGGATGATGGATTGGTAGATAGCTGTACATCAGTAGGAAGAGATGGATGATGGATGGGGAGATGGCTGTACATCAGTAGGAAGAGATGGATGATGGATGGGGAGATGGCTGTACATCAGTAGGAAGAGATGGATGATGGATTGGGAGATGGCTGTACATCAGTAGGAAGAGATGGATGATGGTTGGGAAGATAGCTGTACATCAGTACTAAGCTCTGGCTGGCTCTTGCACTGACTCTCTCCTCATACAGGAGCTCTCTATACGTGCTCTATACGTGCTATATACGTGCTCTCTGCACGGAGCAGGAGGGGTAGGATGCAGCACAGACTTGTTTGTGCGATCTTCTAGTCTGGAGCAATCGACATTGTAACAATTGTAGCTAGTGGCGCCGCTCCTGAGGAGAGCTCCCGCCCAGAAGCTTCCAGCGCGGCCGTTCCACCACGCCCTGCAGACACTGACAGTGACACTCTGAGAGAAGACGGCGCAGGGTGAGGAGCTGTCCCCGGTAGGCTCGGCTGAGACTTACACCTTTATGACGGTGGACAGACGGGAGCACAGTGTGGCGGGCTGCAGGGGGGGCTTTGTAACTAGAGCTTTTGTCCTTCATTCTGTATTGATGGCCCCCGACGTCGCTAGGCCTGTGCTCCGAGTCACGCGGCTGCCCCAGGTCACGCTGCTCTTCAGTGCAGGCTGGTGCTACACGCGGACTCTCCGGCCTCAGGCCATGCACGCAGGCGGCAGGGGTTCCTCCCCAGCCAGTCACTTGCAGCCTCTGCTCCCTGTCCAGCCTCTGCTGAGCCAGGAACCCAGGAATGGCAGCACAGAAGCAGAGATTAGTGACTGTGATCCCGGAGCTCCGCACTGGTCGGTGCAGGGTCAGATTTGTCATCCACACACAGCACGGAGCGAGCATGGAGCTGAGAGCACAGGCACTAATCACTGCCTGATCTGTGACAGGGCGGCCTGCTGTAATTACCTCTGTGCTAGATCCAGGCTGGGCTGGCCCCTGATCCTACACCCCCCCATTCAGTTATCACTGTGTTATCTGTGGTCTTACATAGGACTGCAGGTGACATCTACTGCATCACCACTGTTATCTGTGGTGTTCATGGTACAGAGAATGTAGATGTCACCTGCAGTCCTATGTCACATGACAGAAAATGCAATAAAATGTAATGGATGGGGGGGGCTACGGTTTGGCAAAACCAACGTCTTGTGGCTTAGGCTACTTTCACACTAGCGTCGCACGTCGCAATGCGACGTGGCGACGTACCGATGCATACTGTGAAAGCGCCGCACACAGGGCCGGTTTTAGGCAAAGTGGGGCCCTAGGCAAAGTTTAAGCCTACCCAGTAGTATACAGCACTGCGCACACAGTAGTATACAGCACTGCCCACACAGTAGTATACAGCACTGCCCACACAGTAGTATACAGCACTGCCCACACAGTAGTATACAGCACTGCCCACACAGTAGTATACAGCACTGCCCACACAGTAGTATACAGCACTGCCCACACACTAGTATACAGCACTGCCCACACACTAGTATACAGCACTGCCCACACACTAGTATACAGCACTGCCCACACACTAGTATACAGCACTGCCCACACACTAGTATACAGCACTGCCTACACAGTAGTATACAGCACTGCCCACACAGTAGTAAACAGCACAGGAACAGCCCACATCCCCCCTTCCCTCCCCTCCTCTCCCCTCCTGAGAATGGCTCCACAGTCCAGTAAATAAAAAAATAAAAAACACAAGCTCCTCACCTCTCCCCGAGCCCGCGGTGCTCCCTGCTCCTGTCTAGGCAGCTGCCGCTGCTCTGCCTGGAACACAGTGAGTGCGCGCGCACCCGCTGTGTCAGAGGCAGAGCGGGGAATGATGGGAGAGGGAGCGTCAGGTGACGCTCTCTCCTCCATCATTGCATTGAACTGTACCGGCAGACGCCGGTATTGTTCAATGCGGCATGGGAGTCGGCGCTGGCGGCAGGCGGGCCCCCCTGCCTCACAGAGGCCCCATAGCGGCTGCGTGACTTGCCGCTAGCTGGGGGCCCCTGGGGGAGAGGGGGCCCCAGGCAGCTGCCTGGTGTGCCTGCCCCTAACGCTGGCCCTGGCTGCACAACAGGGGCAGCGGATGCAGTTTTTCCACGCATCCGCTGCCCCATTGTGAGCTCCGGGGAGGAGGGGGCAGAGTTCCGGCCGCGCATGCGCGGTCGGAAATGCTGGACACGACGCACCAAAAAACGTTACATGCAACGTTTTTTTGTGCCGACGGTCCGACGCAACACGACGCAACCGTCGCACGACGGTTGCGACGTGTGGCAATGCGTCGCTAATGCTAGTCTATGGAGAAAAAATGCATCCTGCAAGCAATTTTGCAGCATGCGTTTTTTCTCCAAAACGACGCATTGCGACATGCGTCGTACGACACTAGTGTGAAAGAGGCCTTAGGCCCCCTGATCCTCTCTAGCATCGCTAGCCATTGTCACTCTCTGTTACCTGCAACAAAGAAACCTTCCCCGTGCCTTGTACCTCTCCCTCAGCTCTCAGCCCCCTCTCCCCTCCCTCACCCCCTCTCCCTCAGCTCTCAGCCCCCTCTCCCCTCCCTCACCCCCCTCCCTCTGCCCCATCTTCTCCCCTCCCTCGGCCCCCCTCACCCTAGTTTCGCCCCCCCCATCTCCCCTACCTCTTCCCCCCTCCCTCGCCCCCTCTCTCCTCCCTCAGCTTCCCACTCAGCCCCCTCTCTCCCCTCCCTCTGCCCCACCTCTCCCCTCCCTCTGCCCCACCTCTCCCCTCCCACCTCTCCCCTCCCTCACCCACCTCTCCCCTCCCTCACCCCCTCTCTGCCCCACCTCACCCCCTCTCTGCCCCACCTCATTGGCCCCCCTCACCCCTCTTTCGCCCCCCCCATCTCCCCTACCTCTTCCCCACCTCCTTGCCCCCTTTCCCCTCCCTCAGCCCCCCTCTCCCTCGGCTCATTTCAATGCATTTGGATTATTTTCCACTTTCCAGTGATAAAATGACTAATGTCATTCAAAAGTACTTGTCCCACAAAAAAACAAGCCCTCATGCGGCTATGGGAACAGAAAAATAAAGGTATCGCTCTTGGAAGAAATGGAGGAAAGAAAAAAGAAAATCGCCTGGTCATTAAACGGTTAAGGGTCTAAAAACTTTCTGACGTTTCATTTACAAATTTATGAAATACCGTAATCATCCTTCGTGAACCATAGAAGCATCTGACTAAAATACCTAAAACCATAAAGCCGCAAATTTGTGTCGTTCTCCTAATTTTGGCCAACGACTGTTTAGCTTTTATTTTTGTGGGTGGGCGGGGGAGGGGCTGGATACAGAAATTAAAGGTATGCGCTTTTATTTCAGATGTCTGCTGTAACAGTCAACTTACTAAGTCCTCCATCCAGCAGGTATGTTTGCTAAGTATTTTTTTTTATTAACCCCTTCCCGACCCATGACGCCACGTAGGCGTCATGAAAACCCGTGCCAATCCGACCCATGACGCCTATGTGGCGTCATGGAATGATCGCGTCCCTGCAGATCGGGTGAAGGGGTTAACTCCTATTTTACCCGATCTGCAGGGAGAGGGGGAGTGGTGCTTCAGCCCAGGGGGGGGTGGCTTCACCCCCCCGTGGCTACGATCGCTCTGATTGGCTGTTGAAAGTGAAACTGCCAATCAGAGCGATTGTAATATTTCACCTAAAAAACTGGTGAAATATTACAATCCAGCCATGGCCGATGCTGCAATATCATCGGCCATGGCTGGAAAACCTGAAGTCACCCCCCCCACACCCGCCGATCGCCCCCCCAGTCCTCCGTTAGTCCTCCGGTCCCCTCCGTCCGCCTGCCGGCTCCCCCGTCCTGCTGTCCGCTCCCCCCTGTGGTCCGATCACCCCCCCCCTGTGCTCCAATCACCCCCCCCTGTGCTCCAATCCACCCCCCCACCACTCCTTCATACTTACCGATCCTCCCGGTGTCCGTACGCCTCCTCGCTGGGCGCCGCCATCTTGCAAAATGGCGGGCGCATGCTCAGTATGCCCGCCGAATCTGCCAGCCGGCAGATTCCTTACAGGTACATTTTGATCGCTGTGGTAGGTTCTATCACAGCGATCAAAATAAAAAAATAATAAATAAACCCCCCCCTTTATCACCCCCATAGGTAGGGACAATAATAAAATAAAGAAAATATTTTTTTTTCTTTTTCCACTAGGGTTAGGGTTAGAACTAGGGTTAGAACTAGGGGTAGGGTTAGGGGTAGGGTTAGGGTTACGGGTAGGGTTAGGGTTAGGGGTAGGGTTATGGCATGTGCACACAGAGCGGATCGGCCGCAGATCCGCAGCGGATCGGCAGCGGATCGGCAGCGGATCGGCAGCGGATCGGCAGCGGATCCGCAGCGGATCCGCAGCGGATCCGCAGCGGATCCGCAGCGGATCGGCCGCGGATCGGCAGCGGATCGGCCGCGGATCCGCAGCGGGTCGGCCGCGGATCCGCAGCGGATCGGCCGCGGATCCGCAGCGGATCGGCCGCGGATCCGCAGCGGATTGGCCACTGCGAATTCGAAGCAGTTTTCCATCAGGTTTACAGTACCATGTACACCTAAGGAAAACCAAATCCGCTGTGCCCATGGTGCGGAAAATTCCGTGCAGAAACGCTGCGTTGTATTTTCCGCAGCATGTCAATTCTTTGTGCGGATTCCGCAGCGTTTTACACCTGTTCCTCAATAGGAATCCGCAGGTGAAATCCGCACAAAAAAACACTGGAAATCTGCTGTAAATCCGCAGGTAAAACGCAGTGCCTTTTACCTGCAGATTTTTCAAAAATCGTGCGGAAAAATCTCACACGAATCCGCAACGTGGGCACATAGCCTTAGGGTTAGGGTTGGAATTAGAGTTAGGGTTGGAATTAGGGCTAGGGTTTGAAATAGGGTTAAGATTAGGCTTGTGGTTAGGGTTACGGATAGGGTTAGGGGTGTGTTGGGGTTACAGTTGTGGTTAGGGTTGGGATTAGGGTTACGGTTGGGATTAGGGTTAGGATTAGGGTTGGAATTAGGGTTACGGGTGTGTTGCGGTTAGGGTTGTGGTTAGGGGTTTGTTGGGGTTAGGGTTGTGATTAGGGTTATGGCTACAGTTGGGATTAGGATTAGGGGTGTGTTGGGGTTAGTGTTGAAGTTAGAATTGAGGGGTTTCCACTGTTTAGGCACATCAGGGGTCTCCAAACGCAACATGGCGCCACCATTGATTCCAGCCAATCTTGCGTTCAAAAAGTCAAATGGTGCTCCCGCCCTTCCAAGCCCCGACGTGCGCCCAAACAGTGGTTTACCCCCACATTTGGGGTACCAGCGTACTCAGGACAAACTGGGCAACAACTGTTGGGGTCCAATTTCTCCTGTTACCCTTGCAAAAATAAAAAATTACTTGCTAAAACATAATTTTTGAGGAAAGAACAATTATTTTTTATTTTCACGGCTCTGCGTTATAAACTTCTGTGAAGCACTTGGGGGTTGAAAGTGCTCACCACACATCTAGATAAGTTCCTTCGGGGGTCTAGTTTCCAAAATGGGGTCACTTGTGGGGTGTTTCTACTGTTTAGGCACATCAGGGGCTCTGCAAATGCAATGTGACGCCCGCAGACCATTCCATCAAAGTCTGCATTTCAAATGTCACTACTTCCCTTCCGAGCCCTGACGTGTGCCCAAACAGTGGTTTACCCCCACATATGGGGTATCAGCGTACTCACAACAAACTGGGCAACAAATATTGGGGTCCAAATTCTCCTGTTACCCTTGTGAAAATAAAAAATTGCTTGCTAAAACATCTTTTTTGAGGAAAGAAAAATGATTTTTTATTTTCACGGCTCTGCGTTGTAAACTTCTGTGAAGCACTTGGGGGTTCAACGTGCTCACCACACATCTAGATAAGTTCCTTGGGGGGTCTAGTTTCCAAAATGGGGTCACTTGTGGGGGGTTTCTACTGTTTAGGCATATCAGGGGCTCTGCAAACGTAACATGATGCCCGCAGACCATTCCATCAAAGTCTGCATTCCAAAACGTCACTACTTCCCTTCCGAGCCCCGGCATGTGCCCAAACAGTGGTTTACCCCCACATATGGGGTATCAGCGTACTCAGGAGAAACTGGACAACAACTTTTGGGGTCCAATTTCTCCTGTTACTCTTGCAAAAATAAAAAATTCTGGGCTAAAAAAATATTTTTGAGGAAAGGAAACACATTTATTATTTTCACGGCTCTGCGTTATGAACTTCTGTGAAGCACTTGGGGGTTCAAAGTGCTCACCACACATCTAGATAAGTTCCCTTGGGGGTCTAGTTTCCAAAATGGAGTCACTTGTGGGGAGTTCCTACTGTTTAGGCACATCAGGGGCTCTGCAAACGCAACCTGATGCCCGCAGAGCATTCCATCAAAGTCTGCATTTCAAAACGTCACTACTTCCCTTCCGAACCCCGACGTGTGCCAAAACAGTGGTTTACCCCCACATATGGGGTATCAGCGTACTCAGGAGAAACTGGACAACAACTTTTGGGGTCCAATTTCTCCTGTTACCCTTGGGAAAATAAAAAATTGTGGGCTAAAAAATCATTTTTGAGAAAAGAAAAATTATTTTTTATTTTCATGGCTCTGCGTTATAAACTTCTGTGAAGCACCTGGGGGTTATAAGTGCTCACTATGCATCTAGATAAGTTCCTTGGGGGGTCTAGTTTCCAAAATGGGGTCACTTGTAGGGGAGCTCCAATGTTTAGGCACACAGGGGCTCTCCAAATGCGACATGGTGTCCGCTAACGATTGGAGCTAATTTTCCATTCAAAAAGTCAAATGGCACGCCTCCCCTTCCGAGCCTTGCCGTGCACCCAAACAGTGGTTTACCCCCACATATGAGGTATCGGCATACTCAGGAGAAATTGCCCAACAAATTTTAGGATCCATTTTATCCTGTTGCCCATGTGAAAATGAAAGAATTGAGGCTAAAAGAAATTTTGTGTGAAAAAAAAGTACTTTTTCATTTTTGCGGATCAATTTGTGAAGCACCTGGGGGTTTAAAGTGCTCACTATGCCTCTAGATGAGTTCCTTGGGGGGTCTAGTTTCCAAAATGGGGTCACTTGTGGAGGAGCTCCAATGTTTAGGCACACAGGGGCTTTCCAAATGCGACATGGTGTCCGCTAACGATGGAGATAATTTTACACTCAAAAAGTCAAATGGCGCTCCTTCCCTTCCGAGCCTTACCATGTGCCCAAACAGTGGTTTACCCCCACATGTGAGGTATCGGTGTACTCAGGAGAAATTGCCCAACAAATTTTAGGATCCATTTTATCCTGTTGCCCATGTGAAAATGAAAAAATTGAGGCTAAAATAATTTTTTTGTGAAAAAAAAGTACTTTTTCATTTTTACGGATCAATTTGTGAAGCACCTGGGGGTTTAAAGTGCTCACTATGCTTCTAGATAAGTTCCTTGGGGGGTCTAGTTTCCAAAATGGGGTCACTTGTGGGGGAGCTCCAATGTTTAGGCACACGGGGGCTCTCCAAACGCGACATGGTGTCCGCTAAAGATTGGAGCCAATTTTTCATTGAAAAAGTCATATGGCGCTCCTTCCCTTCCGAGCCCTGCCGTGCGCCCAAACAGTGGTTTACCCCCACATATGAGGTATCAGCGTACTCAGGACAAATTGGACAACAACGTCCGAGGTCCAGATTCTCCTTTTACCCTTGGGAAAATAAAAAAATTGTTGCTAAAAGATCATTTTTGTGACTAAAAAGTTAAATGTTCATTTTTTACTTCCATGTTGCTTCTGCTGCTGTGAAACAGCTGAAGGGTTAATAAACTTCTTGAATGTGGTTTTGAGCACCTTGAGGGGTGCAGTTTTTAGAATGGTGTCACTTTTGGGTATTTTCAGCCATATAGAACCCTCAAAATGACTTCAAATGTGAGGTGGTCCCTAAAAAAAATGGTTTTGTAAATTTTGTTGTAAAAATGAGAAATCACTGGTCAAATTTTAACCCTTATAACTTCCTAGCAAAAAAAAAATTTGTTTCCAAAATTGTGCTGATGTAAAGTAGACATGTGGGAAACGTTATTTATTAACTATCTTGTGTCACATAACTCTCTGGTTTAACAGAATAAAAATTCAAAATGTGAAAATTGCGAAATTTTCAAAATTTTCGCCAAATTTCCGTTTTTTTCACAAATAAACTCAGAAATTATCGACCTAAATTTACCACTAACATGAAGCCCAATATGTCACGAAAAAACAATCTCAGAATCGCTAGGATCCGTTGAAGCGTTCCTGAGTTATTACCTCATAAAGGGACACTGGTCAGAATTGCAAAAAACGGCAAGGTCATTAAGGCCAAAATAGGCTGGGTCATGAAGGGGTTAATAAGAAAATGCTATGGCTTGTTGTGAAGTGTGAACAATGCACATTTGTTAACTTTCAATATTTATAGAACATTATGGTTATTGATTCTGAATGTTTCTTTTCTTTTTTTTTTAAATATAGGAAGACTATTGCTCCTAAAATGCCACGAACACAATCCAGCCAGAAAACCAAACTCCAAATGGTACAGTATGCTTTTTTAATGTAAAAAGCCTCCTTTAGGCCATGTTCACACTTCGCGTTTTTTACCGCGGATCCGCGGCGATTTTGATGCTGCGGGTCCGCAGCAGTTTCCATAGCGTTTACATTAACATGTAAACCCTATGGAAACCGCAAACCGCAGTGCACATGCTGTGGGAAAAACCGCACAGAAACGCAGCGGTTTACAACCCGCAGCATGTCACTTCTTTGTGCAGAATCGCAGCGATTCTGCACCCATAGGAATGCATTGATCCGCTTACTTCCCGCATGGGGCTGTGCCCACGTTGCGGGAAGTAAGCGGATAATGCGCGGTTGCTACCCGGGGTGGAGGAGAGGAGACTCTCCTCCAGGCCCTGGGAAGCATAAATAGTGTAAAAAAAAAAAGAATTAAAATAAAAAATGATGTTATACTCACCTCTCAGCGCTGCACGCGGCCGTCCCCGGTCTCAGTTGCTGTGCGAACAGGACCTGCGGTGACGTCACGGTCACATGACCGTGATGACGCCGTGGTCACATGACCGTGACGTCACGAAGGTCCTTCTCGGCACAGCATCTTTGGAACCAGACCGCTGAGTGCAGCGCCGAGGAGATCGCGACGTCAGAGGGTGAGTATAGCCAATTTTTGTTATTTTTAACATTACTATTGATGCTGCATATTGCTGCATATGCAGCATCAATAGTATAGGCGGAAACCTGCAGCGGAAACCGCGGAACAAACCGCGATAAATCTGCAGGGATAACCGCAGCGGGTTTGCCCTGCAGATTTATGAAATCCGCTGCGGGAGAACCCGCAGAGGTCACACGCAAAGTGTGCACATAGCCTTAGTATGCTGTGCTTAGATGCAGATGTATCCTAATGAAAGGTCAAGTTGCTATTTACCTTATGCTTTCAGTTTTGCTTTGTAAGTCAACAATTGAGTAGGCTCTGATGGCGATGATCAGACTGTAAAAGGTTAATTTGTCTCAATTTAACCACAGAGATGAGTGTTTCTTTTTATTACAGCTGTTTCTCTACCTTTCCAAACCTAGTACCACCCAATGGCAAGAAGTTCCTACCAAGTACACCCAAATAAAGGCATCACTCTGAAATGTTAACATAATGACTCTGCACACACTGTCGTCCAAGTCTCAGGTCTGGAGCCTTTAAGGGATTTTCACTACTAGGACAACCCCTTCTCGATTTAAATGTTTGGTCCCTATAATATAAAACAAATCTTATACTCACCTCTCATACCAGCACCGTTCCAGTGCTGTCGGCCCTCTTGGTCCTGCGGCTCTTGTGCAGTTGCATGACACGTGGTACCCGACGCCCAATCAGCGTTGGCGTTTCTTGTCTCCATCTTTGTACGAATTGAACATGAAAAGGATGTCCGGATCTCTCACTTCATCTCTCATCTCTCACTTCATCTTCATGTTCAATTTTACGAAGGTGGGGACAGTGACTGCAGTGCTGATTGGGCGCCGGGCAATATGTGTCATGCAACCGTATCACAGCCCCTGGACCGCAAGGGCCGATACTGCTGGAACTGCGTCAGCACGGGAGGTGAGCATAAGCTTTTTTTTTTTTTTAAATTATTTTATAGGACTATTATGCTCCGTAAGGTCAGAGGGGAAAGGGTAGAACAATTGTTGGTACCAGAACCCTATAGATGGAGGGTGTTGGACATGGCCCATTCACATGTCTTGGGTGGCCATTTTGGGTGTTAACAATCTTCAACAACTAGTCATGTGGAGATTGTGTTGGGACGGATGTCACCTAGAAAGGTATTGCAAGTCCTGTCCCACTTGCCGGTTAACAGCTTCCACAGCTTCCGAAATTCACTCTTGCCCCTACCCATCAAGTCAGGGCAAGACTGAGACGTGTTTGAAACTCCCATGTTTGCTGGTTGAGCCAGAAGGGGACTGTGATTCTAGTCACTACTCACGGATGGACCGTGAGGCAGAAGTCAGTTGTTGCGGGTTCAATACCAAGAGAGTACGTAGATAAACAAGGGAAAAGACAAAGGTGTAAGTCAGGTCACAGTCCAGGGTCAATAATGAGATGGAGGATCAAAAGCCAAAAGGACAAGACAAAAGGCAAAGGACAAGACAAAAGGATAGTCATATGCCCTTACAGTGTTTGCTCCACTAGTCCTCTCCTTCGCCATCCACAAACCCCAGCACCCTCTAACCAAATAATCATCTCCACTGCACTCTTACATCACCACCTGTCCTCTGCTGACCTGCTCCTCAACCTCAAATCTGTCCTAATAAAACATGAAACAAGTCGCCCACTCTCCTTCTGCAACCTGCCCTCCCTTTCTCTGCTTCTCCTCACTGCTGGCGACATATCTCCCAACCCTGGACCCCCACAGCTCATACCTCCCACTACTACCCCCTCCTATCGCTCCCTATCTAATACAAACTACCGCAATCTTTCCAACTTAAAACCCGTGCCCCTGACGCCCACCTCCCTGCTCCCTCTCTGGAGCACTCTGGAATGCCCGCTCAATCTGCAATAAGCTTCATGTGATTCATGACCTTTTTCTCTCTCACAATCTTGCCTTCCGCGGCCTCACAGAAACATGGCTAACACCATCTGACACCTCCTCTCCTGCTCCGCTGTGTTACGGCGGCCTCCACTTCACCCACACCCCTCGCCCTGGCAACAGACATGGTGGAGGAGTGGGTCTTCTCCTTTCTTCAAACTGCACTTTTAACCCAATCCCACCTCTCTCCCCTCTTTTGAAGTCCACTCTGTCCGCATCTATTCTCCCTCAAACCTCCAAGTGGCCGTCATATATCGACCTCTGGGCTCGGCCACTGCCTTTATTGAGCAATTCTCCACCTGGCTTCTTCACTTTCTATTGACAATCCCACCATCATCATGGGTGACTTCAACATCCCCACTGATACCCTTCAGTCAACAGCCTCCAAACTTCTGTCCCTTACTTCATCTTTTGGACTTGCTCAGTGGTCCTCCGCAGCCACCCACACAGACGGACATACCCTAGACCTGGTCTTCACCCATCTCTGCTCTCTATCTATCTTCACCACCTCCCTTCGCCCTCTGTCCGACCACCATCTGCTCACTTTCTCATCCCTGTCCTCACCGGTCACCTATGTCCAGCAACATGCGCACCCCCACAGAAACCTTGCACACCTAGACTCCCACACGCTCTCTGACTCTACCCTACCGCTGTCATCCATATCCTCACTCCATGACACAGACAGTGCCACTGCTTTCTACAATGCCACTCGCATCAGCTATTGACACGGTCGCCCCTTTCGTTCAGGGCAGAGTGCGACATATCAAAAGACAACCCTGGCACAATAACACCACTAAAAAGCTCCGGCAACTGTCCAGGGTTGCAGAGCAGCATTGGAAGAAAACACATTCGCAAGACGACTTCACTGCATTCAAGCAGGCAACACTTGCTTTTAAATCTGCTCTCACCTCTGCTAAACAGGCCTACTTCACAACCCTCCTATCTTCCCTATCCTACAACCCCAAACAGTTATTCAAAACCTTTAAATCCCTCCTTCGCCCCCCACTGCCCCCTCCAACCTCCCTCATCTGTGCTGAGGACTTTGCCACACACTTTAAAAATAAGATCGACCAAGCAAGGCAAGTCTTCATTGTTGAACCACCACAACCCCTTTGTATACCAGACCAATGCCCAAATCCCATAACCTCCCTCTCCAAGATCACTGAAGGGGGGCTTAATTGTCTCCTCGCCAAATCGCACCTCACCACCTGTGCGCTTGACCCCATTCCATCCCACCTCCTCCCCAACCTCACCACCACACTTATCCCATCCCTAACCCACCTCTTCAACCTATCACTAACTTCTGGCACTTGCCCTTCTGCTTTCAAACATGCCACAATCACGCCTATCCTTAAAAGGCCAACCCTCGACCCAACAGCTATGTCCAGCTATCGCCCAATATCGCTGCTTCCAAAATCCTGGGGCAGCACGGTTACGCTGAACTTCCCTCCCACCTCTCATCTAACTTGCTCTTTGACAATCTACAATCTGGTTTCCGCCCCCATCACTCAACTGAGACAGCCCTGACCAAAATCACTAATGACCTACTTAATGACAAAGCTAATGGACAATACTCTGTACTCCTCCTTCTAGACCTTTCCTCTGCTTTTGACACAGTTGACCACTGCCTCCTACTACAGATCCTCTCTTCCTTTGGCATCAAAGACCTCGCCCTATCCTGGATCTCCTCATACCTTTCCAACTGCACATTCAGCGTCTCCCACGCCCATGCTACCTCCTCATCCCACCCTCTCTGTTGGAGTCCCCAAAGGCTCTGTTCTAGGACCCCTACTCTTCTCAATCAATACACTTGGCCTGGGACAACTCATAAAGTCCCATGGATTCCAGTACCACCTTTATGCTGATGACACTCAGATCTACCTTTCTGGCTCAGACGTCACCTCTCTGCTGTCCAGAATCCCGGAGTGTCTATCAGCCATGTCCTTCTCCTTCTCCTCTCACTTCCTCAAACTCAGTGTGGACAAATCTGAACTCATCAGCTTTCCTCCATCTCATATATATTCCATACCTGACCTATCTATTGCAATTAACGACATCACGCTTCCCCCCGTACCGGAAGTTCGCTGCCTCGGAGTAACCCTTGACTGCCCTGTCCTTCAAACCATACATCCAAGCTCTTTCCACCTCCTGTCGCCTCCAGCTCAAAAATATCTCCAGAATCCGTCCTTTCCTCAACCATCAATCTCCTAAAATGCTTGTGCATGCCCTCATCATCTCCCTTGACTACTGCAACATCCTTTTCTGTGGCCTCCCTGCTAACACCCTTGCACCTCTCCAGTCCATCCTTAACTCTGCTGCCCGACTAATTCATCTCTCTCTCTGCGCTACTCCTCCGCTTCCCCCCTCTGCAAATCTCTTCACTGGCTCCCATTCCCTCAGCGTATCCAGTTCAAATTACTAACACTGACCTACAAAGCCATTCATAATCTGTCTCCTCCATATATCTCTGAACTAATCTCAGTATCTTCCCTCACGTAATCTCTGGTCCTCCCAAGACCTCCTTCTCTCCTCCACACTCCGCTCCTCACCTAACCGCCTCCAAGACTTCTCCAGAATATCCCCCATCCTCTGGAATTCTTTGCCCCAACATATCCAACTATCAACCACATTCAGATCCTTCAGGCGGAACCTGAAAACCCACCTCTTCAGGAAAACCTACAGCCTGCACTGACCCTGCTGACTCCTCACCTCTACCGAAGCTACTGCCTCACCAACACCGGAGCTCCTACAACCCTTAACCTATTGTCTCCATCCCCACCATCCTGTAGAATGTAAGCCCGCAAGGGCAGGGTCATCACCCCTCTGTATCAGTCTGTAATTGATAGTTTGCTTACTGTAAGGGTACCGTCACACAGTACCATTTTCATCGCTACGACGGTACGATTCGTGACGTTCTAGCGATATCGTTACGATATCGCAGTGTCTGACACGCAGCAGCGATCAGGGACCCTGCTGAGAATCGTACGTCGTAGCAGATCGTATGGAACTTTCTTTCGTCGCTTGATCACCCGCTGACATCGCTGGATCGTTGTGTGTGACACCGATCCAGCGATGTGTTCGCTTGTAACCAGGGTAAACATCGGGTAACTAAGCGCAGGGCCGCGCTTAGTAACCCGATGTTTACCCTGGTTACCAGCGTAAACGTAAAAAAAACAAACAGTACATACTCACATTCCGGTGTCTGTCCTCCGGCGTCTCAGCTTCTCTGCACTGTGAGTGCCTGCCGGCCGGAAAGCGAGCACAGCGGTGACGTCTGACGTCACCGCTCTGCTTTCCGGCTATGGCGCTTACACAGTGGAGAGAAGCAGAACGCTGGGGGACAGACACCGGAATGTAAGTATGTACTGTTTGTTTTTTTTACGTTTACGCTGGTAACCAGGGTAAACATCGGGTTACTAAGCGCGGCCCTGCGCTTAGTAACCCGATGTTTACCCTGGTTACCCGGGGACTTCGGCATCGCTCCAGCGCCGTGATTGCAAAGTGTGACCGCAGTCTACGACGCTGGAGCGATAATCATACGACGCTGCGACGTCACGGATCGTGCCGTCGTAGCGATAAAAATGGCATTGTGTGACGGTACCCTAAGTGATATCTGTAATTTGTGTGTAACCCCTTCTCATGTACAGTACCATGGAATCAATGGTGCTATATAAATAAATGATAATAATAATAAAACACATTCCAAAAGGTCAGGCAGCAGAAGATCAGAACTCAGAGCGACACAATCAGGCTAACACTCACCAGGAAGCACAAACTACGTCTATCAGGGACAGGTGCAGACATCTCAGGTAAGTAGCTGGGCAAGCAACAGAACACTGAACACCTGGAGAAAGTGTTGCACCTCCCAGTCACAGATTGGACAGCTGAGCAGTCAATCAAGGCACTGACAGCTCAGCAAGCACATCACAGGATTGGACAGCCAAGCTGTCATTCAAAAAAAACAGGCAACTCAGCAAGTCAATTTCCATAAAACAGCATAGCAATCACTCACTGCGGAGGAGGAGGAATTGTGATAGCATCCCCTCTTCTAGGGGGCCACCAGACCCCCATGTTTCCCAGGAAGCCTGCGATGGAAGACCCTGACCAGGCGATCGGCGTTAACCGGAGCAGGGAACCAAGATCTAATTTCCGGTCCGTAACCTCTAAAAATGAATGAGGTACTGGAGGGATTTACGGACTTTCCGGGAATCAACAATCTTTTGCACTTCAAACTGTCAAAAAATTGGTTTCTGTCAATGAGTTTCCTGTGTTGTGGTTTATGAGGACTTACAATACACATGAATGTAAATCAGGCATACTTCATTATGTCTATATATTATATATAGTACAAAGCTGAGCAGAATAAAATAAAAGTGAAATCCAATGGGAGAAACTCTTTCAGAAAACCCAGCTGTTACAGACGCTCACTAAACAGTCATCTATGCTAACTGGTGACTGTTCAGAGTTGAAACTACGCTTTTTGGCCATGAATCATGCAGACCTTGATGAGGGGGCATGTTGGAGCCTGACACTCCTGATTCCTTATGAGATGTGTAACTTCCCACAAATCTTACTCCAATCCCTGACATAGCGTAAGGAATGCTACAACTGTCGCGTAGTGTCTAGGGACAGTGAGCGCCTACCTGATTTCTTGAACTAGGGTGTCTTAGTATATCTCTGTCCCCCTGAAGTCACAGGTGTGTCAGATGCAACAGACAGCTGCTTTGCATCTGGCGGCAGAAGGTCTCTGTGTTTGGCATTGCAGACAGCTTCTTAATCCTTCTGACTTTTGGACCCAGTGGCAACCTCCCTCCGACTCGAATTGACACACCTGGACCTAGGTGTTTATAGACTGTCTGTGATATTCACATTTTCCATTGTGAAGGCTTGGAATTATAGCAGTCTGCTTACTTCCTCTCTGGTGCTCTTGGAGGATGTTTGGAGTTACCTTTCTGGAGTCTGCTGAAGTTAACTTTCTCCTCCCTTGTTTCTCTCTTGTCTTTAGTGTGCAGTGGGTCGGACCAGTGCTCACCCCCCATTTCCCTATTCAGCTCCTAGCTCTAGGGATATACAGGGCTTAGGTTTCCTGCTTGGCGATTGGTGTGGAACCAATAAAGGGACGGTAGGGTAGGTAGGATACTATTAGATCCAACAAGGGGTCTCCACTCCCCCATTCCCTAGCATTTTGGCTTCCTTCCCCTCATCCCTTCGTGTTGCACTTAGTCTTCCCACACTGTGCATGACAATGGATTACACCAGAAGGTGGAGATGCTATGGTTATGTACCTTGCTATGCTCCTACCTTAAACCTTGCCTATTTCCTCCAACACTCAGAGGTGTGAGGTTGAAGTGTATAGAATTATACTAACCAGAAAAACAAGGGTAGACAGATAAGGATGAAAGAACGCAATCGTACAAATATACTCACAAAACAGTGGAACACGGGAGGGATAGGTAGGAGAAACCAGATAAGAGAGGATGAGGATAAGCATGCAAACCAATTCCAAGCAGAAATCTGAACAACTCTCCAACCGTGTGCTCCAAATACTGAATTTCTCGGAACATATATACCAGAGGGGAGTGGTTAACACAGAACAGCTGAGACAATTTAGGATTGAGAGCTCCAGATGATCAACTGAACTGATTAACCTTGCAATGACAGAGCAAAGAAAAAAAAATGCACTGTATAACATGGTGAAGCAGTTCTAAATGGTGCAGGATTTTGTGTTACCAGATGTTGTGATCTTCTGACCCCTCTTTGTTGCGCTTCATGAATTAGATGAATTATTGGGTTACTCCCCCATTCTGGTCCATTTCCACCCACTTTGGTGGAACTGTGAGAAACTTACATGAAAACGCCAAAAGTTTCAAAATTTTTGCGCAACTCCAAGTTGCACAACATTGTATGCCATTTCAGTTGCTTTGCAGAATCAACCCTATATGTTTTAGTAATATAGTGTTTCC
Organism: Ranitomeya variabilis; assembly: GCF_051348905.1. Taxonomy (NCBI): domain Eukaryota; kingdom Metazoa; phylum Chordata; class Amphibia; order Anura; family Dendrobatidae; genus Ranitomeya; species Ranitomeya variabilis. The sequence continues at coordinate 250,536,355 of NC_135237.1, read as the reverse complement.
TATGGGAGTGTGAGGAGCTGACCACTTACTAAAGACTATAGGACGAATGGACGTAGAGCGGAGTCCACATCTCTTTGAGATGTAGACTTTTTCCAGCACGAAGCATCGGTTATGTCGATAATCAGTTCATCCTCATGAATCCGTTTCCATTCAGTGACAGCAATCGGATGAAGAGACATGCTGGATGGATTTTATGTATACATAAGGCCAGACAGGAGATGGCTAAAGGTAAAGCAATCATTCCATTAATCTCATCATTATCTCAGGGTCTCAAGCCAATGTGATCCCAGCCTCTAGGCCCTTTGTGAATCGTAATAGTAGACCCAGGGGAGCTGTCACCACAGGGGTCTCACATGAAATCCCAGGTGATGGGATGCTGGAATATTCTTCATTCTTGGAGCTAAAAGCAAATGTTTAAGGGGGGGTGTGTGTTATGGACCTGGTGGTTAGGTGCACCAGGAATGACCTGATAGTTAAACACGGAATCAGGACGAGCTCTGGGGAAATGGGAACTCTGCTGACCGCAAACCCTACTCCTATCAACACAACTAGAAACAGCCGTGGAGCGTGCCTGACTCTGCCTAGACGCCTCTTCACAGCCTAAGAGCTAACTACCCCTAAAGAAAGGAAACAAAGCCTTACTTGCCTCAGAGAAATTTCCCCAAAGGTAAAAGCAGCCCCCCACAAGTATTGACTGTGAGATAAGAGGAAATCACAAACACAGGATGAAATAGGTTTTAGCAAAGAGAGGCCAGTCTAACTAAACAGATTGAGGATAGAAAAGGGATCTTTGCGGTCAACACAAAAAGCTACAAAAAACCACGCAGAGTGTGCAAAAAATACCCCCGCACCGACTCACGATGCGGTGGTGCCACTCTGCACCCCCAGAGCTTCCAGCTAGCCAGGTAGTTTCATGATAGCAAGCTGGACTAGAACTTAGCAAGAAAAAACCATATGTAACAAATGAACAAGCAGGAACTTAGCTTGTGCTGGAGTAGACAGGTCCTCAGAAAGATCCAGGAGAGATCTGAACCAGTACTAGAACATTGACAGCTGGCATGGAGTAACGATCTGAGTGGAGTTAAATAGAGAATCAGCCTAGCCCCAAACGAGGGCAGCTGGAGAAGGAATCTCAGAACCAGCAGCTCCACTCACAGCCACCAGAGGGAGTCCACGGACCGAACTCACCGAAGTACCATTCATGACCACAGGAGGGAGTTCGAGAACGGAATTCACAACAGTACCCCCCCTTGAGGAGGGGGTCACCGAACCCTCACCAGAGCCCCCAGGCCGATCAGGACGAGCCAAATGAAAGGCACGAACTAATTCGGCAGCATGGACATCAGAGGCAACAACCCAGGAATTATCCTCCTGACCATAGCCCTTCCATTTGACCAAGTACTGAAGTTTTCGTCTCGAAATACGAGAATCCAAAATCTTCTCCACCACATACTCCAACTCCCCCTCGACCAACATCGGAGCAGGAGGATCAACGGAGGGAACCATAGGCGCCACATATCTCTGCAGCAACGACCTATGGAACACATTATGGATGGCAAAAGAAGCAGGAAGGGCCAAACGAAATGATACAGGATTAAGAATTTCAGAAATCTTATAAGGACCAATGAAACGAGGCTGAAACTTAGGAGAAGAAACCTTCATAGGAACATAACGAGATGATAACCAAACCAAATCCCCAACACGAAGTCGGGGACCAATACGGCGACGGCGGTTAGCGAAACGTTGAGCCTTCTCTTGGGACAAGGTCAAATTGTCCACCACATGAGTCCAAATTTGTTGCAACCTGTCCACCACAGAATCCACACCAGGACAGTCCGAAGGCTCAACCTGCCCTGAAGAAAAACGAGGATGAAAACCAAAATTACAAAAAAAAGGCGAAACCAAAGTGGACGAACTGGCACGATTATTAAGGGCGAACTCAGAAGGTCAACCAATCATCCTGATCCGCAGAAACAAAGCATCTCAGATAAGTTTCCAAAGTCTGATTGGTTCGTTCGGTTTGGCCATTTGTCTGAGGATGGAAAGCCGAAGAAAAAGACAAATCAATGCCCATCTTAGCACAAAAGGACCGCCAAAACCTTGAAACAAACTGGGACCCTCTGTCAAACACGATGTTCTCCGGAATGCCATGCAAACGAACCACATGTTGGAAAAATAATGGAACCAAATCAGAGGAAGAAGGCAATTTAGGCAAGGGTACCAAATGGACCATTTTAGAGAAGCGATCGCAAACCACCCAGATGACCGACATCCTTTCAGAAACAGGAAGATCTGAAATAAAATCCATGGAAACATGCGTCCAAGGCCTTTTCGGGACTGGCAAGGGCAAAAGTAACCCACTGGCACGAGAACAGCAGGGCTTAGCCTGAGCACAAGTCCCACAAGACTGCACAAAAGAACGCACATCCCGCGACAAGGAAGGCCACCAAAAGGACCTAGCCACCAAATCTCTGGTACCAAAAATCCCAGGATGACCAGCCAACACCGAACAATGAACCTCAGAGATAACTCTATTAGTCCATCTATCAGGGACAAACAGTTTCTCCGCTGGACAACGGTCAGGTCTATCAGCCTGGAACTCCTGCAGCACCCGCCGCAAATCAGGGGAGATGGCAGACAGAACTACCCCCTCTCTAAGAATACCAGCCGGCTCAGGAACCCCAGGAGAATCAGGCACAAAACTCCTTGAAAGGGCATCAGCCTTCACATTCTTAGAACCCGGAAGGTACGAAACCACAAAATTGAAACGGGAGAAAAACAGCGACCAACGAGCCTGTCTAGGATTCAACCGCTTGGCAGACTCGAGATAAGTCAGATTCTTGTGATCTGTCAAGACCACCACGCGATGCTTGGCTCCTTCAAGCCAATGTCGCCACTCCTCGAATGCCCACTTCATAGCCAACAACTCCCGATTGCCAACATCATAATTACGCTCAGCAGGCGAAAACTTTCTCGAAAAGAAAGCGCATTGCTTCATTACAGAGCAATCAGAACTTCTCTGAGACAAAACAGCCCCTGCTCCAATTTCAGAAGCATCAACCTCGACCTGAAAAGGGAGCGAAACATCTGGCTGACACCACAGGAGCCGAAGAGAAACAACGTTTCAACTCCTGAAAAGCCTCAACGGCCGCAGAGGACCAATTCACCACATCAGCATCCTTCTTGGTCAAATCAGTCAGTGGTTTAACAACACTAGAAAAATTAGCGATGAAGCGACGGTAAAAATTGGCAAAGCCCAGAAATTTCTGAAGGCTCTTCACAGATGTAGGCCGAGTCCAATCATAAATAGCTTGGACTTTAACAGGATCCATCTCGATAGTAGAAGGGGAAAAAATGAAGCCCAAAAAGGAAACCTTCTGAACTCCAAAGAGACACTTAGATCCCTTTACAAACAAGGAATTAGCACGAAGGACCTGGAACACCATTCTGACCTGCTTCACATGGGACTCCCAATCATCCGAAAAGACCAAAATATCATCCAAATATACGATCATGAATCTATCCAGATACTTTCGGAAGATGTCATGCATAGGTTATACGCCCCTCGAAGGTCTATTTTGGTGAACCAACTAGCCCCCTTAATCCGAGCAAATAAATCAGACAGTAGAGGCAAAGGGTACTGAAATTTGACCGTGATTTTATTAAGAAGGCGGTAATCTATACAAGGTCTCAGAGAACCATCCTTCTTGGCCACAAAAAAGAACCCTGCTCCCAATGGTGACGACGACGGGCGAATATGCCCTTTCTCCAAGGACTCCTTTATGTAACTCCGCATAGCGGCGTGTTCTGGCACAGACAAATTGAAAAGTCGTCCCTTAGGGAACTTGCTACCAGGAATCAAATTAATAGCACAATCACAATCCCTATGAGGAGGTAGGGTACTAGACTTGGGCTCATCAAATACATCCCGGTAATCTGACAAAAACTCAGGGACTTCAGAAGGAGTGGAGGAAGAAATTGACACTAATGAAACATCCCCATGTACCCCTTGACACCGACATTGATTTCCAATCCAATACTGGATTATGGACCTGCAGCCATGGCAAACCCAACACGACCACATCATGCAGATTATGCAACACCAAAAAGCGAATATCCTCCTGATGCGCAGGAGCCATGCACATAGTCAACTGGGTCCAGTACTGAGGCTTATTCTTGGCCAAAGGCGTAGCATCAATTCCCCTCAAAGGAATGGGATGCTGCAAGGGCTCCAAGAAAAAACCACAGCGCCTGGCAAACTCCAAGTCCATCAAATTCAGGGCAGCGCCTGAATCCACAAATGCCATAACAGAATAGGATGACAAAGAGCAAATCAGAGTAACGGACAGAAGAAATTTAGGCTGTACAGTACCAATGGTGACGGACCTAGCGAACCGCTTAGTGCGCTTAGGACAATCAGAGATAGCATGAGTGGAGTCACCACAGTAAAAACACAGCCCCTTCTGACGTCTATGTTCTTGCCGTTCAGCTCTGGTCAAAGTCCTATCACATTGCATAGGCTCAGGCCTCTGCTCAGAGGAGACCGCCAAATGGTGCACAGTTTTGCGCTCAAGTAAGCGCCGATCGATCTGTATGGCCAAGGACATTGATTCATTCAGACCAGCAGGCGTGGGAAACCCCACCATAACATCCTTAAGGACTTCAGAAAGACCCTTTCTGAAAATTGCTGCCAGGGCACACTCATTCCACTGAGTAAGCACAGACCACTTTCTGAACTTCTGGCAATATACCTCCGCTTCATCCTGACCCTGACACAAAGCCAGCAAAATTTTCTCTGCCTGATCCACAGAATTCGGTTCATCATAAAGCAAACCCAGCGCCAGAAAAAACGCATCTACATTACGCAATGCAGGATCTCCTGGCGCCAGGGCGAATGCCCAGTCTTGAGGGTCGCCACGCAACAAAGAAATAATGATTCTTACTTGCTGAATAGGGTCACCAGAAGAGCGGGGTTTCAGAGCAAGAAACAGTTTACAATTGTTTTTGAAATTCTGAAATTTAGATCTATCCCCAGAAAACAAATCAGGAATTGGAATTCTAGGCTCCAACATAGGATTCTGAACTACATAATCTTGAATGTTTTGTACCCTTGCAGCGAATTGATCTACACAAGAGGACAAACCTTGAATGTCCATATCCACACCTAAGTTCTGAACCACCCAGAGTTTAAGGGGAAAAGAAAGGCAAAACACACTGCAGAAAAAAAAAAAAATGGTCTCAGAACTTCTCTTTTCCCTCTATTGAGATGCATTAACACTTTGTGGGCCAGCTGTACTGTTATGGACCTGGTGGTTAGATGCACCAGGAATGACCTGATAGTTAAACACGGAATCAGGACGAGCTCTGGGGAAGTGGGAACTCTGCTGACCGCAAACCCTACTCCTATCAACACAACTAGAAACAGCCGTGGAGCGTGCCTGACTCTGCCTAGGCGCCTCTTCACAGCCTAAGAGCTAACTACCCCTAAAGAAAGGAAACAAAGCCTTACTTGCCTCAGAGAAATTTCCCCAAAGGTAAAAGCAGCCCCCCCACAAGTATTGACTGTGAGATAAGAGGAAATCACAAACACAGGATGAAATAGGTTTTAGCAAAGAGAGGCCAGTCTAACTAAACAGATTGAGGATAGAAAAGGGATCTTTGCGGTCAACACAAAAAGCTACAAAAAACCACGCAGAGTGTGCAAAAAATACCCCCGCACCGACTCACGATGCGGTGGTGCCACTCTGCACCCCCAGAGCTTCCAGCTAGCCAGGTAGTTTCATGATAGCAAGCTGGACTAGAACTTAGCAAGAAAAAACCATATGTAACAAATGAACAAGCAGGAACTTAGCTTGTGCTGGAGTAGACAGGTCCTCAGAAAGATCCAGGAGAGATCTGAACCAGTACTAGAACATTGACAGCTGGCATGGAGTAACGATCTGAGTGGAGTTAAATAGAGAATCAGCCTAGCCCCAAACGAGGGCAGCTGGAGAAGGAATCTCAGAACCAGCAGCTCCACTCACAGCCACCAGAGGGAGTCCACGGACAGAACTCACCGAAGTACCATTCATGACCACAGGAGGGAGTTTGAGAACGGAATTCACAACAGGTGTGTACACTTCTGCCCATTCAAAGGGTTGATCCTAGGAAGGGAGAAGCCACATGTTATGTGAGGGAGTTGGGAGAGTGACGTCGAAGGGAGAGGATCGAGGATGACGTCCTGGAGCACATGGATGGATGGCCTATGGAGATTGGTTGCTGGCTGCGTCGAACACATGTGCTACTGTTGAGGGATTTGTCGACTGGATTTCAGGAACTTTCTTAAAGGGAACCTGTCACCCCCAGAATCGACGGTGAGCTAAGCCCACCGGCATCAGGGGCTTATCTACAGCATTCTGGAATCCTGTAGATAAGCCCCCAATGTAACCTAAAAGATGAGAAAAAGAGGTTATATTATTCTCACATGGGCGGGCTGTCCGATCCGATGGGCGTCACGGTCCGGTCCGGGGCCTCCCATCTTCATAGGATGACGTCCTCTTCTGTTCTTCACACTGCGGCGCAGGCGTACTTTGTCTGCCCTGTTAAGGGCAGAGCAAAGTACTGCAGTGTGCAGGCACAGGGAAAGGTCAGAGAGGCCCGGCGCCTGCGCACTGCAGTACATTGCTCTGCCCTCAACAGGGCAGACAAAGTACGCCTGCGCCAGAGCCGCAGCACGAAGACCAGAAGAGGACATCATCTGACGAAGATAGGAGGGACCGGACCGTGACACCCATCCGACCGGACCGGGACCGCCCCTCGGTGAGTATAATATAACCTCTTTTTCTCTTAGGATACATCGGGGGCTTATCTACAGCATTCCAGAATGCTGTAGATAAGCCCCTGATGCTGGTGGGCTTACCTCACCCTCGATTTTGGGGGTGACAGGTTCCCTTTAATAGGAACTGTTGCTGCTGGATACATGGGCTTTTGTTATATTACCTATCATTTGGAGGAGTGTGGACTGTGACTACAGACTATACTGGCGGGAAATACGAAATCTGTGGGCCAACCAAAAGTTGGGAGATAGTGAGTATCCCCAGGCACGGGGGCAGTGGGACTCCTGGCCCTGGGGCGGGGATCTTGTGGACTGGGGACATTGTATTTTGGCTATATACCTGGAGTTAGTGTAAAACCATGGACGTAAGGAATAAAAAATAGTTAACCTGCCTAGGTGATTATTGCAACCCACAACTTCAGATCTACACAGGGAGCAAACAAAATGCACAATGTGTTGAACCTATAGCAATAGTTAAATATTAATTTTAATGTTAAAAATCTTTAGCTGTTTGATTCATATTTAATATTTTAAAGGGAACCTGTTACCTGGGAAAAATGCTATTAACCAGCAGATTTGGGCTTAATCTGCAGGATGATAACATTCTAAACCTGTTCAGCCCCAGTGTATAGACCCCTGCTGCTGGGAAGAAATTAAACTGGAACGCTGCTGGGAGGAATAAAGTTAATTTGCTCACCACAGCGTGGGTCTAAGTGCTGGCACCGGACAGGTTCACAACAGTCATAACCTAAAGATTAACCCCTTATCACCAGGTTAATAGTATTTTTTTTTTCATGTGACAGATTACCTTTTAATGACGATTATTACAATTTTGGAGCTCATATGGCCATGATCTCTAATAGTATTAAGATTTATACTTTGGTGTAGGCTTGCCAAGAGTAAGCATAATAATTTTGCACAAAACGATTCCATACTTTTCAGTTTAATTCACCATTTGAAGTATGGCAAATGCTAACTTGAAGGTGTGTTCCCTAAAATAGATAGTGGATAACTTGCTGATCGATGGGAGTAGTGATGAGCGAGTATACTCGTGCTCGGGTGATCTCCGAGTATTTCTGACTGCTCGGAGATTTAGCTTTCTCCTTCACCTCATTGGGGGACACAGGACCATGGGTGTTATGCTGCTGCCACTAGGAGAACACTAAGCAAATACACAAAAAAGTTAACTCCTCCGCAGTATACACCCTCCACTGGCTCTCTCGTGAACCAGTTTCTTGCTTAGTGTCTCTGGGGGCACTAGGGTCTGATTTCAGACCCCAACTTTCTTATTTTATTTTTTACTATTTTATTTTTTTTGCCATATTTTTCCACGGATTGGATGGGCGACAGGGCCTTTCAAGGTCCCGATCTCCCAAAATCATCAACAGGCGTGAACGCAGAGTGTCGTCTCCCGTACCCCCTCCTACAACGTCAGCCTGGGCTCTCATCGGTGCGATGGATTTCTTTAATGGGTCTGCTCTCCCTTCACCAACAACGGATGGGAACATGAGGTGTCGCCCTCACGTACCCCCTTCCGGAGCCGGGACTTCAGCCGGCCTGCCCCCCAATGAGGTGAAGGAGAAGCTCCCTCATGGCTTGTGTGTGGCCCCAATGCACCACCACTGAAAGAAAGGGATTGGTGTGAGAAATCCAGAAATGGTGCCCTCTCCACCTCCCTATCAAAGGGATGGTGGATTGAGGATGGACGGCGCGATTGATATTCGCCGTCTGTGGCTCAGCGCTCCTGCCTCGGATCGCAGTGAGTACATCCAGTCAACGGGAGGGAGGACTCCTTACCTCCCTCCCCGGGGTCCTGAGTTTATGCCTGGGCCTCCCGGGGGGGGGGGGGGGTTCGGCACCTGGCCCATAGGCTGCACTGCGGCCCTTTACTACTGCCACGGCCGTTATCTTCCCCCCCGTCTGTCTGCGTGTGTGCCTGCTGCGCGATCCTCTCAGACAGCGGCAGCTGCAGCGTTTTTGCTGCCGCGGCCGTTACCACCGACTGCGATCGCCCTCTGCCGCGGACGTTACCGCCGGCCGCGGCCTCTAATTTAATCCCTGGCTTCTGGCCATGCTAGGCCCAACAACGCCCACGGTCCCGGCCGGCTCTGCCCCCCCTTTCCATGCGCTTCTAGCTGGGCCTGTAAAGAGTGGGCGGGGACTCGCTCTGCATCTTCCTGGTCTCTACGCCCACCATTTCTGGCTCTTCTCGTACCTCACGAGAAGCGCCAAATCTCCCATTGGACCTTGCTTCCTGGCGCTTCCTAGACAGGAAGCTTGTGGGGGACGCCATTACCGCTGCAGGATCCGCGCACAGGCACTTCTCTGGGGGCACGCAGGTCCTGGGTAAGATAGCCACACACACACACTGCTGCAGGTGCACGCTGCATGCCTGCAAGCTTTCATCAGCCTTTTGCAGTATGTCTCAATCAAAGGCTAATAAAAATTCGGATAAGACGCACACGGTGATCTATGCCTCATGCACCTCATGCAATGTTTCCCTACCGTGGAAACATCCTAAACCTCTTTGCACGGACCTTGAAGCTTCAGGCTCTCAGGAGACCCCCGCCATGGTTGAACACAGCAGTGCCAGCCTCCCTGAGTGGGCTTCCTCTTTGACACAGTCCATGCCTTCTCTCTATGGGCCTGGGCCGAGGCCATAGTGAAATCCAATAGAGACAATAGCTTGCCTTCCGAAGTGTCCAATCTTGCCTATCAGATTGCTCGAGCAGGAGATTATGTAGTTCATGCCTCCCTAGATGCAGCTAATTGCGCCGCACTTGTGGCCGCTAACACCGGGACCATCAGGAGAGCATTGTGGCTCCATGAATGGCGGGCAGACTCCGCTTTGAAAAAAATCCTTGACTTCCCTGCCATACCAGCAGGGGCGCCTGTTCAGAGATAATCTGATCGAGTTTATCTCAGACGCTAGCGACGGAAAAAGCAAGCTCTTCCCTCAGTGTGGGCCCGTTCGTCCCTTTCCAAACCAATCCCAGGTTCGCTTCCGACCCTTTCGCAGTACCACAGGCTGGTCTTCCTCAGCCGCCCCAGCTAGCTCGTCTCGCCCCCCACGCAGAGGCAGGGGGTCGCAACCTTCCTTCAGACCTAATTCCTGGATAAACAGATCTCCCCGATCCAGGCCTAAAAGTGCCCCTTCCGGAAAATTCTCTTCTCAATGGCTTCTGGCCGTGTCCGGTGGACACAGGAAGAGTAGGCGGCCGTCTACTTTTGTTTCGCCAAGTATGGTTATCGGTCGTTCACGACCAGTGGGTCAGAGATTTCGTGTCTTCCGGATACAGGATCGACTTCATTTCCCCCCTCCGACCCGTTTCTTCCAGTCTCGTCTTCCAAAGTCCAAGGCGCATGCAATCCCCTTTTACCAGGCCTTACAAGCCCTCTGCAACAGCGCAGTCATCGTTCCGGTTCCTTCCACAGAACGGTTCAAGGGCTTCTACTCGAACCTGTTCGTGGTCCCCAAGAAGGACGGAACCATGCTTCCCATTTTGGACCTGAAGTTGTTGAACAGATTCCTCTCAGTGCGCCATTTCAGGATGGAATCCCTACGCTCTGTCGTCGCTTCTTTGGAAAAAGGGGAATACCCGACATCAATCGACATCAAAGACGCATATCTTCACATTCCAATCTTCGAAAGTCAAAGATTTCTGCACTTTGTGGTCGGAGACGATCATTTTCAATTCACTACTCTGCCCTTCAGGCTCACCACCGCCCCCAGGGTATTCACAAAAGTCATGGCAGCCGTCATGTCTATTCTACACTCCTGGGGCGTGGTGATTCTTCCATATCTGGACGATCTTCTCGTCAAAGATCCGTCTTTTCGGGCTTGCGAAGAGAGCGTCACTGTTACCATCAACACTCTGTCTCGTCTAGTTTGCTAGTGAACTTGGAGAAATCGTCTCCAGTTCCATCCCAGCGAGTCCCCTTTTTGGGGATGATCTTGGACACTTCCCTAGGGTTGGTAATTCTCCCTCTGGAAAAGATTTCCTCTCTAATCCGGGGAGCCTAATTGCTATCTCTGGGCCGCTCTCACTCCTTGCGGTTCGCCATGCAGGTTCTCGGGAAAATGGTGGCATCTATCGAGGCAGTGCTGTTTGCCCAATTTCACTTCCGTCCCCTGCAGCAGGCTTTGATCTCAGCATGGGACAAGAATCCAGCCTCCATGGGTTGCCGCTTTTGCCTGGCACCCAGAAACAGGCGGTCTCTCAGTTGGTGGACTGCAACGTTGTCCTTGGATCAGGGAAGGTCCTTCCTCCCGGTTCACTGGCTGGTAGAGACCACCGACGCCAGTCTCCTTGGATGGGGCGCGATTTTTTGTCACCACACGGCTCAGGGATGTTGGTCTGCTCAGGAAGCCAACTTTCTGATCAACATCCTCAAGATCCGAGCGGTATCGCTGGCTCTTCATCGTTTCCATCACCTCTTGGCGGGACGTCCCGTCCGGATCCCATCAGACAACGCCACGGCCTTGGCGTACATCAATCACCAGGGAGGCACGCACAGCAGATGAGCGATGACTGAAGTTTTGCACATTCTTCAATGGGCCGAGGCACATCAATCGCTCATTTCCGCAGTTCATATTCTGGGAGTAGAGAATTGGGCGGCGGACTTACTCAGCGGCCAGGGCATAGCCTCAGGAGAGTGGTCTCTTCACCCAGAAGTCTTTCACGGAAATTGCCAGCGTTTCGGCGCTCCAGATGTGGACCTCATTGCCTCCAGGCTGAATGCCAAGGTCCTGGCATTTGTAGCCCGATCCCGCGATCCGTTAGCCATCTGCTCGGATGCCCTAGTACTTCCATGGAGCCAATTTCGTCTCCTTAACATCTTTCCACCTCTTCCGCTGATCCCAAGGGTCATCCGAAAAATCAAAGCGGAAGGCGTGCCAGTGGTCCTGGTCGCTCCGGACTGGCCACGCCGAGCTTGGTACTCAGAGCTAATGCATCTCGTCGCCGACATTCCCTGGAGGTTACCGGATCTTTCGGACCTTCTCACCCAGGGATCCATTTGCCACCAGAACTCGAGAGTTCTGAGTTTAACGTCCTGGCCATTGAATCCTGGATCCTAGCCCAGGCCGGGTTCTCCCATCAAGTGGCATCTACCATGATCAACGCTAGAAAGCCTGTTTCCATGCGTATTTACCATCGCGTTTAGAAAACTTTTTTCTCGTGTAAAGATAAGGGTTTTTCCCCGTTGGTGTTTTCCATCCCCTCCATTCTGGAGTTTCTTCAGGTGGGTCTGGATTCAGGCCTAGTGCTGGCCTCTCTCAAGGGCCAGGTCTTAGTCCTCTCTGTCCTTTTCCAGCGTCGGATAGCTTCCAAGCTTCAGGTTAAGACCTTCATGCCGGGAGTTATGCATCTTGTCCCTTCGTACAAGATGCCTTTAGAACCTTGGGACCTTAACTTGGTCCTCAGTGCTTTACAAGAGACTCCCTTCAAGCCATTGCAGGATGTTTCTCTCTCCCTCCTTTCATGGAAAGTTGCCTTTGTGGTGGCAATAACATCCATCAGATGGGTCTCGGAATTGGCAGCTTTGTCGTTCAAACCTCCATTTTTGATTTTCCACCAGGACAAGGTGGTGCTCAGGAAGTCCCCTTCCTTCTTGCCTAAAGTCGTCTCGGCTTTTCATCTGAATGAAGACCTTGTTCTGTCCGGCTCCAGTCCATCTACTGAGAAAGCCCTTCACACTCTGGACTTGGTGAGGGCTACATTTCCAGGAAGGCATCTTTTCGCAAGGCTGAAGCCCTTTTTGTGCTTCCGGATGGTCACAGAAAGGGTTGGCCTGCCTTGAAGGCCACGATAGCCAGATGGCTTCGTTCAGCGATCCAAGAAGCTTATTGTGTCAAAGGCCAGCCTATCCCTGCAGGGTTAAGGCACACTCCACTTGGTCAGTGGGGGCCTCCTGGGCCATTCGGCACCAGGCATCCGCACAGCAAGTGTGTAAGGCTGCGACTTGGTCCAGTATTTACACATTCGATAAACATTACAACATTCATGTTCAAGCCTCCTCAGATGCGGCCGTCAGCAGACAGAATCTGCAATCGGCAGTTTCGCATCTGTAGGCTTCATTTAATCACTTAATAATTTAAGTATTGGGTGCATGAGGTTTCACCTGTTGTGACGTTTTCCCAGCCAGGGACTGCTTTAGGACGTCCCGTGGTCCTGTGTCCCCCAATGAGGCGAAGGAGAAACAGGGATTTTTGTGTACTCACCGTAAAATCCTTTTCTTCGAGCCAATCATTGGGGGACACAGCACCCACCCTGTTAGCCCATAGGCTTGTAGTCTTTGTTGGTTTTGGCATATTGCAATTCTGTTTGTGAGCTCCTACTGCTTTGGTACCGAACTGGTTCACGAGAGAGCCAGCAGAGGGTGTATATTGTGGAGGAGGAGTTAACTTTTTTGTGTATTTGCTTAGTGTCCTCCTAGTGGCAGCAGCATAACACCCATGGTCCTGTGTCCCCCAATGATTGGCTCGGAGTAAAGGATTTTGCGGTGAGTACACAAAAATCCCTGTTTCATTGCTGCAGCCGTGTGATTTACGGCTGCTAGCCAGCTTGATTACATATGGGGATTCCCTAGCGATCGGGCAACCCTCACATGTACTCAGACTGGCTAGCAGCCGTAAATCATGCAGCTTAGTCAACAAAAACAAAATCTCCAAGCAGTCACAATTACTCGGAGACCACCCGAGCGTGCTCAGGTAAACCCAAGCAGCAAGTATATTCGCTTATCACTCTTATCACTTATCACTCAGTAGTCACACCTTCAACAAACTGCAGAGCCCCATTTGTGATGGAGCACACTTGGACATATATTCTTGTCTATGGGACTGCCATTGAAATCTGAATTACATGGGGCATAATGGATTAATTTCTATTCTGGAAATACCCCTTTAATAACTATTTTTTTTTTTTTTAAAACCTATATTGTGACACCACTATAGGTCATAGTAATATGTATATGAATCTAATAACTTTTTTTTTCTTGTGAGATTAATTTGCATGTTTGTAAAGCGTGTGTGTGAATAAGTATGTATGTGTGCAATCAAATTTTATATATATAATATATATAGTGGATTCATTTCTTTTTTTTTTTTTATTGTTTTCTTTCTCAGAATAGAACTACTACTGAAACAAAAGGACAGCAATCAGCAGAGAAGTACAATTTCACAATATTCAATATCTGTTTTATTTATATGTATAACATATTATTTGATTAGGTTGATAAACAGATTGCTTTTCTGTTCCATTTTTAGGAACAGACAGAATGTCAAAATGTTAGTTTGAGCATAGTCTTTATACCAATGTTTTCTATCTCTATCTTCAGAGTAATTGTCACTAGATGGCACAACACAAATGGCAAACATTGTTAAATAGATCTTAGACATGATGAAAGTGGCTGTATAATTATCACATTAATCCCATAAACTCGTGAGCTAATGCTACTTTCACACTAGCGTCGGGCCGAGGTCACCGACGCTAGCGTTGTCTCCGCCGCACAACGGGGGCAGCGGATGCATTTTTCCAGCGCATCCGCTGCCCCATTGTGAGGTGCGGGGAGATGGGGGCGGAGTTCCGGCCGCGCATGCGCGGTCGGAAAAAGCGGACCGTCGGGAGCAAAAACCGTGACATGTAACGTTTTTTGCTCCCGGCGGACCGCCACAACACGGCGCAACCGTCTCACGACGGTTGTGACGTGTGGCAATCCATCGCAATGCGTCGCTAATGTTAGTCAATGGAGAAAAAACGCATCCTGCAAGCACTTTTGCAGGATGCGTTTTTTCTGCAAAACGATGCATTGTGACGGATTGCAGTTAACGCTAGTGTGAAAGTAGTCAATCTCCCCCATCCAACCTAACTGACAGTTCTTCAGAGTCCCTCCACCCTGCATCTGGAAGCCTCTGTGAGTGGAGATTGCATTTTCTGCCTGCATACACTGAACTTAGGAGCTCTCACTCTCTAACTAGTAGCATGAAATCTTCTACCCTTGAAAAAAAAAAAACTCAGTGATTCTTACATGGATTTCCTTTAAAGGCTAAACATTTTTCTCCAAACAATGTCGTCAAAGAGCAATAATGTTTTCATGTTCTGTCAGGGCATGTTTTGATCCGTGCTTGTTTTTCAGTGCCACCTTTCCGTTTTTGGGTGTATAAAATATAGAAAACTATTAGATCTTTTGGGGAAATGGAGAAAAAAACCAAAAGCTTTTATATGGGTTTATATGTCATAAATAATCATTCCTTTTTATTTTTGTAACAACTGTAAACTTTAACCCCTTCCCGACATTTGACGTACTATCCCGTCGAGGTGGGGTGGGCCCGTATGACCGCCGACGGGATAGTACGTCATCATCGATCAGCGGCGCTCACGGGGGGAGCGCGGCCGATCGCGGCCGGGTGTCAGCTGCATATCGCAGCTGACATCCGGCACTATGTGCCAGGAGCGGTCACGGACCGCCCCCGGCACATTAACCCCCGGCACACCGCGATCAAACATGATCGCAGTGTACCGGCGGTATAGGGAAGCATCACGCAGGGAGGGGGCTCCCTGCGGGCTTCCCTGAGACCCCCGGAGCAACGCGATGTGATCGCGTTGCTCTGAGGGTCTCCTACCTCCCTCCTCGCCGCAGGTCCCGGATCCAATATGGCCGCGGCATCCGGGTCCTGCAGGGAGGGAGGTGGCTTACCGAGTGTCTGCTCAGAGCAGACACTTCGTAAGCCTGCAGCCCTGCACAGCAGATCGTCGATCTGGCAGAGTGCTGTGCACACTGCCAGATCAATGATCTGTGATGTCCCCCCCTGGGACAAAGTAAAAAAGTAAAAAAAAAAATTTTCCACATGTGTAAAAAAAAAAAAAAAAAATTCCTAAATAAATAATGATAAAAAAATATATATTATTCCCATAAATACATTTCTTTATCTAAATAAAAAAAACAAAACAATAAAAGTACACATATTTAGTATCGCCGCGTCCGTAACGACCCAACCTATAAAACTGCCACACTAGTTAACCCCTTCAGTAAACACCGTAAGAAAAAAAAAAAAAAAACGAGGCAAAAAACAACGCTTTATTACCATACCGCCGAACAAAAAGTGCAATAACACGCGATCAAAAAGACTGATATAAATAACCATGGCACCGCTGAAAACGTCATCTTGTCCCGCAAAAAACAAGCCGCCATACAGCATCATCAGCAAAAAAATAAAAAAGTTATAGTCCTGAGAATAAAGCGATACCAAAATAATTATTTTTTCTATATTTTAGTTTTTATCGTATAAAAGCGCCAAAACATAAAAAAATGATATAAATGAGATATCGCTGTAATCGTACTGACCCGACGAATAAAACTGCTTTATCAATTTTACCAAACGCGGAACGGTATAAACGCCTCTCCCAAAAGAAATTCATGAATAGCAGGTTTTTGGTCATTCTGCCTCACAAAAATCGGAATAAAAAGCGATCAAAAATGGTCACGTGTCCGAAAATGTTACCAATAAAAACGTCAACTCGTCCCGCAAAAAACAAGACCTCACATGACTCTGTGGAGCAAAATGTGGAAAAATTATAGGTCTCAAAATGTGGAGACGCAAAAACTTTTTTGCTATAAAAAGCGTCGCTGGTTTCACACTTGCGTTTTTGTCTGCAGCGTTTTTTGCACAAAAAAACGCATGCGTTTTTTCCCTATATTTAACATTGAAAACGCATGCGTTTTTTTTGTACGCGTTTGGTCGCGTTTTCAAACGCATGCGGTTTTTTTCTGCATGCGTTCATTTTCAGAAATACAACCTGCAGTATTTTCTTGCGTTTTTAAGCACATGCGTTTGTTTGCGTTAAAAACGCATGCATTTTTATCGAAAAAAAAACAGAAAACACACTGAAAAGCCACCCACCACCATCAAGGTGATAAAGGGATCCAAACCCTAACCCTAACTCTACCCCTAACCTCACCCCTAACCGTTTAATGAACATTTTCTGACAGTCATAGTGCCACGTATTTCAGTGCCACGTATTTCAGTGCCACGTATTTCAGTGCCACGTATTTCAGTGCCACGTATTTCAGTGCCACGTATTTCAGTGCCACGTATCACGTATTTCAGTGCCACGTGTTTCAGTGCCACGTATTTCAGTGCCACGTATCACGTATTTCAGTGCCACGTATTTCAGTGCCACGTATTTCAGTGCCACGTGTTTCAGTGCCACGTATTTAAGTGCCACGTATCACATATTTCAGTGCCACGTATTTAAGTGCCACATATTTCAGTGCCACGTATTTCAGTGCCACGTATTTCAGTGCCACGTATTTCAGTGCCACGTATTTCAGTGCCACGTATCACATATTTCAGTGCCACGTATTTCAGTGCCACGTATCACGTATTTCAGTGCCACGTGTTTCAGTGCCACGTATTTAAGTGCCACGTATCACGTATTTCAGTGCCACGTATTTCAGTGCCACGTATTTCAGTGCCACGTATTTCAGTGCCACGTATTTCAGTGCCACGTATTTCAGTCACGTTTAGGGTTAGGGTTAGGGGTAGGGTTAGGGTTAGGGTTAGGGTTGGAGGTAAAGTTAGGGTTAGGGTTTGGATTACATTTACGTTTGGATTAGGGTTGGGATTAGAATTATGGGTGTGTCAGGGCTAGGGGTGTGGTTAGGGTTACCGTTGGGATTAGGGTTAGGGGTGTGTTTGGGTTAGGGTTTCAGGTAGAATTGGGAAGTTTCCACTGTCCAGGCACATCAGGGGCTCTCCAAGCGCGACATGGCGTCCAATCTCAATTCCAGCCAATTCTGCGTTGAAAAAGTAAAACAGTGCTCCTTCCCTTCCGAGCTCTCCCGTGCGCCCAAAAAGGGGTTTACCCCAACATATGTGTTATCAGCGTACTCGGGACAAATTGAACAACAACTTCTGGGGTCCAAGTTCTCTTGTTATCCTTAGGAAAATAAAAATTTGGGGGGCTAAAAATCATTTTTGTGGGAAAAAAAAGATGTTTTATTTTCACGGCTCTGCGTTATAAACTGTAGTGAAACACTTGGGGGTTCAAAGTTCTCACAACACATCTAGATAAGTTCCTTTGGAGGTCTAGTTTCCAATATGGGGTCACTTGTGGGGGGTTTGTACTGTTTGGGTACATCAGGGGCTCTGCAAATGCAACGTGACGCCTGCAGACCAATCCATTTAAGTCTGCATTCCAAATGGCGCTCCTTCCCTTCCGAGCTCTGTCATGCGCCCAAACAGTGGTTCCCCCCCACATATGGGGTATCAGCGTACTCAGGACAAATTGGACAACAACTTTTGGGGTCTAATTTATCCTGTTACCCTTGTGAAAATACAAAACTGGGGGCTAAAAAATCATTTTTGTGAAAAAAAAAAAGAATTTTTATTTTCACGGCTTTGCGCTATAAACTTTAGTGAAACACTTGGGGGTTCAAAGTTCTCAAAACACATCTAGATAAGTTCCTTTGGAGGTCTAGTTTCCAATATGGGGTCACTTGTGGGGGGTTTGTACTGTTTGGGTACATCAGGGGCTCTGCAAATGCAACGTGACGGCTGCTGACCAATCCATTTAAGTCTGCATTCCAAATGGCGCTCCTTCCCTTCCGAGCTCTGTCATGCGCCCAAACAGTGGTTCCCCCCCACATATGGGGTATCAGCGTACTCAGGACAAATTGGAAAACAAATTTTGGGGTCCAATTTATTCTGTTACCCTTGTAAAAATACAAAGCTGGGTGCTAAAAAATCATTTTTGAGAAAAAAAATAAAAATTATTTTCACGGCTCTGCGTTATAATCTGTAGTGAAACACTTGGGGGTTCAAAGCTCTCAAAACACATCTAGATAAGTTCCTTAGGGGGTCTACTTTCCAAAATGGTGTCACTTTTAGGGAGTTTCAATGTTTAGGCACATCAGGGGCTCTCCAAACGCAACATGGCGTCCCATCTCAATTCCAGTCAATTTTGCATTGAAAAGTCAAATGGCGCTCCTTCCCTTCCAAGCTCTGCCATGCGCCCAAACAATGGTTTACACCCACATATGGGGTATCAGCGTACTCAGGACAAATTGGCCAACATTTTTTGGGGTCTAATTTCTTCTCTTACCCTTGGGAAAATAAAAAATTGGGGGCGAAAAGATCATTTTTGTGAAAAAATATGATTTTTTATTTTTACGGCTCTGCATTATAAACTTCTGTGAAGCACTTGGTGGGTCAAAGTGCTCACCACACATCTAGATAAGTTCCTTTGGGGGTCTACTTTCCAAAATGGTGTCACTTTTAGGGAGTTTCAATGTTTAGGCACATCAGGGGCTCTCCAAACGCAACATGGCGTCCCATCTCAATTCCAGTCAATTTTGCATTGAAAAGTCAAATGGCGCTCCTTCCCTTCCAAGCTCTGCCATGCGCCCAAACAATGGTTTACACCCACATATGGGGTATCAGCGTACTCAGGACAAATTGGCCAACATTTTTTGGGGTCCAATTTCTTCTCTTACCCTTGGGAAAATAAAAAATTGGGGGCGAAAAGATCATTTTTGTGAAAAAATATGATTTTTTATTTTTACGGCTCTGCATTATAAACTTCTGTGAAGCACTTGGTGGGTCAAAGTGCTCACCACACATCAAGATAAGTTCCTTAGGGGGTCTACTTTCCAAAATGGTGTCACTTGTAGGGGGTTTCAGTGTTTAGGCACATCAGGGGCTCTCCAAACGCAACATGGCGTCCCATCTCAATTCCAGTCAATTTTGCATTGAAAAGTCAAATGGCGCTCCTTTCCTTCCGAGCTCTGCCATACGCCCAAACAGTGGTTTACCCCCACATATGGGGTATCAGCGTACTCAGGACAAATTGTACAACAACTTTGGGGGTCCATTTTCTCCTGTTACCCTTGGTAAAATAAAACAAATTGGAGCTGAAATAAATTTTGTGTGAAAAAAAGTTAAATGTTCATTTTTATTTAAACATTCCAAAAATTCCTGTGAAACACCTGAAGGGTTAATAAACTTCTTGAATGTGGTTTTGAGCACCTTGAGGGGTGCAGTTTTTAGAATGGTGTCACACTTGAGTATTTTCTATCATATAGACCCCTCAAAATGACTTCAAATGAGATGTGGTCCCTAAAAAAAAATGGTGTTGTAAAAATGAGAAATTGCTGGTCAACTTTTAACCCTTATAACTCCGTCACAAAAAAAAATTTTGGTTCCAAAATTGTACTGATGTAAAGTAGACATGTGGGAAATGTTACTTATTAAGTATTTTGCGTGACATATGTCTGTGATTTAAGGGCATAAAAATTCAAAGTTGGAAAATTGCAAAATTTTCAAAATTTTCGCCAAATTTCCATTTTTTTCACAAATAAACGCAAGTTATATCGAATAAATTTTACCACTAACTTGAAGTACAATATGTCACGAGAAAACAATGTCAGAATCGCCAAGATCCGTCAAAGCGTTCCAGAGTTATAGCCTCATAAAGGGACAGTGGTCAGAATTGTAAAAATTGGCCCGGTCATTAACGTGCAAACCACCCTTGGGGGTGAAGGGGTTAAAGGAAATCTGTCACCCCAAAATTCTCCTATAAACTAAGGCCACCGGCATCAGGGCTTATCTACAGCATTGTGTAATGCTGTAACCAGAAAGATAAGAAAAATGAGTTAGATTATACTCACCCAGGGGTGGTCCCGATGCAGTCCGATCAGATGGGCGTCGTGGTCCGGGTCCAGCGTTTCCCATCTTCATACGATGACGTTCTCTTTGATTCATGCCACAGCTCCTGCGCAGCCATACTCTTATCTGCCCTGTTAAGGGCAGAGCAAAGTACTGCAGTGCGCAGGGGCTCATCTACAGCATTACAGAATGCTGTAGATAAGCCCCTGATGCCGGTGGCTTTAGCTTATAGGCAAATTTTGAGGTGACAGATTCCCTTTAACCTTCTGACCCTTATTTGTTCAAATATAAATACTGCAATGTTTGTCCCTTGGCTTTTGCAGCAGGAAGCTAGCCATCACTCACAGTTTGACATCTGTGATGACACGAGCACAGTACCTGTGCCCATGCAATCGTCATGACACCATAATGTTGATTTGCACTAATAGACTCTCTCTGTATGTACTAACATGTCATAGGTTGTAATTGGCGATGTGCGAGTATACTCGTTGCTCGGGTTTTCCCGAGCACGCTCGGATGACCACTGAGTATTTATGACTGCTTGGAGATTTAGTTTTCATCACGGCAGCTGAATGATTTACAGCTGCTAGCCAGGCTGAGTACATGTGGGGGTTGCCTGGTTGCTAGGGAATCCCCACATGTAATCAAGCAGGCTAGTAGCTGTAAGTCATTCAGCTGAGGGGATGAAAACTAAATCTCCGAGCAGTCATAAATACTCGGAGGTCACCCGAGCATGCTCTGGAAAACCCGAGCAAGGAGTGCACTCGCTCATCACTAGTTGTAATAAGTGTATATATGTAATACATATAAGTAAAATCCTACTATTTGGGACTGAAATAATGCTTTAGATTCTAGATAAATAATATATATTGTATATACTTTGTGTGTGTATACACTAGTCAACATTGAAATAGGAACACCAGGAAAGAAAAAGTAAGGGAATTATGGAAATGACTGGAACAACGGACATGTTAATTTTATACAATTGAAAAAATGACAACAAAAGTTTCAAATATATTCTATTTTATTCATTATCAAGTATAAGCGACACACACAGAAATACAGGAATTGGCTTGATTAACCCCTTCATGACATATGACTAACTTACGCCATATGCCAGTTATAGGGAGCTAGGTAAAGCTCATATTGTATACAGGTGGCTATGAGGGCTTATACGGTGTATACTGAGTATAGTGAGGTTTATACTGTATATAGTGAGCTCTGTAAGGGTTCATAATGTATATAGGAGACTGAGGGCTCATACTGTATGTAGAGAGCTATGTAGGGGTTCATACTTTATACAGGAAGCTATCTAGGGGCTCATGTTGTATATAGGGAGCTATGCAAAGGCTCAGACTATATATGAAGCTATGTGGTGGCTCACTATATAGAGGTTCATACTGTATATAGAGAGCTATGGAAGATCTCATACTGTATATAGGCAGCTGTGAGGGCTCATACTGTGTATATAGTGGGCTCATACTGTGTATATAGTGAGCTATGTAGGGGTTCATACTAGACACAGTTTATTCAGGAGCTCATACTGTATAGGAGCTATGTAGGGGCTCATACTGTATATAGAGAGCTATGTAGGGGCTCATACTGTATAGGAGGCTGGATGGGTTCATACTGTATATATTGAGCTATGTAGGGGTTCATACTGTCTACACAGCCATGTAGGGGCTCATACTGTATATAGGAGGCTGTGCTGGCTCATACTATATATAGTGAGCTATGTAGGGGCTCACTGTATATAGGGAGCTATGTAAAGGCTCAGACTGTATATAGGGAGCTATGGTGGCTCACTGTAGAGGTTCGTACTGTATACAGGGAGCTGTGTAAGATTTCATAATGTATATAGACAGCTGTGAGGGTTCATACTGTGTATGCGAATGCCATGTGGGGGTTCATCATGTATTTAGGGATGCTATGTGGAGGCTTATGCTATATATCGTAGGCCTGTGTATGAGGTGCTATGGGGGATGTCAGCAGCATACTTAATTCTGTATTAATTCTTAATACTTAATTCAGCATACTTAACTCACTGAGCAGAATTAATTTCAGCTTATTGGTTCACCCACCACAACAGTCATAGTCTCTCATGTGGCCCCCTGGGAAATTAATTGTCCACCCCTGCTCTATTGTGTATGTTGTATATAGCACTGCACATAAGACATCTCTCGTTATGTATCTACAGTTGTGTACATGTGCATTAATCACGTGACTTGTGAGATGATCTAGCAAAGGAGGTCATGTGACATTGGAGATGGGGGGGCATGCCTTTTAAATTGCCCAGGTCCCTAGCTACTCTTAATCCACCCCGGTGGCATTTAAGTTTATCACACACCAAGGCTATATGCACACGTTGCAGATTTGACTGTGGAATATTCTGTGCAGATTCTGCATTTCTTGGCAGAAAACGCAGGTCAGAATTTGCGCCTTTTTTTGGTATGTGCACACGTTGCAGATTTTTGTGCGGATTTTATCCTTTTTTTTACCCCTACAGATTTCTGTTACGGAATGGGTGCAGAAACGCAGCAAATCCGCAAAAAGAATTGACATGGTCCTTTTTTGAATCTGCTGCGTTTTCCGTGCAGATTTTTCCGCACCATTAGCACAGCATTTTTTTTGCCATTGATTTACATTGTACTGTAAATCACTTGCGGATCTGCAGCGTTTCTGCGCGGAAAAAAATGCTGCAGATCTGCAGAAAATCTGCAACGTGTGCACATACCCCAACAGGTGTGCGTATAGTTCATGCTCTCATCGGCACACCCGTGACATGATCACGAAGGGTCGATGCATTGTCATAAACAGCAAAGGGTTTGCGGAAACCGCCATGCCTGTCATTACGATCCTCCTGTCGACACTGGCCCATGGCCAACGTTCATGGGAGATTGTGATTTCTGCTATGCATCGCAGTACTGATGCACTGCAACACATAGCACAGAAGATCAGACGATCGCAGTTTCAAGTCTTCTAAGGGGACTATTAAATTCAGAAAAAGTTTTTAACAATATGAAAAAACTAAAGAAAGCAAAAGTTCAAATCACCTTCCCGTTTGCCCCATTTAAAAATCAATAAACATTTGGCATGGCTGTGTTCTAAAAAAAAATAAAATCTGAAATTCTGATCAAAATATAAAATAAATGAATCCGATCGGTATAAGGCATACTAAAAAATATCATAAAGCGAGAATTATGGAGTTTTATCTGCCGCAACATTGCTATAAGAGGCGGTCAAAATACGTACGCTACTTACCTGGTAGCAGTGTTTTTTCAGGAGCCATGAAAGCACAACGAGAGAGAGGGGATCCGCCCTTCAGGGACAGGAAACCTCAGACATAAAAGGGCGGCACCTCACTCCCCCGCCAGTTGGTTTACAGAGTACGAAAGGACCTTCTAGGTTAGTAGCACATAAACAATTTTAAAACATGGTACAATTCACCCAGTGAATAAACTTAGGAATTTACTAAAGGAAGTGTCGATCCCAATAAGCAAAGAGGGTAGGGAATATAAGGGTGCTGTCATGGCTCCTGAAAAAACACTGCTACCAGGTAAGTAGCATACGTATTTATTCAGTCGCCATGACAGCACAACGAGAGACTTTCAGAAAAGTGACTAGGGAGGGACCACTGCCTCCAGCACCCTTCTCCCAAACGTGAGGTCGAAGGAGCCACCTAGATCTAATCTATAGTGTCTAAGAAAGGTAGATGGAGAAGACCATGTGGCCGCCTTACAAATGTCTTTAATCGACACCTCTGCTCTCTCAGCCCAGGATGTGGCTACCGCACGAGTGGAGTGAGCCTTTATACCTTCTGGAATTTCCACGCCACCTGCAGTATAAGGGTACATTTCCACTGCCGAGAGACAAATCGGTCCATAATCTGGACCGAAAAAAGGGATGTAGCGTATGCGATTGTCATGCGAGTGTAATGCGAGTGCAATGCGATTTTTAATCGCACCATCCGTTTTACATCCGTATGACATCCGTATTACTGTCCGATTTGTACGCACCGGTGTCCTTTGAAAAGCCGGCAAATCAGTGCTGTGTACAGTAAAATCACACTGACAGGTTAGAATAGAGTAGATATATACACATAGAATAGGTATATATACATATATATATGTCAGTGAGACACCTATATATGTATATTTATATTTAATGCAGCGCAAGATAGCATTAAAGCCGCTAATTCAATTACCGGCTTTTTCTTTCTCCTTCCCATACCCGACAGGATATGAGACATGGTTTACATACAGTAAACCATCTCATATCCCCCTTTTTTTTGCATATTCCATACTACTAATTTTAGTAGTGTGTATGTGCAAAATTTCGGCGCTGTAGCTATTAAATTTAAGGGTTAAATCGCGGAAAAAATTGGCGTGGGCTCCCGCGCAATTTTCTCCGCCAGAGTAGTAAAGCCAGTGACTGAGGGCAGATATTAATAGCCTAGAGAGGGTCCATGGTTATTGGCCCCCCCCGTGGCTAAAAACATCTGCCCCCAGCCACCCCAGAAAAGGCACATCTGGAAGATGCGCCTATTCTGGCACTTGGCCACTCTCTTCCCACTCCCGTGTAGCGGTGGGATATGGGGTAATGAAGGGTTAATGCCACCTTGCTATTGTAAGGTGACATTAAGCCAGATTAATAATGGAGAGGCGTCAATTATGACACCTATCCATTATTAATCCAATAGTATGAAAGGGTTAAAAAACACACACACGATTAAAAAGTATTTTAATGAAATAAGCACACAGGTTGATTTAATATTTTATTGCTCTCTCAATCCATGTGATGACCCTCGCTCTGCAAAATAATAAACCAACAATATACATACCCTCTCTGATGAACTGTCACGTCCCACGATGTAAATCCATCTGAAGGGGTTAAAATATTTTACAAGCAGGAGCCCTGCTAATGCAGCTGTGCTCGTGCTTGTAAGCCCCGGGGAATGAAGGAAATGTAGGTCAATGACCTATAGTTACCTTCAGTCGCGGTGATGCGCCCCCTAGTGGATGTCCTCATATGACCTGGAGCGTGGGAAAAAGTTCCCAGGCTGCAGTTCATGAGAACATCCAGCAGGGGCGCATCACCGCGACTGAATGTAAGTATAGATCACTCAGCTTTCCTTTCAGCACCCGGGGATTACAGACACGAGCGAGTGCCTTAGCACAGCTCCTGCCTGTAATATTAGTTAACCCCTTCAGATGGATTACCTCGTGGGACGTGACAGTTTATCGGAGGGTATGTATATTGTGTGTTTATTATTTTGCCAAGCGAGGGTGTTGCTGATGGATTGAGAGAGCAATAATTTATTAAAACAACCTGTTTGTTTCTTTCATTAAAATACTTTTTAATCGTGTGTGTGTGTTTTTTAACCCTTTCATACAATTGGATTAATAATGGATAGGTGTCATAATTGACGCCTCTCCATTATTAACCTGGCTTAATGTCACCTTACAATAGCAAGGTGGCATTAACCCTTCATTACCCCATATCCCACAGCTACACGGGAGTGGGAAGAGAGTGGCCAAGTGCCAGAATTGGCACATCTTCCAGATGTGCCTTTTCTGGGGTGGCTGGGGGCAGATGTTTTTAGCCAGGGGGGGCCAATAACCATGGACCCTCTCCTGGCTATTAATATCTGCCCTCAGTCACTGGCTTTACTACTCTGGCGGAGAAAATTGCGCGGGAGCCCACGCCAATTTTTTCCGCGATTTAACCCTTAAATTTAATAGCTACAGCGCCGAAATTTTGCACATACACACTACTAACATTAGTAGTGTGGAATATGCAAAAAAAAGGGGGATATGAGATGGTTTACTGTATGTAAACCATGTCTCATATCCTGTCGGGTATGGGAAGGAGAAAGAAAAAGCCGGTAATTGAATTAGCGGCTTTAATGCTATCTTGCGCTGCATTAAATATAAATATACATATATAGGTGTCTCACTGACATATATATATGTATATATACCTATTCTATGTGTATATATCTACTCTATTCTAACCTGTCAGTGTGATTTTACTGTACACCGCGCTGAATTACTGGCTTTTCAAAGGACACCGGTGCGTAAAAATCGGACAGTACTCGCATGGTGCGAGTGCTGTGCGATTTTTTTGCTCGCACCCATTGACTTGCATTGGCGAGTCTCGTCCGAGAATCGCAGCAATACGCAGCTTGCTGCGATTTTTTTCTCAGTCCGATTTCGGCTGAGAAAAAAATCGCAAATGAAAAGACACCTATTGAATAACATTGGTCCGAGTGCAATCCGATTTTTTATCGGATTGCACTCGTCCGTTTTCCTCGCCAGTGGAAATGAGCCCTTAGGCCATGTGCACACGTTGCGGATTTCTTGCAGAAATTTCCTGAAGAAAACCGGAAATTTTCTGCAAGAAATCCGCATTTTTTTTTTTGCGTTTTTTTTCTGTTTTTTTCGCGGTTTTTTAGCATTCTGCAAGCGTAATTAGCTTGCAGAATGCTAAAGTTTTCCAAGCGATCTGTAGCATCGCTTGGAAAACTGACTGACAAGTTGGTCACACTTGTCAAACATACTGTTTGACAAGTGTGACCAACTTTTTACTATAGATGCAGCTTATGCCGCATCTATAGTAAAAGATAGAATGTTTAAAAATAATAAAAAAAATAAAAAAATGCTTATACTCACCCAGACATCTCATCAGCGGCGTCCGTTCGTCTTCCTATAGCTGGTCTGTGCGCACAGGGCCTTCCGTGACGTCACGGTCACGTGAGCGGTCACATGACCGCTCACGACCAATCACAGGACAGTGACGTCATCGGCAAGGTCCTTCGCCGCACATCAGCTACAGGAACCGAACGGCAGCGTGCAGCGGTGAGGCGGGAACACTGCGCGGGACATCGAGGGTGAGTATAGGACTATTTTTTATTTTATTTCTTATTTTTTGACCACTTATATGGTGCCCAGTGCGTGGAGGAGAGTCTCCTCTCCTCCACCCTGGGTACCAAACGCACATAATCTGCTTACTTCCCGCATCGTGGGCACAGCCCCGTGCGGGAAGTAAGCAGATCAATGGACTCCTAGGTGTGCGGAATCCCTGCAATTCCGCATTTTTAATGAACATGTTGCTTTTTTTTCCGCTATGCGATTTTTTCGCGGAAAAAATCGCAACATTTGCACAAAAAATGCGGAATACCTTGTAAATAATAGGAGGCATATGTTAGCGTTTTTTTCGCGTTTTTATCACGTTTTTATAGCGAAAAAACGCGAAAAAAACGCTAAAAATCCTGAACGTGTG
Source organism: Ranitomeya variabilis (assembly GCF_051348905.1). Classification (NCBI taxonomy): domain Eukaryota; kingdom Metazoa; phylum Chordata; class Amphibia; order Anura; family Dendrobatidae; genus Ranitomeya; species Ranitomeya variabilis. The sequence continues at coordinate 250,508,594 of NC_135237.1, read as the reverse complement.
CACATGGCCTTAGCGAGAGATATCGCCTCCCTGATCCATCTGGCTAGTGTATTTTTTGATACCCTAAGCCCTCTCCTAACTCCCTGGTAGGATATAAATAAGGAGTTATCTTTTTTCCAGGTGTCTGTAACTGAAATGTATTTGAGAAGACACCTACGTACATCCAAACAATGAAATCTATGTTCCTTATCATTAGAGGGATTAGAACAGAATGAAGGTAGGACCACCTCTTGTGATCTACGAAATTTTGAAGCAACTTTTGGAAGATAAAGGGGGTCAGGTTTCATAACAACTCTATCTTCCCTAAACTGCATATATGGAGGTTGCCTAGACAATGCTGCAGATCACTAACCCTTCTTGCGGACGTGAGGGCAACTAAGAGGGCCGTTTTGACCGACAGGATTTTGATTGGGACAGTATCAATAGGCTCGAACGGGGCTTGCGTTAGAGCTGAGAGCACAAGATTTAGGTCCCATGGAACTATTTTCTGTTAACCGGTCTGGATCTGGTAACCGCCTTGAAGAACCTAGATACCCAGTGATTACTGGCTAAGTTAGAATTATATAGCGCCCCCAGAGCTGATACCTGAACTCTGAGGGTGCTGGTGGCTAAGCCCATCTCTAGTCCCCTTTGTAAAAATTCTAAAATTTGAGTGATACAAGGTTTTTGATCAACCTGTGCCCCTGAACTCGATAGGAACTTTCTCCAAACCCTGACATAAATGTTTGTCGTTGAGGTCTTTCTACTCTTAAGAAGTGTATCTATAAGATTTTGAGAAAATCCTTTCCCCTTTAGTAGTGACCTCTCAAATTCCACGCTGTTAGGTGTAAGTTGGCTACTCGTGGATGCAGGATTGGGCCCTGGGAGAGGAGGTCTGGTATTTCTGGGAGAATCCATGGCTGGGAAATGGACATGTTTCTCCGCCATGGGAACCACGATCTTCTGGGCCAGAACGGGGCTATTAGTATCACTCGGGCCCTGTCTTCCCGTATTTTCCTCAGAACTATAGGAATTAGGTTTAGAGGGGGAAAGGCATAGGCGAGACTGAAGTTCCAGGAGATTAGGAGAGCGTCGACTGCATACGGGTTGTCCCTTGGATTTAGGGAACAGAATTGATGTCGTTTTCTGTTTCCTCGACTGGCAAAGAGATCTATTTCTGGACATCCCCATAAATGCACGATCTGATTGAAGACAGCCGGCTTTAGAGAGCAGTCCCCTTGTTTGAGTTCGTTGCGGCTTAAATAATCGGCCATGGTATTGAGCTTTCCCTTTATGTGAAGAGCCGTAAGGGAAAGTAGGTGATTCTCGGCCATCTGAAAAATACGATTCGCAACGTCCATTAACGACCTAGACCGCGTACCTCCTTGATGGTTAATATAGGCAACGGTCACCTGGTTGTCAGAGAATAGTCTGACATGTCTACCCTGCAGGGGTATAAGGAACCCATTTAATGCGCGTTCTACCGCCAACAATTCCTTTAGATTGGAGGATGTGTTTCGTTCAGACTGGGACCACAGACCCTGGATGCAATTATCCTCCCAGTGTGCCCCCCAACCAATGGGGCTAGCATCAGTTGTTATTACTCGCGTTATCCGATTTGTCCAGGGTACCCCTCTACGAAGATTCGGAATGTGCGTCCACCAAATTAGTGAATTAGTGGTCTCAACAGATAGTGAAAATTTGTTATCGAGATTAGCGCCCAGCCGACGAAAATTATGTAGAACATCCCACTGCAGAGACCTGGAGTGAAACTGTGCCCAGAGCACCGCCGGAAAACAAGAAGTAACGGAACCCAAAAGTGACATCGCTCCTCTTAAGGAGACTACGGGATTACTAATCGCTCTGGTGACCAGCCGATGAATACTGTCCACTTTTGAGTCCGGCAAGCGACATTCCTGCTGACCCGAATCTATAATAAGACCTAAAAACTCCTGTGATGTTAAGGAAGGCGCGACTTCTTGAGGTTAATAACCCATCCTAAGTTATGTAATGCTGCTATCACCTTTTCCAACTGGTCTTTACAGTGTGACTCTGAACGTCCCACAATCAATAAATCATCTAGGTAGGGAATTATTAGTATGTTTTGTTCGTGAAGGTGTGCCATAACCTCTACCATGATCTTAGTGAAAACCCGGGGTGCAACTGCAACACCAAAAGGGAGTGCCTGATACTGAAAGTGCTCTACTGTGCCGGCAAGAGAAAACCGCCACCCTGAGAAAACGCTGATGATATACATGTATTGGGACATGGTAATAGGCGTCTTTCAGATCTAAGACAACCATGAAGCAATTGTGAAAGAGAAGCTTTATTGCCGTTTTCACAGATTCCATTTTAAAGGATGGGATCAGCAAGAATTCATTCAGGCCTTTTAGATTGATGATGGTACGATATGACCCATCAGGTTTTTTGTATCAGGAATAAAGGGGAATAAAAACCCTTACCTCGCTCTTCCGTGGGTACTCTAATCAGAAACCTTTTTTGTTGGAGATCCTGGACTTCTGACTCCAGTGCCAATTGTTCTGCGGGAGAAGAACGGATGGGGGTTAATTTAAATTTGTCCTGAGGGATGTGATGGAACTGGAATTTTAAACCCTCTTTAACGATACTAAGAATCCACGGACTATTGGTGATCTTCAACCAGGCCGGGTAGAAGGCTAAAAGCCTACCGCCCACCTGGACCGCCAGTCATTGAGGTTTTTTAGAGTCCCGAGGAGAGTTAAACATATATCCTCTACCTCTTCTTCTGTTGGAGTTATATCTGGTCGATTCTCTATTTGAATCTCTGTCAGACCTTCGGCGATAAGACCATCCTCTGTTGTAATCCCGTCTATAAAAGGGTTTTCTCAAAAGAGGGAATCGCTTTTTACTGTCACCCGCCTTTTCTAGAAATTCATCTAGCACCGGTCCAAACAAATGAACCCCTTCACAGGGGATGCCACATAGCTTTGATCTGGCCTGTAAGTCTCCTGGCCAACATTTTATCCAAAGTGCTCTACGGGTTGCGTTCGATAAGGCTGAGGACCTTGCGGCCAGCCTAACAGAATCCGCTGACGCATCCGAAAGGGAGGCTGCTGCATCCTGAATAATGGACATAGAAGATAGGATCTCATTTCTAGGAACCTTATCCTTGAGTTGGTCTTCCAGGTGGCCCAGCCACACCATCAATGACCGGGCTGTGCAAGTGGCCGCAATTGCCGGCCTCAGGGATCCCGCTGACTTTTCCCAAGCTCCTTTGAGGAACACATCGGCTTTCCTATCAAGCGGGTCCTTTAGGTTACCTAAATCCTCAAATGGGAGAGAAGTCTTTTTGCACGCTTTGGCCACTGCTGAATCCAATTTCGGGACCTTGTCCCAAGAGGATGACGCCTCCTCCTCGAAAGGATACCTCCTTTTGAATGCTGGTGGAAGTGACCCCTTCCTTTCGGGTTTTTTCCATTCTTTTGTAATCAGCGACTTAATTTTATCTACCACCGGAAAAACCCTTCGGGATTTATGATCTATGCCTTTGAACATTATGTCCTAGATGGAACATTCCGACTGGGTCTCTTCAATCCCCATAGTGTTGTTGACGGCCTTGACTAGGTGATTAATCCTATCCAGTGACAGACAGGCTCGGCCAGATTCTATGTCCTCTGATGATGAAGATGACGGAAGAGAATCCGAGCTCACACCACCTGTCTCTGAATCCACATCTGAGGCTGGGGATGAAATTTCCTTCCTTTTTTTGGAAACTGACTTGTGAGACCTGGACCTCATGGAATCTCTGACCTCCTGCTTAACCATGTCCCTAAGAGTAGACGTAAGGTCAGGGGCCTCCTCAATTAAACGCTGTATGCAGGATCTGCACAACTTCTTTTTATGTCCATCTGGAAGTGGCTCCGTACACATGGCACACTCCCTATGCTTGGACTTGGAATCACATTTCCTCCCCTAATAAGGAGAGAGGGAATACAAGGAGGGACAGCAATCAAAAAGCGTACTTTCACGTAGCTCACTTACCCCTCCCTGCAGCGAATGGTACCGTGATTGGGGGGTCCTTCTTAGCCGGAGATTCCTTACGGCCTGAGGACTTGGTAGATTTCTGAGCCGCTTTAACTCCACCAGCGCGACTACTGCCACTAGAATGTCGCTGGGAGCTTCTCAGAGGCTTTTCTACCTGAGGCTGCTCAAGTGGTTGCCGCTGTTCACCGCACAGCTGCGGTGTTCCCTCCGGTGACTCCATACTGGAAAGACGGACAGGAACACGCTGAGGCCTCTGTGCACCACTTAAATCCATCCCCCTGGGTACCACCCCTGGATGGGGGTCAGCAGGGAAAACATTCCAGGTGTCGCTGATCGGTATTGCACCGATAGGGTCCGGTCCACCGCGAGTCAAGCCCCCATGATGACCCGTGTAAGCGTCGGACACCCTGAGGCCAAAAACCCACCCCAGACGCTGGGCGCCGCCATTAGCCGGAAACAAGTGCTACCGCGCATGCGCGGCCGCGTCATCACCCCGCGCTGCTCGCCGCTTCACCCGGACACGCCCCTTCCGGTCGCGGCTGCGGCGCTGAGAGCAGACGCGCCGAACAAGGACGACAGCACTCCCCAGCCAACGCAGACACCAGCGCCAGCGGTGGACAGACCCCAGAGACTCCAGGAGACGCGGCACCATGGGGACCCTACTTACCAGGTATAAAGCGGGCACCTTAGAAGCCAACCCATTTACCTAGGGCTGCTTCCTCCTGCTGCCACCTACACAGACAGTCCCCCTGCCGTGTGGTGCTTCCATCATCCTGACCAGGCCGAGGTAGGGGACCCCCGCTACCTGCACCGGCCTGTCAGGAGTGGGACAGCTTCTTTTCTTCAACCTTCTTCTTAAGGCCTGTCTGAAGAGGTTCCACTGTCAGGGACAGGAAACCAACTGGCGGGGGAGTGAGGTGCCGCCCTTTTATGTCTGAGGTTTCCTGTCCCTGAAGGGTGGATCCCCTCTCTCTCGTTGTGGTGTCATGGCAACTGAATAAACGTTGTATCTACCCCAAATGGTATCAGTAAGGCCGGTGTCACATTAGGCGTATGAAAATACGGTCCGTTTTTTACGGCCGTAATACGCAGTAATTGTCCCAAAACACTGTTCCGTATTCAATGCGAGGATGCGATTTTTACGCACAAATTTATCCATGTGCTGCTGCAATAAAAAAAAAAAAAAACACATACTCACCTCTCTTGCTTGCAGCTCCTCAGCGTCCCGTCCCGGCGTCTCTCTGCATTGACTGATCAGGCAGAGGGCGGCGCGCACACTATATGCGTCATCGCGCCCTCTGACCTGAACAGTCAGAACAAGAGGACGCGAAGACAGAGCGGCGCCCGGCGGGTGGAACGTGGACAGGTGAATATAAAATACTCACCTAGTCCCGGCGATCCTGGCGCTCCCCCTGCCTGTCACACTGTCTTCGGGTGCCGCAGCTCTTCCTTTGTCAGCGGTCACCGGCACCGCTGATTAGAGAAATGAATTTGCGGCTCCACCCCTATGGGAGTGGAGTCCATAATCATTTCTCTAATGAGCGGTCCCACATGACCGCTGAACAGGGGAAGAGCTGCGGCACCCGAAGACAGTGTGACAGGCAGGGGGAGCGTCAGGATCGCCGGGGCTAGGTGAGTATACCTCAGCTCCCTCTCCCCCTCACCCGCCGACCCCACCGCCGACCGTGACTCGAGTATAAGCCGAGAGGGGCACTTTCAGCCCAAAAATTTGGGCTGAAAATCTCGGCTTATACTCGAGTATATACAGTATATATAACCTGTAACATTATACTTTTCAAGAAAGGCATCCAGTCCCCTCTTAAATTTTAGTAACGAATCACACATTACAACATCATACGGCAGAGAGTTCCATAGTCTCACTGCTCTTACAGTAAGAATCCGCATCTGTAAGGCCAGGTTCACATTGCGTTTACAGCAGAACGTTCAACACATACGGTAACGGGATGCTGTAAATGCAAGTGCCGGTATGGCAGCACGCTAGCGCAAATAGAGCATCTGCTAGCTCTGTCTGCGCTAGCAGTGACGGACCCGGAAACGCTGCAGCCCGCGTCTCAGGGTCCGTCACTGAATGACGGCACATCCCTAGCGCACGCCCATTGTGGGCGTGCGCTAGCGATGCGTCCGACATAGGAATTAATGGCGGCCTTAACGGACTACATTACACCGCGTTTATGCCGCAGTGTAACGTAGTCCGTCTAACGGATGCCCATAACGTAGTGTGAACCCAGCCTTGTTATGCTTAAACCTTCTTTCCTCCAAACGTAGAGGATGCCCCCTTGTCCCTGTCTCAGGTCTATGATTAAAAAGATCATCAGAAAGGTCTCTGTACTGTCCCCTTATATATTTATACATTAAAATAAGATCACCCCTTAGCCTTCGTTTTTCCAAACTAAATAGCCCCAAGTGTAATAACCTATCTTGGTATTGCAGACCCCTCAGTCCTCTAATAACCTTGGCCGCTCTTCTCTGCACCCGCTCTAGTTCAGCTATGTCTTTCTTATACACCGGAGACCAGAACTGTTCACAGTATTCTAAGTGTGGTCGAACTAGTGACTTGTATAGAGGTAAAATTATGTTCTCCTCATGAACATCTATGCCTCTTTTAATGCATCCCATTATTTTAAACGTCTCCTCAGGAGGCATAAAATACGCCTTCACACAAACCCATATTAAAAAAAATGAAAGTGTTACAGGTCTTGGAAAATGGTGACATTTTTTTCTCCACTTAAATAAAAAAGAAAACCTATGCATGTTTGGTATCTGTGTACTCATACTGATAATTATATTGCCAGGTCTGTTTTACCATATAGTGAACATGGTAAATTAAAAAACAAAGAATTGTGAAATTGCACCTTTTTTTGCAATTTCAACACATTTGGAAGTCTTTTCCTGTTTTCCAGTACACTGTGTGGTAGAATGAACAATGTTATTGAATAGTTCGAATCGTCCCGCAAGAAATAAGCCCTCATATGGCTTCATTGACAGAAAAATAAAAAGTTATGGATCTTGGAAGGGGAAAAAATAAGAAAGACAAAAACGGAAAATGGCCATGGCGTGAGAGGGTTAATGGATGTCTAAGAACTATTGTGCCTCCCTAAATGTACTTGGGAATGCAAATCTAAAGATCCGCTGCTGGCAGCCCCCTTTACAATTGCCACCCAATGACATGCTACATGTGCCTTATGGGGGACAAGTCTGGACACTCTGCAGGCCATGGTAGCACGCTTGAGCCACACAGGTTGTTCACAGTTGCACAAGCAAAATGCGACCTGGCATTGTCGTGAAATATAGCTCCTGGGACACTTTTGAGAAATGACTGTACCAGTGGTTGCATGACCAAATCAACATAATTCTGTGCTATTAATGTACCTGGAATGAAGAATAGAGAAGTCCAGCTACCACATAGTCTCCAGACAAAACTCAGGATACAATGATAGCTAAAAGCGGACCTTATCACTGAAGAGGACAGAGCTCGGCACCATGATGGCATTTGAGAGCATAAAATGCTAAGCAAGCCCCACATATTCTTATGCTGGCTAACAGATGTAAATCATTCAGCTGTGGCATTAAAAACTAAATCTCCGAGAACTAAAAAATACTCGGAGGACACCCGAGCATGCTCGGGAAATCTCGAGTAAGGAGTATATTCACTCATCACTACTTTTGATGGTTTGTGTAGACACTATGCATTAGCCTTTGTATGTGATGTCCAAATTCACTTGCAGTACAGAATGGATCAATCACTGAACCATTGGTATGATCATGTTTCCAAAGTGTAACAGAAGCAGTTTTTCAACATGACACATGTTACTTGTACCACTGTCACCAGCCTGCGTGGCCTAAACATGCTACTGTGGTCTGCAGAGTCAGTGAAGGGGAGGTCAGGCCCAGAACTGTGGGTCGGTTCTGACTTCTCTTCACCCTGAATTCCTTCTTCTAAACGGGCATCTGTCGTGTGTGTTGTGCTGGGGGCTTCGTTCTGTACTCAGTTGTCGTTCGAGAGTCCTTGTTACCTCCACATCCTTGGGAACAGAAACAACTGTACACACAAGAGACATTTTGGTGCGGTTCAACAGGTTCAGCTTTACTGTGTAATTAGGATACATTCGGCTTCGGTATTGTCACGGGGCAGAAATAGGTAAACAGGAGATGAGGAATCTGGGACCCTGAACTGCCCCTCAGGCTAGGGGGAGCCCTGTCTTTCCTTAACTTGGGGGTACCCTTGAAGGTAGGGAGGCCCAAGTCACCGACCTGTCCCTGTCTCCTGTTAAACCCTGAACTAAACCCCCAACCCCCACCCCAGGGGGTGAACTGTGTAAACAGCACCACAAAGCAAATAAACAGGAATAAACAATATGAGAGTGAGGGGATAAAACGATACCAAAAGGTGAATGCACAAACTACCAAGTAACCAACAGCAAAGGGACAAAGAAACAATAACACCACACTTAGCTTTCTCTGCTGCAATGCACCGCACAGCAGAGTAAGGCACCAGGAATGAGTATTCAGCTGAAGAACAACAGCACTCAGCAAGCTCCTATTCCAGCAAGGTTGGTATCCAAAGGACCTGTATAACCAACAGTCAGCTGATGCACCAGGTGACCTTTTAACCCCTTTCTGACATCTGACGTACTATCCAGTCGAGGTGGGGTGGGCCCGTATGACCACCGATGGGATAGTACGTCATACGCGATCGGCCGCGCTCTCGGGGGGAGCGCGGCCGATCGCGGCCGGGTGTCAGCTGCATATCGCAGCTGACATCCGGCACTATGTGCCAGGAGCGGTCACGGACCGCCCCCGGCACATTAGCCCCCGGCACACCGCGATCAAACATGATCGCGGTGTACCGGCGGTATAGGGAAGCATCACGCAGGGAGGGGGCTCCCTGCGGGCTTCCCTGAGACCCCCGGAGCAACGCGATGTGATCGCGTTGCTCCGAGGGTCTCCTACCTCCCTCCTCGCCGCAGGTCCCGGATCCAAGATGGCCGCGGCATCCGGGTCCTGCAGGGAGGGAGGTGGCTTACCGAGTGCCTGCTCAGAGCAGGCGCTGGTAAGCCTGCAGCCCTGCACAGCAGATCGCAGATCTGACAGAGTGCTGTGCACACTGTCAGATCAACGATCTGTAATGTCCCCCCCTGGGACAAAGTAAAAAAGTTAAAAAAAAATTCTCCACGTGTGTAAAAAAAAAAAAAAAATCCTAAATAAATAAAAAAAAATATATTTATTATTCCCATAAATACATTTCTTTAGCTAAATAAAAAAAAAAAAAACAATAAAAGTACACATATTTAGTATCGCCACGTCCGTAACGACCCAACCTATAAAACTGCCCACTAGTTAACCCCTTCAGTAAACACCGTAAGAAAAAAAAAAAAAAAAACGAGGCAGAAAACAACACTTTATTATCATTCCGCTGAACAAAAAGTGGAATAACACGCGATCAAAAAGACTGATATAAATAACCATGGTACCGCTGAAAACGTCATCTTGTCCCGCAAAAAACGAGCCGCCATACAGCATCATCAGCAAAAAAATAAAAAAGTTATAGTCCTGAGAATAAAGCGATACCAAAATAATTATTTTTTCTATAAAATAGTTTTTATCGTATAAAAGCTCCAAAACATAAAAAAAAAGATACAAATGAGATATCGCTGTAATCATACTGACCCGACGAATAAAACTGCTTTATCAATTTTACCAAACGCGGAACGGTATAAACGCCTCCCCCAAAAGAAATTCATGAATAGCTGGTTTTTGATCACTCTGCCTCACAAAAATCGGAATAAAAAGCGATCAAAAAATGTCACGTGTCCGAAAATGTTACCAATAAAAACGTCAACTCGTCCCGCAAAAAACAAGATCTCACATGACTCTGTGGACTCAAATATGGAAAAATTATAGCTCTCAAAATGTGGTAACGCAAAAAATATTTTTTGCAATGAAAAGCGTCTTTCAGTGTGTGACGGCTGCCAATCATAAAAATCCGCTAAAAAACCCGCTATAAAAGTAAATCAAACCCCCCTTCATCACCCCCTAGTTAGGGAAAAATAAAAAAATTAAAAAATGTATTTATTTCCATTTTCCCATTAGGGTTAGGGTTAGGGCTAGAGTTAGGACTAGAGTTAGGGTTAGGGTGAGGGCAAGGGTTAGGGCTAGGGTTAGGGTTGGGGCTAGGGTTAGGGCTAGGGTTAGGGCTAGGGTTGGGGCTAGGGTTAGGGCTAGGGTTGGGGCTAGGGTTAGGGCTAGGGTTAGGGTTAGGGCTAGTGTTACGGCTAGTGTTAGGGCTAGTGATAGGGCTAGGGTTATTGCTAGGGTTAGGGCTAGGGTTGGGGCTAGGGTTGGGGCTAAACATAGGGTTAGGGTTTGGATTACATTTACGGTTGGGAATAGGGTTGGGTGTGTCTGGGTTAGAGGAGTGGTTAGGGTTACTGTTGGGATTAGGGTAAGGGGTGTGTTTGGATTAGGGTTTCAGTTATAATTGGGGGGTTTCCACTGGTTGGCCACATCAGGGGCTCTCCAAACAGGACATGGCATCCGATCTGAATTCCAGCCAATTCTGCGTTGAAAAAGGAAAACAGTGCTCCTTCCCTTCAGAGCTCTCCCGTGTGCCCAAACAGGGGTTTACCCCAACATATGGGGTATCAGCGTACTCAGGACAAATTGGACATCATCTTTTGGGGTCCAATTTCTCCTGCTACCCTTGGGAAAATACAAAACTGGGGGCCAAAAAATAAGTTTTGTGGAAAAAAAAAGATTTTTTATTTTCACGGCTCTGCGTTGTAAACTGTAGTGAAACACTTGGGGGTTCAAAGTTCTCACAACACATCTAGATAAGTTCCTTGGGGGGTCTAGTTTCCAATATGGGGTCACTTGTGGGGGGTTTGTACTGTTTGGGTACATCAGGGGCTCTGCAAATGCAACGTGACGTCTGCAGACCAATCCATTTAAGTCTGCATTCCAAATGGCGCTCCTTCCCTTCCGAGCTCTGTCATGCGCCCAAACAGTGGTTCCCCACCACATATGGGGTATCAGCGTACTCAGGACAAATTGGACAACAACTTTTGGGGTCCAATTTATCCTGATACCCTTGTGAAAATACAAAACTGGGGGCTAAAAAATCATTTTTGTGAAAAAAAAAGGAATTTTTATTTTCACGGCTCTGCGTTATAAACTGTAGTGAAACACTTGGGGGTTCAAAGTTCTCACAACACATCTAGATAAGTTCCTTGGGGGGTCTAGTTTCCAATATGGGGTCACTTGTGGGGGGTTTGTACTGTTTGGGTACATCAGGGGCTCTGCAAATGCAATGTGACGCCTGCAGACCAATCCATTTAAGTCTGCATTCCAAATGGCGCTCCTTCCCTTCCGAGCTCTGTCATGCGCCCAAACAGTGGTTCCCCCCCACATATGGGGTATCAGCGTACTCAGGACAAATTGGACAACAACTTTTGGGGTCCAATTTATCCTGATACCCTTGTGAAAATACAAAACTAGGGGCTAAAAAATCATTTTTGTGAAAAAAAAAAAGGAATTTTTATTTTCACGGCTCTGCGTTATAAACTGTAGTGAAACACTTGGGGGTTCAAAGTTCTCAAAACACATCTAGATAAGTTCCTTAGGGGGTCTACTTTCCAAAATGGTGTCACTTGTGGGGGTTTTTAATGTTTAGGCACATCAAGGGCTCTCCAAACGCAACATGGCATCCCATCTTAATTCCAGTCAATTTTGCATTGAAAAGTAAAATAGCGCTCCTTCCCTTCCGAGCTCTGCTATGCGCCTAAACAGTGGTTTACCCCCACATATGGGGTATCGTCGTACTCAGGACAAATTGCACAACAACTTTTGTGGTCTAATTTCTTCTCTTACCCTTGGGGAAATAAAAAAATGGGGGCGAAAAGATCATTTTTGTGAAAAAATATGATTTTTTATTTTTACGGCTCTGCATTATAAACTTCTGTGAAGCACTTGTTGGGTCAAAGTGCTCAACACACATCTAGATAAGTTCCTTAAGGGGTCTACTTTCCAAAATGGTGTCACTTGTGGGGGGTTTCAATGTTTAGGCACATCAGGGGCTCTCCAAATGCAACATGGCGTCCCATCTCAATTCCAGTTAATTTTGCATTGAAAAGTCAAATGGCGCTCCTTCCCTTCCAAGCTCTGCCCTGCGCCCAAACAATGGTTTACACCCACATATGGGGTATCAGCATACTCAGGACAAATTGCACAACAATTTTTGGGGTCCAATTTCTTCTCTTACCCTTGGGAAAATAAAAAATTGGGGGCGAAAAGATCATTTTTGTGAAAAAATATGATTTTTTATTTTTACCGCTCTGCATTATAAACTTCTGTGAAGCACTTGTTGGGTCAAAGTGCTCACCACACATCTAGATAAGTTCCTTAGGGGGTCTACTTTCCAAAATGGTGTCACTTGTGGGGGGTTTCAATGTTTAGGCACATCAGGGGCTCTCCAAACGCAACATGGCGTCCCATCTCAATTCCAGTCAATTTTGCATTGAAAAGTCAAATGGCGCTCCTTCCCTTCCAAGCTCTGCCCTGCGCCCAAACAATGGTTTACACCCACATATGGGGTATCAGCGTACTCAGGACAAATTGCACAACAATTTTTGGGGTCCAATTTCTTCTCTTACCCTTGGGAAAATAAAAAATTGGGGGCGAAAAGATCATTTTTGTGAAAAAATATGTTTTTTTATTTTTACGGCTCTGCATTATAAACTTCTGTGAAGCACTTGTTGGGTCAAAGTGCTCACCACACATCTAGATAAGTTCCTTAGGGGGTCTACTTTCCAAAATGGTGTCACTTGTGGGGGGTTTCAATGTTTAGGCACATCAGGGGCTCTCCAAATGCAACATGGCGTCCCATCTCAGTTCCAGTCAATTTTGCATTGAAAAGTCAAATGGCGCTCCTTCCCTTCCAAGCTCTGCCCTGCGCCCAAACAATGGTTTACACCCACATATGGGGTATCAGCGTACTCAGGACAAATTGCACAACAATTTTTGGGGTCCAATTTCTTCTCTTACCCTTGGGAAAATAAAAAATTTGGGGCGAAAAGATCATTTTTGTGAAAAAATATGATTTTTTATTTTTACGGCTCTGCATTATAAACTTCTGTGAAGCACTTGTTGGGTCAAAGTGCTCACCACACATCTAGATAAGTTCCTTAGGGGGTCTACTTTTCAAAATGGTGTCACTTGTGGGGGGTTTCAATGTTTAGGCACATCAGGGGCTCTCCAAATGCAACATGGCGTCCCATCTCAATTCCAGTCAATTTTGCATTGAAAAGTCAAATGGCGCTCCTTTCCTTCCGAGCTCTGCCATGCGCCCAAACAGTGGTTTACCCCCACATATGGGGTATCAGCGTACTCAGGACAAATTGTACAACAAATTTTGGGGTCTATTTTCTCCTGTTACTCTTGGTAAAATAAAACAAATTGGAGCTGAAATAAATTTTGTGTGAAAAAAAGTTAAATGTTCATTTTTATTTAAACATTCCAAAAATTCCTGTGAAACACCTGAAGGGTTAATAACCTTCTTGAATGTGGTTTTGAGCACCTTGAGGGGTGCAGTTTTTAGAATGGTGTCACACTTGGGTATTTTCTATCATATAGACCCCTCAAAATGACTTCAAATGAGATGTGGTCCCTATAAAAAAATAGTGTTGTAAAAATGAGAAATTGCTGGTCAACTTTTAACCCTTATAACTCCGTCACAAAAAAAAATTTTGGTTGCAAAATTGTGCTGATGTAAAGTAGACATGTGGGAAATGTTACTTATTAAGTATTTTGCGTGACATATGTCTGTGATTTAAGGGCATAAAAATTCAAAGTTGGAAAATTGCGAAATTTTCAAAATTTTCGCCAAATATTAATTTTTTTCACAAATAAACGCAAGTTATATCGAAGAAATTTTACCACTATCATGAAGTACAATATGTCACGAGAAAACAATGTCAGAATCGCCAAGATCCGTTGAAGCGTTCCAGAGTTATAACCTCATAAAGGGACAGTGGTCAGAATTGTAAAAATTGGCCCGGTCATTAACGTGCAAACCACCCTTGGGGGTGAAGGGGTTAAAGGAAGGTGGGAGTGGTCACCACCCACATCAGCAGAACAAGCTGCAATGCAATTACACCAGCGGCCACCAGGGGAAAAACTGCATTAACCCCCGATGACCTGAAAGGAAAAAAGGTTTTAATCTGAGGGAAACCTGATCTGCCACAGATCCAAACATGGATCGTGACAGGTATACAGTATGAGACTGAATCCCCTCTGGTTGGTGTTCCCTTTGCTCCGTATACTATCAGTTCTTGCCTCCGTTCTGCTCAAACTGTCCCCACCTCAACAGCTTCTGTTGGTACCAGGCACTTCCTATCCGGCATTACAGCTTCTTTGAGGATCACCACCATTTCCACTCGCTGTGACCGGACAAAAGCCTGGGATGGGCTGAAATGTCTGATTGTTTGGATTTTACTGGATTAAATGAGGAATTATTGTACACGTGAGGGCTGGGATTTCTTTCCATTTTGCGGTTTCTCTCCATGTGCACCACGATCACACAGAGTGCCGATCAGCTTTTTATTATTTTGATCTTCTGGACTGCCCCTGGGTCTGCACGAAACTTCAGATGTGTTCCCATTCTGTTTGAGAGACTTGAGACTGATAGGACACTTCAACACATATGCATCCACTGACATTGAACCTGTCACTCTTCACACTGTCTGATACCCTCCTAGTCACTGCTATAAAGTGTTTCTCTCTGCCTTCCACTGGATCTCCTATGGTCAGCTCTCCCCAATTCCACGGGGACGGCTTGAGGTAAACCTCAATGAAAACCGAGACACCAACTGGCAAAAAAGATAAAAGGCAGATTTATGTACAAGACCTATAACCATAAAACATTCTTTATATATTACTATAAAATTTAACTCCCTCTTGACACGGCCTCTTCTTCTCACCCCCTTATACCAGCAGTGGATCTTGATGATTTGCATCCCCAATTGCATTCAGAGTGGCAGAACGTTTCTCAGACAATCATAAGTAACCCCTTTGCTAGCATGCGTGTATTTTTGTGTGTGGCGCTGAATAAATAGAGATGTTTTAAAAATTGTGTTATTATCACCTTGGTGTTGCAAATTCATTGGTAATGTCTGTGCTTGTATATTATATAAAATTTCAGAAAATAAGTTTTAATATTCTATATCAGTAAATCATGAAGAAAAAATGCAGCACTCACCAGCCGAAGTGAAAGGTTAATTGTTCTTTATTTCACAACCGTGCCATGGACAAATAAATGGACAAGCAGGGCTCAGGAGGAATGCGGGGGGAGTAAAAGCCGGACGACGGCCGTTTCGCGATTGCTCACTTCTACGGGTCCTGGACATGTAGAAGCGAGCAATCGCGAAACGGCCATCGTCTGGCTTTCACTCCCCCCGCATTCCTCCTAAGCAGGACCCATAGAAGCGAGCAATCCTCCTAAGCCCTGCTTGTCCATTTATTTGTCCATGGCACGGTTGTGAAATAAAGGACAATTAACCTTACACTTCAGCTAGTGAGTGCTGCATTTTTTCTTCATGATTTACTGCGACATTCCTTGTTTCCATGCTAGCACCTTTTTTAATCTGAATATCTGTACCACAACAGTTCAGTTTTAAAACGGATCTCTGTTTGTTTGGAGTGGTGATTTGTGTGCCCTAGTTGCCATTCAATTTTTCTTCTTTTTTGGACTTAAATGATCTCATATAATGAATATTAATTGTAATTTTCTGCTTGTTTTAGAAAAGCATTTAATGTTTTTGATTGTAAAAGCTCATCAGAGTCCACTTCAGATACAGAGGTAAGATATGTTTTTGTTTTTTTCCCCCAAAACTCAAAATGTATGAAACAGAGAAAAAAATTTGTGATAACTGCCAGCTCTGAACAACTGATGATAACCCCACAACCCAGGAAAAGCATTCAGTATGGTTGAATTATACAGTGTGTATGTGTGGGGGGGCTGCATTATGCTGTCTGTGTGTGGAGGCTGCATTATACAATGTGTGGCTGCATTATACTGTGTGTGTTGGGGACTGCATTATACTGTGTGTGGGGAGCTGCATTATACTATATGTGGGGCTGCATTATACTGTGTGTGTTGGGGACTGCATTATACTGTGTGTCTGGGGGGGGCTGCATTATACTCTTGAGGGGGGCTGCATTGTACACTGAGGGGGGCTGCATTGTACGCTGGAGGTAGGCTGCATTGTATGCTGGAGGAGGGCCTGCATTGTACACAGGAGGGGTGGCTGCATTGTACGCTAGAGGGATGGCTGCATTGTACTCTGAGGGGGAGCTGCATTAGGACCATGGTGAGTGCATTATACTATATGTACTATATGGGATCTGCATTATACAGTAGAGAGGACTATCTGTCCCCATCATTCTTCCTCAGTTGGTATAAAGAAACTCAGGAACAAGCGTCGAACGACTTCAATATTGTCGATCACGCTCGTTTAACGGCCTGAACTTAGTGCATGTAAAT
Organism: Ranitomeya variabilis; assembly: GCF_051348905.1. Classification (NCBI taxonomy): domain Eukaryota; kingdom Metazoa; phylum Chordata; class Amphibia; order Anura; family Dendrobatidae; genus Ranitomeya; species Ranitomeya variabilis. The sequence continues at coordinate 250,492,036 of NC_135237.1, read as the reverse complement.
ACAACCAAAATGTTTCTGTGTGATGGTGCAATATGTGAGCATTTGGGGCCCCACTTTAAACTTTTGCCCCTGGGTCCACTTTGTCTAAAACCGTCCCTGACTGTCTCCTCACACGTTTACTCCTCCCTTCTCATACACTGACTCACTTTCCACATTGACCGTCTCACTTTCAATTCGGCCTCCTCACACATCCTTTCAACTCAGCATATATTTTCCCCTCCTCATACTGTCTCTGCACCCATCCCCCCATACATGCCCCTTATCTCATACCTTCCTCCTCAAATTGTCTTCAAATTGTTCCTGCTCCTCATATTGTATTCGCACGTGTCCCTTCTTTGCTCCTCAAGCAAACATTTACCACTAATGCTGGCGAGTGACGTCACCAGTGTGATCACAGGACGGCGATCAGAGCTTCAATTGTACTTGCGTATAATTGATCACTGGGAGCCGGCACGCTGCAGCTTCTTAACAGCTGGCACAGAGAATGGCCACACTCACAGTCCAGAGGGCATCCCGACTGCGTCCCCTGACGGCGGTGCCGGGGGCGCATGCCCCGGCTGCTGCACCCCCTAGGTTCACCTCTGGATAGCTATACATCAATACTAAGAGATGGATGGACAGTGAGCTATAGATTAGTACTAAGAGATTGATGATAAGATCGCTGTATATCAATATTAATAGATGGGTGATGGATGGGGAGATGGCTATACTTCAGTACTAAGGGATGGATGATGGCTGGCCAGATAGCTATACATCAATACTGAGATGGATGATAGTTATACATGAGTAGTAAGAAAGGGAATGGATATGCAGATTGCTATATAATCAACACTACGAAATGGGTGATGAATAGGCAGATGGCTGTATATCAATACTAAGAGATTGATGGGGAGATAGCTATACATCAATACGAATAGATTGATGGGGAGATAGCTATACATCAATACTAATATGGGTGATGGATGGGCAGATAGCTATATATCAACACTACGAAATGAATGATGGATAGGCAGATGGCTGTACATCAGTACTAAGAGATGGATGATGGATAGGGAGATGGCTATACATCTGTACTAAGAGATGGATGATGACTATACATGAGTAGTAAGAGTTGTATTATGGATATGCTGATAGCTATACATCAGTGCTAAGATATGGGTGATATGGGTGATAGATGTGCAGATAGACATAAATCAATACTGGGAGATGGATGGGGAGATATCTATACATCAGTACAAAGAAAATTGATGATGAATGGGGAGACAGCTGTACAGCAGTACTAAGAGATGGATGATGGATGGAGAGATCGCTATACAACAATACTAAGATGGATGATGGATGGGGAGATGGCTATGCATCAGTACTAAGATGGATGATGACTATACATGAGCAGTAAGAGTTGTATTATGGATATGCTGATAGCTATACATCAATGCTAAGATATGGGTGATAGGTGTGCAGATAGACATAAATCAATACTAAGAGATGGGAGATGGATGGGGAGATATCTATACATCAGTACAAAGAAAATTGATGATGAATGGGGAGACAGCTGTACATCAGTACTAAGAGATGGATGATGGATGGGGAGATCGCTATACATCAATGCTAAAAGATGGTTGATGGATTGGAAGATGACTATACATCAGTACTAAGAGATGATTGAAGGATGGGGAGATAGTTATACATCCGTACTAAGAGAATGGATGGGGAGATATCTATACATCAGTATGAAGAGAATTGATGGGGAGATAGCTATATATCAGTATGAAGAGAATGGATGATGGATGGGGAGATAGCTGTACATCAGTACTAAGAGATGGATGGGGAGATGGCTATACATCAGTACTAAGAGATGGATGATGTATGGGGAGATGGCTATACATCAGTACTAAGGCTAGTTTCACACTAGAGTTTTGCAAAAATTGAAAGGAACGGATGGCACTCACCAGTTAAAAAACGTCTTTATTCCAATACTTTAAAATATCGGTGTCGGGAGGATGGGAGCAGGAGTGGAATGGACGACAGCCTTTTCGCACTGCAGTGGCGCTTCTACTGGTCACACTAGCGTTTTGCTGGGCTGCAGACTTCCTCCGTGAAGCCCCGCCCACGGCCGCACCTCCGCCGCTCAGCTCCGCCGACGTCTGCATGCGGCCTGCGTACCTATCTTTAACATTTGGTACGCAGGTCGTGCGGATGCCTCCGCATGCGTCGTTTTGACTCGGCAGAGAAAGAAAAATTCCAACCAGCTGCGTTTGACGCGGGTCACCGCATCGTCAAAACGACACATGCGGAGGCATCCACATAGATCTGCACGACCTGCGTACCTAATGTTAAAGATAGGTACACAGGCCGCATGCAGACGTAGGCGGAGCTGAGCGGCTGAGGTGTGGCCGTGGGCGGGACTTCACGGAGGAAGTCCGCAGCCCTCCGCAGCTCAGCTAAACGCTAGTGTGAAACTAGCCTTAGAGATGGATGGGGAGATAGCTATACATCAGTACGAAGAAAATGGTTGATGGATGGGGAGATGGCTATACTTCAGTACTAAGTGATGGATGATGGATGGAGAGATCGCTATACATCAATACTAAGATGGATGATGGATAGGGAGATGGCTATGCATCGGTACGAAGAGAATGGTTGATGGATGGGGAGATAGCTGTACATCAGTACTAAGATGGATGATGGATGATGGATGGGGAGATGGCTATACAGTAGTACTAAGAGATGGATGATGGATGGAGAGATCGCTATACAGCACAGACCAAAAGATTGGACACACCTCATTTAAAGATTTTTCTGTATTTTCATGACTATGAAAATTGTGCATTCACACTGAAGGCATCAAAACTATGAATTAACACATGTGGAATTATACACTTAACAAAAAAGTGTGAAACAACTGAAACTATGTCTTATATTCTAGGTTCTTCAAAGTAGCCACCTTTTGCTTTGATGGCTGCTTTGCACACTCTTAGCATTCTCTTGATGAGCTTCAAGAGGTAGTCACCGGGAATGGTCTTCCAACAATCTTGAAGGAGTTCCCAGAGATGCTTAGCACTTGTTGGCCCTTTTACCTTCACTCTGCGGTCCAGCTTACCACAAACCATCTCGATTGGGTACAGGTCTGGTGACTGTGGAGGCCAGGTCATCTGGCGTAGCACCTCATCACTCTCCTTCTTGGTCAAATAGCCCTTACACAGCCTGGAGGTGTGTTTGGGGTCATTGTCCGGTTGAAAAATAAATGATGGTCCAACTAAACGCAAACCGGATGGAATAGCATGCCGCTGCAAGATGCTGTGGTAGCCATGCTGGTTCAGTATGCCTTCCATTTTGAATAAATCCCCAACAGTGTCACCAGCAAAGCACCCCACACCATCACACCTCCTCCTCCATGCTTCACGGTGGGAACCAGGCATGTAGAGTCCACCTTTTCTGCGTCGCACAAAGACACGGTGGTTGGAACCAAACATCTCAAATTTGGACTCATCAGTCCAAAGCACAGATTTCCACTGGTGTAATGTCCATTCCTTGTGTTCTTTAGCCCAAACAAGTCTCTTCTGCTTGTTGCCTGTCCTTAGCAGTGGTTTCCTAGCAGCTATTTTACCATGAAGGCCTGCTGCACAAAGTCTCCTCTTAACAGTTGTTGTAGAGATGTGTCTGCTGCTAGAACTCTGTGTGGCATTGACCTGGTCTCTAATCTGAGCTGCTGTTAACCTGCGATTTCTGAGGCTGGTGACTCGGATAAACTTATCCTCAGAAGCAGAGGTGACTCTTGGTCTTCCTTTCCTGGGGCGGTCCTCATGTGAGCCAGTTTCTTTGTAGCTCTTGATGGTTTTTGCCGCTGCACTTGGGGACACTTCCAAATTTTTCCCAATTTTTCGGACTGACTGACTGACTTCATTTCTTAAAGTAATGATGGCCACTCGTTTTTCTTTACTTAGCTGCTTTTTTTCTTGCCATTATACAAATTGTAACAGTCTATTCAGTAGGACTATCAGCTGTGTATCCACCAGACTTCTGCACAACACAACTGATGGTCACAACCCCATTTATAAGGCAAGAAACCCCACTTATTAAACCTGACAGGGCACACCTGTGAAGTGAAAACCATTCCCGTTGACTACCTCTTGAAGCTTATCAAGAGAATGCCAAAAGTGTGCAAAGCAGTCATCAAAGCAAAAGGTGGCTACTTTGAAGAACCTAGAATATAAGACATAATTTCAGTTGTTTCACACTTTTTTGTTAAGTATATAATTCCACATGTGTTAATTCATAGTTTTGATGCCTTCAGTGTGAATGTATAATTTTCATAATCATGAAAATACAGAAAAATCTTTAAATGAGAAGGTGTGTCCAAACTTTTTGTCTGTACTGTACATCAATACTAAGAGATGGATGATGGATGGGGAGATGGCTATACATCAGTACTAAGAGATGGATGATGGGTTATTATTATTATTATTTCTATAGCACCATTAATTCCATGGTGCTGTACATGAGAAGGGGTTACATCAAAATACAAATATAACTTGCAGTAAACAAAACTAACAATGACAGACTGACACAGAGGGAAGAGGACCCTGCCCTTGCGGGCTTACATTCTACAGGATTATGGGGAAGGAGACAGTAGGTCGAAGGTTGCAGTAGCTCCGATGGTGTTGAGGTGGCCGTGTGGTCATTACAGGCTGTAAGCTTCTTTGAATAGGTGGGTTTTCAGGTTTCTTTTGAAGGATCCAAATGTGGTGGATAACCGGATGTGTTGGGGCACAGAATTCCAGATGATGGGGGATATTCGGGAGAAGTCTTGGAGGCGATTGGGTGAGGAGCGAATAAGCGTGGAAGAGAGAAGGAGGTCTTGGGAGGACCGGAGATTACGTGAGGGAAGATTATTGAGAGATTAGTTTGGAAATATACTGAAAAGAAAGGTTATGGATGGCTTTGTAGGTCAGTGTTAGTAGTTTAAACTGGATACGCTGGGAAATTGGGAGCCAGTGAAGGGATTTGCAAAGAGGGGAAGCAGGAGTGTAGCGAGGAGAGAGATTAATTAGTCGGGCAGCAGAGTTAAGGACGGACTGGAGGGGTGCGAGAGTGTTAGAAGGTAGGCTACAGAGGAAGATGTTGCAGTAGTCAAGGCGGGAGATGATTAGGGCATGCACAAGCATTTTGGTAGAGTGAGGGTTGAGGAAAGGATGGATTCTGAAAATATTTTTGAGCTGGAGGCTACAGGAGGTGGCGAGAGCTTGGATGTGCGGTTTGAAGGACAGGGCAGAATCCAGGGTTACCCCAAGGCAGCGGATTTTGGGGACAGGGGAAAGTGTGATTTCATTTATTTTGATAGATGGATCAGGTAGGGAAGATATGCGAGATGGAGGAAAGATAATTAGTTCAGATTTGTCCACATTGAGCTTGAGGAAGCGAGAGGAAAAGAAGTAGGATATGGCTGATAGACACTCCGGGATTCTGGAGAGCAGGGAGGTGACATCTGGGCCAGAGAGGTAGATCTGAGTGTCATCAGCATATAGATGGTACTGGAAGCCATGGGACCTTATGAGTTGTCCCAGGCCGAGTGTATAGATTGAAAAGAGTAAGGGCCCAAGGACAGAGCCTTGAGGGACACCAACAGAGAGGGGGCGAGATGAAGAGGTAGTATGGGAGTAGGAAACGCTAAATGTGCTTTTGGTAAGGTATGAGGAGATCTAAGATAGGGCGAGGTCTTTGACCCCAAAGGAAGAGAGGATCTGTAGTAGGAGGCAGTGGTCAACTGTGTTTAAGGCATAGCACAGGTCTAGAAGGAGGAGTATAGAGAATTGTCTGTTAGCTTTGGCTGTAAGTAAAGAATGGTGGGGACGGAAGCCAGATTGTAGGTTGTCGAAGAGAGAGTTAGATGCAAAGTGAGAGGAAAGTTCAGCATGGACGTGATGCTCAAGGAGTTTGGATGCATATGAGAGCAAAGATATGGGGCTATAGCTGGACATAGCGCTTGGGTCAAGGGATGGCTTTTTGAGGGTAGGTGTGATTGTGGCATGTTTGAAAGCAGTGGGGAAGGTACCAGAAGTTAGTGATAGGTTGAAGAGATGAGTTAGGGATGGGATTAGAGTGGTGGTGAGGTTGGGGAGGAGGTGGGATGGGATGGGGTCAAGTGCACAAGTGGTGAGGTGTGATTTGGAGAGAAGATGAGCAAGCTCCCCTTCAGTGATTTTGGAGAGGGAAGTTATGGGGTTTGGGCATTGGTCTGGTATACAAAGGGGTTGTGGTGGCTTGACGACAAAGATTTGCCTTGTTTGGTCCATCTCATGTTTGAAGTGCATGGCAAAGTCCTCGGCAACGATTAGGAAACTTGGAGGGGGCAGTGGTGGGCGGAGGAGGGATTTAAAAGTGTTGAACAAATGTTTGGGGTTGTGGGATAAGGAAGATACCAGGGTTGTGAAGTAGGCCTGTTTAGCAGAGGTGAGTGCTGATTTGAATGCGAGTGTTGCTTGTTGAGTGCAGTGAAATCATCTTGCGAATGTGTTTTCTTCCAATGTCGTTCTGCAATTCTGGATGCTTGCCGAAGCTTTTTAGTGATGTTATTGTGCCAGGATTGTCTATTGGATCGTCGCACTCTGCTATGCATGACAGGGGCGACCATGTCAATAGCTGATGCAAGAGTGGCATTGTAGAAAGCAGTGGCAGTGTCTGTGTCGTGGAGTGAGGATATGGATTCTAGTGGTAGGATAGAGTCAGAGAGTGTGTGGGTGTCTAGGTGTGTGAGGTTCCTGCGTGGGTGCGCATGTTGCTGGACATGGGTGATAGGTGAGGAGGACAGGGATGAGAAAGTGAGTAGATGGTGGTCAGATAGAGCAGTGATTTTCAACCTTTTTTGAGCCGCGGCACACTTTTTATACTTAAAAAATCCCGGGGCACACCACCAACCAAAATGGCACAAAATGACACTAAAACAGTACATATTCTACATATAGTTAATAATATAGATTCTAAATGTATTTATACTCACTCAGTGTGAAACCTGGGCCTGTTTCGATAAACACAAAAGGGATATCCTGGCAGGAATGGTGGAAAGACACACACAAAGCTCTTCCTCAACAGTTCTCAGTCTCTCCCTGTTTTTAGTTTTTATCGCAGTCAAGCTTGAGAAGCCCAGCTCACATAGATATGAGGTTGAAAATGGGAGCAATGTCAAAATAGCTTTGTTGGCCATAATGGGGAACTCCTTGGAGTGGTACTGTGCAGTGTATATATACAGAGGAGAGGTACTGTGCGGTGTATATATACAGGGGAGAGGTACTGTGCTGTGTATATATACAGGGGAGAGGTGCTGTGCAGTGTATATATACAGGAGGAGAGGTACTGTGTGGTATATATACAGGGGAGAGGTACTGTGCGGTGTATATATACAGGAGGAGTGGTACTGTGCAGTGTATATATACAGGGGAGAGGTACTGTGCAGTGTATATATACAGGAGGAGTGGTACTGTGCAGTGTATATATACAGGGGAGAGGTACTGTGCAGTGTATATATACAGGACAGGAGGAGAGGTACTGTGCAGTGTATACAGGGGAGAGGTACTGTGCAGTGTATATATACAGGACAGGAGGAGAGGTACTGTGCAGTGTATATATACAGGACAGGAGGAGTGGTACTGTGCAGTGTATATATACAGGAGGAGAGGTACTGTGCAGTGTATATATACAGGAGGAGTGGTACTGTGCAGTGTATATATACAGGGGAGAGGTACTGTGCAGTGTATATATACAGGACAGGAGGAGAGGTACTGTGCAGTGTATATATACAGGACAGGAGGAGTGGTACTGTGCAGTGTATATATACAGGAGGAGAGGTACTGTGCAGTGTATATATACAGGAGGAGAGGTACTGTGCAGTGTATATATACAGGAGGAGTGGTACTGTGCAGTGTACATATACAGGGGAGAGGTACTGTGCAGTGTATATATACAGGACAGGAGGAGAGGTACTGTGCAGTGTATATATACAGGACAGGAGGAGTGGTACTGTGCAGTGTATATATACAGGAGGAGTGGTACTGTGCAGTGTATATATACAGGACAGGTGAAGTGGTACTGTGCAGTGTATATATACAGGACAGGAGGAGAGGTACTGTGCAGTGTATATATACAGGACAGGAGGAGTGGTACTGTGCAGTGTATATATACAGGAGGAGTGGTACTGTGCAGTGTATATATACAGGACAGGTGAAGTGGTACTGTGCAGTGTATATATACAGGACAGGAGGAGTGGTACTGTGCAGTGTATATATACAGGACAGGAGGAGAGGTACTGTGCAGTGTATATATACAGGACAGGAGGAGTGGTACTGTGCAGTGTATATATACAGGAGGAGTGGTACTGTGCAGTGTATATATACAGGACAGGTGAAGTGGTACTGTGCAGTGTATATATACAGGACAGGAGGAGTGGTACTGTGCAGTGTATATATACAGGACAGGAGGAGAGGTACTGTGCAGTGTATATATACAGGACAGGAGGAGTGGTACTGTGCAGTGTATATATACAGGACAGGTGAAGTGGTACTGTGCAGTGTATATATACAGGACAGGAGGAGTGGTACTGTGCAGTGTATATATACAGGACAGGAGGAGTGGTGCTGTGCAGTGTATATATACAGGACAGGAGGAGTGGTACTGTGCCGTGTATATATACAGGACAGAAGTGGTACTGTGCAGTGTATATACAGGACAGGAAGAGTGGTACTGTGCAGTGTATATATACAGGACAGGAGGAGTATTACTGTGCAGTGTATATATACAGGACAGGAGGAGTGGTACTGTGCAGTGTATATATACAGGACAGGAGGAGTGGTACTGTGCCGTGTATATATACAGGAGGAGTGGTACTGTGCAGTGTATATATACAGGACAGGTGAAGTGGTACTGTGCAGTGTATATATACAGGACAGGAGGAGTGGTACTGTGCAGCGTATATATACAGGAGGAGTGGTACTGTGCAGTGTATATATACAGGACAGGAGGAGTGGTACTGTGCAGTGTATATATACAGGAGGAGTGGTACTGTGCAGTGTATATATACAGGACAGGTGAAGTGGTACTGTGCAGTGTATATATACAGGACAGGAGGAGTGGTACTGTGCAGTGTATATATACAGGACAGGAGGAGTGGTGCTGTGCAGTGTATATATACAGGACAGGTGAAGTGGTACTGTGCAGTGTATATATACAGGACAGGAGGAGTGGTACTGTGCAGTGTATATATACAGGACAGGAGGAGTGGTGCTGTGCAGTGTATATATACAGGACAGGAGTAGTGGTACTGTGCCGTGTATATATACAGGACAGAAGTGGTACTGTGCAGTGTATATACAGGACAGGAAGAGTGGTACTGTGCAGTGTATATATACAGGACAGGAGGAGTATTACTGTGCAGTGTACATATACAGGACAGGAGGAGTGGTACTGTGCTGTGTATATATACAGGACAGGAGGAGTGGTACTGTGCCGTGTATATATACAGGAGGAGAGGTACTGTGCAGTATATATACTTCAACAGCCGCCCAGCCCAGGCCCCCAGCACCTGTCCTGTATATATATTATATACACTGTATCTATACAGGCTGTGCTGGGCTGGGCGGCTGCTGTAGTATATATATGTCAGCTGCAGCCGCCCAGCCCATGGCCGCCCCAGGTCACCCAGAGTAGACTGTCAGAACATACAACGATAATGATAGCATGGCACTCACTCAGGTGCCGGTAGCAGCTCCGGGAATCTGCCTGTGCCTGATAAGTTCAGCACTGCTTGCAGCCAGGAGAGTAGAGCAGGAGAACTCTCCGCCCACAATGTCACGCTGGCTGGCTGTGTCCTTAACCCCTATGTGTGCCTGGCCCTGCACTGACTGAGATGCTTGTGCCAGGCAGCGCAAATTGAAAGGGTAGAAAGGGTTAAAGCATAGTTTGGGGAACTTTCCCCACGGCACACCCGACCATGTGTCCCGGCACACTAGTGTGCCGCGGAACACTGGTTGAAAATCACTGATGATAGAGGGAGAGGGGAGGTTGTGAAGTTAGATAGGGAGCAGAACCGGGTGGACACAAGGTCTAATGTGTGTCCGTCTGTGTGGGTGGCTGAGGAGGACCACCGAGTAAGTCCAAAGGATGAAGTAAGGGACAGGAGTTTGGAGGCTGCTGACTGGTGGATGTCAATGGGAATGTTTAAATCACCCATGATGATGGTGGGAAAGTCAGGAGAGAGAAAGTGAAGCAGACAGGTGAAGAATTGGTCAAAAAAGGCAGTGGTCGGGCCCGGAGGTCGGTATATGACGGCCATTTGGAGGTTGTAGGGGGAGTAGATGCGAACAGTGTGGACTTCAAAAGAAGGGAGGATAAGGGAGGGTATAGGTGGGATTGGGTTAAAGGTACAGTTTGAAGAAAGGAGAAGGCCCACTCCTCCACCATGTTTATTGCCAGGGCGAGGAGTGTGGGTGAAGTGGAGGCCACCGTAACATAGTGCAGCGGGGGAGGCTGTGTCAGAGGGTGTCAGCCATGTTTCGCTGATGCCCAGAAAGAAAAGATTACGAGAGGTAAAGAGGTCGTGAATCACATGGAGTTTATTGCAGATGGAGCGGCATTCCATAGTGATCCAGGGAGAGGGTGCAGGGGGGTGGGCGTCATGGGCACGGATTTGAGGTGGGCAAGATTTCGGGTGTTTATGGTGGGTTGGGAGCGTTAAGAGGGGGTAGTAATGGGAGGTATGAGCTGTGGGGGTCCAGGATTGGGAGATATGTCTCCAGCAGTGAGGAGAAGCAGAGAGAGAGCAGGTGGGAGGAGAGTGGGTGGCTTGTTTTGTGTTTTATTAGGAGAGATCTGAGGTGTAGGAGGAGCTCAGCAGAGGAGGACAGGTGGGGAGGCAAGAGGGAAGGAGAGATTATTACTTGGTTAGAGGGTGCTGGGGTTTGGGGATAGTGAAGGAGGCTGAGGAGTAATGGAGTCAAAACTGTTAGAGCGTATGTCAGCATGATGAGAGTAAGTGTGGTGGAAAGGGAAAGAAGTTTAGTACATTTATTAACAGTGGTTAGTCTTACCTTCTGATCACTTCTGGCTCATTTCTGGCATATTTTTGCTGTCATATTTGCTGTTATCCTTTTAGAGACATCCTTCTAGAGACAGACCACTGTCCAGACAGACCTGTGTCTCTGAATTTATAATAGGCTAAGTGCTCATGAAATAGGCCAGGTGTGATCAGGAGGGAGGGGCAGCAGGAAGACTGGTCACAGACACAGGAGGGGATTAATTAGAAGTCAGAAGGGAAAATGCAAGGGGAAATAGATCCAAATGGAAAGATAAAGCCAACTGTGTATTGGCATCAAGGAATTAAAATGTGAAAACATGCAGGGGAAGGGAAAAAAAAAATGATGGATAGAGAGATCGCTATACATCAATACTAAGAGATGGATGATGGATGGGAAGATGGCTATACATCAATACTAAGAGATGGATGATGGATGGGGAGTTGGCTGTACATCAGTACGAAGAGATGGATGATGAGATAGCTATACATCAGTACTAAGGGTAAGTTCACACTGGGCGTTTTTGTTGCTTTTTTTTCTGCAGCAAAAGCTGATCTTCTTGGCAAGAAAGAAGCTGCGTCAAAAACGCAGGTTTAGGTGCGTTTTTTGTTGCGTATTTGGTGCGGTTTTGGTGCGTTTTTATTTTTCTCTTTGTCCATGTTAATGTCCTTGGATTTTCAGCAGCAAAAACACAGCAAATAATGATACCTGCGTTTTTGCTGCGTTTTTTTCAACACCCATTCAAGTCAATGGGTAAAAAACGCAGCAAAAACACTGAAAGGAGTGACATGCTCTATGTCCAAAAAACGCAGCAAAGCACAAAATACTGATCAAACAAAAAACAAATGTGTATGGATGAGATTTCTGAGATCTCATAGGCTTTGCTGGTACTGTAAAAAGCAGCTGAAAAATTAGCATAAAAAAACGCAGCAAAAACGCCCTGTGTGAACTTACCCTAAGAGATAAGTGATGGATGGGGAGATAGCTGTACATCAATACTAAGAGATGGATGATGGATGGGGAGATAGCTGTACATCAATACTAAGAGATGGATGATGGATGGGTAGATAGCTGTACATCAGTACTAAGCTCTGGCTGGCTCTTGCACTGACTCCCTTCTCATACAGCTCTCTGCACGGAGCAGGAGGGGTGAGATGCAGCTCAGCACTTGTTTGTGTGATCTTCTACAGTAGTCTGGGGCACTTGGAACTTAACAACCAGTGCAGCTAGTGGCGCTGCTCCTGAGGATAGCTCTCGCCCAGGAGCTTCCAGTGACACTCTAAGGGGAGACGGCGCAGGGTGAGGAGCTGTCCTCGGGTTGGCGCGGTAGGCTCGGCTGAGACTTACACCTTTATGACAGTGGACAGACGGGAGCACAGTGTGGTGGGCTGCAGTGGCAGGGGAGGCTTTGTAACTAGAGCTTTTGTCCTTCCTTTGTATTTGGAAGGCCCTGGGTGTCGCTAGGCATGGAGCTGAGAGCACAGGCACTAATCACTGCTTGATCTGTAACAGGGTGACCTGCTGTAATTACCTCTGTGATGAATCCAGGTTGGGACTGGCCCCTGATCCTACACCCCCCCATCCAGTTATCACTGTGTTATCTTTGGTGTTACATAGGACTGCAGGTGACCTCTACTGCATTATCTGTACTCGGTTGCCACTGTTATCTGTGGTGTTCATGGTACAGATAATGTTGATGTCACCTGGAGTCCTATGTAAAATGACAGGAAATGCAGTAAAAACTTAGTACAGATAATGTAATGGATGTCATCTGCAGGTCTAAATGCTGTCACTGTTATTAGTGGTGTTACATAGAACTGCAGATGACATCTTCATTATCTGTACGCAAGAAGCTATCACTGTTTTATTATTCATTTTCTTTATTTGGGGAATGAGGTATGCTACATTTTGGTAAAACTAACGTCTTGTGGCTTAGGCCCCTGATCCTCTCTAGCATCGATAGCCATTGTCACTCTCTGTTACCTGCAACAAAGAGGCCTTCTCGGACCTCTCCCTCAGCTCTCGGCCCCTCAGCCCCGCCCCACCTCTCCCCTCCCTCAGCCCCGCCCCACCTCTCCCCTCCCTCAGCCCCACCCCACCTCTCCCCTCCCTGAGCCCCACCCCACCTCTCCCCTCCCTCAGCCCCACCTCTCCCCTCCCTCAGCCCCGCCCCACCTCTCCCCTCCCTCAGCCCCGCCCCACCTCTCCCCTCCCTCAGCCCCGCCCCACCTCTCCCCTCCCTCAGCCCCCCCCACCTCTCCCCTCCCTCAGCCCCCCCCACATCTCCCCTCCCTCAGCCCCCCCTCTCAAAAACTACCCCAGAGTTGTATTTTTTTGCCATTTCAATGCATTTGGATTATTTTCCGCTTTCCAGTGCATCACATGGTAAAATGACTAATGTTATTCAAAAGTACTTGTCCCGCAAAAAAACAAGCCCTCATGCGGCTATGGGGACGGAAAAATAAAGGTATTGCTCTTGGAAGAAATGGAGGAAAAAACAAAAATGAAAAAAAAGAAAATCGCCTGGTCATTAAATGGTTAAGGGTCTAAAAACTTTGACGGGTTCCGTTTGCAAACTTATGAAATAATCATCCTTCGGGAACCATAGAAGCATCTGACTAAAATACCTAAAACCCTAAAGTTGCAAATTTGTGTCGTTCTAATTTTTGGCAATGCCTGTTTAGCTTTTTTTTGTGGTTGGGCGGGGGAGGGGCTGGATACAGAAATTAAAAGTATGCGCTTTTATTTCAGATGTCTGCTGCAACAATCAACTATCTAAGTCCTCCATCCAGCAGGTATGTTTTCTAAGTATTTTTTTTTTTATTAATAAGAAAATGCTATGGCTTGTTGTGAAGTGTGAACAATGCACATTTGTTAACTTTCATTATTTATAGAACATTATGGTTATTGATTCTGAATGTTTCTTTTAAAAAAAAATCTATATAGGAAGACTATTGCCCCTATGATGCGACGAACAAGATCCAGCCAGAAAACTAACCCCAAAATGGTACAGTATGCTTTTTTTTTATGTAAAAAGCCTCCGTTAGTATGCTGTGCTTTATCTTGTTTACCCATAGATGCAGATGTATCCTAATGAAAGGTCAAGTTGCTCTTTACCTAAAGGTACCGTCACATTTAGCGATGCTGCAGCGATCTAGCTCTCCAGCGAACAACGATGCCGGTCCCCGGGTAACCAGGGTAAACATCAGGTTACTAAGCGCAGGGCCGCGCTTAGTAACCCGATGTTTACCCTGGTTACCAGTGCTAATGTTAAAAAAACACTGCTTTCCTGCACTGACTGTGAGCGCCGGCCGGAAAGCACAGCGGTGACGTCACCGCTGTAATCTGCTTTACGGCTGGCCGGCGCTGACAGTGCAGGAAAGCACAGCGCCGGGGGACAGACACCGGAATGTAAGTATGTAGTGTTTGTTTTTTTTTACATTAGCACTGGTAACCAGGGTAAACATCGGGTTACTAAGCGCGGCCCTGCGCTTAGTAACCCGATGTTTACCCTGGTTACCAGTGAAGACATCGCTGAATCCGCGTCACACACGCCGATTCAGCGATGTCTGCGGGAGATCCAGCGACGAAATAAGGTGCTGGCCTCCTAGCTCCGGCCAACGATGGCACAGCAGGATCCTGATCGCTGCTGCGTGTCAAACTCAACGATATCGCTAGCCAGGACGCTGCAACGTCACAGATCGCTAGCGATATCGTTCAGTGTGAAGGTACCTTTAGTCTTTCATTTTTGCTTTGTAAGTCAACAATTGAGTAGGCTCTGATGGCAATGACTGTAAAAGGTTAATTTGTCTCCATTTAACCACAGAGATGATTGTTCATTTTATTACAGCTGTTTCTCTACCTTTCCAAACCTAGTACCACCCAATGGCAAGAAGTTCCTACCAAGTACACCCAAATAAAGGGATCACTCTGAAATGTTAGCATAATGACTCTGCACACACTGTCGTCCAAGTCTCGGGTCTGGAGCCTTTAATTCCTTTCTGCCATTGGACGTACTATTCCGTCCATGTGGGGTGGGCCCTAATTCCCAAAGACGGAATAGTACGTCCAGCAGGATCGGCCGCGCTCACGGGGGGAGCGCGGCCGATCGCGGCCGGGTGTCAGCTGCCTATCGCAGCTGACATCCGGCACTATGTGCCAGGAGCGGTCACGGACCGCCCCCGGCACATTAACCCCCGGCACACCGCGATCAAACATGATCGCGGTGTGCCGGCGGTACAGGGAAGCATCGTGCAGGGAGGGGGCTCCCTGCGTGCTTCCCTGAGACCCCCGGAGCAACGCGATGTGATCGCGTTGCTGCGAGGGTCTCTTACCTCCTATCCCTGCAGGCCCCGGATCCAAAATGGCCGCGGGGCTGCATCCGGGTCCTGCAGGGATTACTTCCGGGTGCCGTGCAGGTGCTGGTAAGCCTGCACGGCTGTAAGTGAGATCGGTGATCTGACAGAGTGCTGTGCACACTGTCAGATCACCGATATGTGATGTCCCCCCCTGGCACATGTGTAAAAAAAAAAAATAAAAAAAAATTCCTAAATATATATATATATAAAAAAAAATATTATTCCCATAAATACATTTCTATATCTAAATAAAAAAAATCAAACAATAAAAGTACACATATTTAGTATCGCCGCGTCCGTAACGACCCCACCTATAAAACTATATCACTAGTTAACCCCTTCAGTGAACACCGTAAAAAAAAAAAAAAAAAAGAGGCAAAAAACTACGCTTTATTCTCATACCGCCAAACAAAAAGTAGAATAACACGCAATCAAAAAGACGGATATAAATAACCATGGTACCGCTGAAAACGTCATCTTGTCCCGCAAAAAACGAGCCGCCATATAGCATCATCGGCGAAAAAATAAAAAAAGTTATAGTCCTCAGAATAAAGCGATGCCAAAATAATTATTTTTTCTATAAAATAGTTTTTATCGTATAAAAGCGCCAAAACATTAAAAAAATGATAGAAATGAGGTATCACTGTAATCATACTGACCCGAAGAATAAAACTGCTTTATCAATTTTACCAAACGCGGAACGGTACAAACGCCTCCCCCAAAAGAAATTCATGAATAGCTGGTTTTTGGTCATTCTGCCTCACAAAAATCGGAATAAAAAGCGATCAAAAAATCTCCCGTGCCCGAGCATGTTACCAATAAAAACGTCAACTCGTCCCGCAAAAAACAAGACCTCACATGACTCTGTGGACTCAAATATGGAATTATAGCTCTCAAAATGTGGTAACGCAAAAAATATTTTTTGCAATAAAAAGCTTCTTTCAGTGTGTGACGGCTGCCAAGCATAAAAATCCGCTAAAAAACCCGCTATAAAAGTAAATCAAACCCCCCTTCATCACCCCCTTAGTTAGGGAAAAATAAAAAAAATAAAAAAATGTATTTCCATTTTACCATTAGGGCTAGGGCTAGGGTTAGGGTTGGGGCTAGGGTTAGGGCTAGGGTTAGGGTTGGGGCTAGGGTTAGGGTTGGGGCTAGGGTTAGGGTTGGGGCTAGGGTTAGGGCTAGGGTTAGGGCTAGGGTTGGGGCTAGGGTTAGGGTTGGGGCTAGGGTTAGGGTTGGGGCTAGGGTTAGGGCTAGGGTTAGGGTTAAGGCTACAATTAGGGTTGGGGCTAAAGTTAGGGTTAGGGTTGGGGCTAAAGTTAGGGTTAGGGTTTGGATTACATTTACGGTTGGGAATAGGGTTGGGATTAGGGTTAGGGGTGTGTCTGGGTTAGAGGTGTGGTTAGGGTTACAGCTGGGATTAGGGTTAGGGGTGTGTTTGGATTAGGGTTTCAGTTATAATTGGGGGTTTCCACTGTTTAGGCACATCAGGGGCTCTCCAAACGCGACATGGCGTCCGATCTCAATTTCAGCCAATTCTGCGTTGAAAAAGTAAAACAGTGCTCCTTCCTTTCCGAGCTCTCCCGTGCGCCCAAACAGTGGTTTACCCCCACATATGGGGTATCAGCATACTCGGAACACATTGGAGAACAACTTTTGGGGTCCAATTTCTCCTGTTACCCTTGGGAAAATACAAAACTGGGGGCTAAAAAATAATTTTTGTGGAAAATTTTTTTTTTTATTTGCACGGCTCTGCGTTATAAACTGTAGTGAAACAATTGGGGGTTCAAAGCTCTCACAACACATCTAGATGAGTTCCTTAGGGGGTCTACTTTCCAAAATGGTGTCACTTGGGGGTTTCTACTGTTTAGGTACATTAGGGCCTCTGCAAACGCAATGTGACGCCTGCAGACCATTCCATCTAAGTCTGCATTCCAAATGGCGCTCCTTCCCTTCCGAGCCCTCCCATGTGCCCAAACGGTGGTTCCCCCCCACATATTGGGTATCAGCGTACTCAAGACAAATTGGACAACAACTTTTGGGGTCCAATTTCTCCTGTTACCCTTGGGAAAATACAAAACTGGGGGCTAAAAAATAATTTTTGGGGGAAATTTTTTATTTTCACGGCTATGCGTTATAAACTGTAGTGAAACACTTGAGGGTTGAAAACTCTCACAATACATCTAGATGAGTTGCTTAGGGGGTCTACTTTCCAAAATGGTGTCACTTGTGGGGGGTTTCTACTGTTTAGGTACATTAGGGCCTCTGCAAACGCAATGTGACGCCTGCAGACCATTCCATCTAAGTCTGCATTCCAAATGGCGCTCCTTCCCTTCCGAGCCCTCCCATGCGCCCAAACGGTGGTTCCCCCCCACATATTGGGTATCAGCGTACTCAAGACAAATTGGACAACAACTTTTGGGGTCCAATTTCTCCTGTTACCCTTGGGAAAATACAAACCTGGGGGCTAAAAAATAATTTTTGGGGGAAATTTTTTATTTTTTTATTTTCACGGCTCTGCATTATAAACTTCTGTGAAGCACTTGGTGGGTCAAAGTGCTCACTACACCTCTAGATAAGTTCCTTAGGGGGTCTACTTTCCAAAATGGTGACACTTGTGGGGGGTTTCAATGTTTAGGCACATCAGTGGCTCTCCAAACGCAACATGGCGTCCCATCTCAATTCCTGTCAATTTTGCATTGAAAAGTCAAACGGCGCTCCTTTCCTTCCGAGCTCTCCCATGCGTCCAAACAGTGGTTTACCCCCACATATGGGGTATCAGCGTACTCAGGACAAATTGTACAACAACTTTTGGGATCCAATTTCTTCTCTTACCCCTGGGAAAATAAAAAATTGGGGGTGAAAAGATCATTTTTGTGAAAAAATATGATTTTTTATTTTTACGGTTCTGCCTTATAAACTTCTGTGAAGCACTTGGTGAGTCAAAGTGCTCACCACACCTCTAGATAAGCTCCTTAGGGGGTCTACTTTCCAAAATGGTGTCACTTGTGGGGGGTTTCAATGTTTAGGCATATCAGGGGCTCTCCAAACGCAGCATGGCGTCCCATCTCAATTCCAGTCAATTTTGCATTGAAAAGTCAAATGGCGCTCCTTCGCTTCCGAGCTCTGTCATGCACCCAAACAGTGGTTTACCCCCACATATGGGGTATCGGCGTACTCAGGACAAATTGTACAACATCTTTTGGGGTCCATTTTCTCCTGTTACCCTTGGTAAAATAAAACAAATTGGAGCTGAAGTAAATTTTGTGTGAAAAAAGTTAAATGTTCATTTTTATTTAAACATTCCAAAAATTCCTGTGAAACACCTGAAGGGTTAATAAACTTCTTGAATGTGGTTTTGAGCACCTTGAGGGGTGCAGTTTTTAGAATGGTGTCACACTTGGGTATTTTCTATCATATAGACCCCTCAAAATGACTTCAAATGAGATGTGGTCCCTAAAAAAAAATGGTGTAAAAATGAGAAATTGCTGGTCAACTTTTAACCCTTATAACTCCGTCACAAAAAAAATTTTGGTTCCAAAATTGTGCTGATGTAAATTAGACATGTGGGAAATGTTACTTATTAAGTATTTTGTGTGACATATCACTGTGATTTAATTGCATAAAAATTCAAAGTTGGAAAATTGCGAAATTTTCAAAATTTTTGCCAAATTTCTGATTTTTTCACAAATAAACGCAGGTAATATCAAATAAATTTTACCACTATCATGAAGTACAATATGTCACGAGAAAACAGTGTCAGAATCACCGGGATCTGTTGAAGCGTTCCAGAGTTATAACCTCATAAAGGGACAGTGGTCAGAATTGTAAAAATTGGCCCGGTCCATAACGTGCAAACCACCCTTGGGGGTGAAGGGGTTAAGGGGTTTTCCCTACTAGGACTTCTCGATTTAAATGTTTGGTCCCTATAATATAAAAAAATCTTATACTCACCTCTCATACCAGCACCATTCCAGTGGTGTCGGCCCTCGCGGCCCTGGTGCCCTTGTGCAGTTGCATGACACGTGGTACCTGACACCCAATCTTTGTACGAACTGAACATGAAAAGGAAGTCCGGGCTGCACCTGATCTCTCACTTCTTCTTCATGTTAAATTCGTACGAAGGTTGGAACAGTGACACCAGTGCTGATTGGGCGCCGGGCACCACGTGTGATCACAGCCCCGTGAGCGCGAGTGCCGACACCGCTGGAACGGCGTTGGCATGGGAGGTGAGCATAAGCTTTTTTTTTATTTTATAGGAGCCAAACATTTAGATTGAGAAGGGGTTGCCTTAGTTGTGGACAACCCTTTAAGATTTCACAGGAATAGCACATCGTGCAGCTCTATTCTTTGCTTCAAAACAATGTAACCGCATAGGACCCCATTATTAGTCAATCTCATTTCTTTGTGGGGGGATCTGTATGATGGATTTGACATTGTGTGATTTGCTTCTGATGAAAATAGGATAATTAAGTGGTCTGCAAGGGATATGCAAAAGTTTCCAATACATCTAGTGAAATAAGTATTTAGCATATCACCCATTTAGTTGATATATTTTTAAAGGTGCTATTGGCATGAAATTCTCACCAGATGTCTGTAACAGCCCATGCAATCCACACATGCCAATTAATTCAAACCATAGTTGTCCATAAATTAAATGTGTAATGAGAAATGACACTGGGAAAACGTATTGAACATGCTTACTGAATTAATACTTTGTGCAAAAGCCTGTGTTGATGACAGCTTGCGAACTCGGCTTCAGGAAAATGGCCACCGCGATCCCCATCTGCGCACGCGCGGCATCCCGCGGCCATTTTCCTGAAGCCCCGGGCAGCAGAGCGCTCCATCTGCGCACGCGCGGCCTCAGGAAGATGGCCGCCGCCAGCGAAAAAGCGGAGAATAGCGCAGATCGCGCTCCTTTTCTTCAGCTGCGCAGTGCATTCCCCTGTTGGGCATGCGCAAACCACTACGCCACCAACGGAAAGATAAGCAAGATCTGGGGGAGAAGAAGCGATTTCACCACGCCCATTTGACCAGACCACCTTGATTGACAGGCGAAAACGGCGACTTTGGTAAGGTATTTCGGCAGCATAGGTGGGGAATCAGTGTACACAAAATACACTATTGTCCAGCACAGCTCAGGCCCTATTTAATGGTATTTTTATCTCATACTGAAAAAACGGGGTGACAGGTTCCCTTTAAACCTAGGACTCTTTCCCCCCCATATTAGTTCACCGAACAAAGACTTAATCCTGTGGAATCTACACTGTGTAATCCATATGAGAGAGCTGTGTAGCACGTAGAGTAATTGTGGCATTACAATCATCTTTAAAAGATTCACCCTACCAACTACCGACAAATGTAATTTATTCCACGCCGAAATTTTCGTACGTATTTTCTGCAGTAGCGGGCTTACATTCCATTCCTCAAAATTAGTCAAAGGGGAGAGCAATCTGAATCCCCAAATATTTGAATTTTTGGACTATCTTCAGTTTTGTAGTTATCACCCTCTCTCCATTGCCCATACCGTCCCCCTCAATCAACAAAATACAAGATTTGTCCCAATTTATCATGAGTCCCGAAAACCGACCAAATTCTTCAATTATAGCCACCGCATTGCACAGGGACCTCTCAGAGTCCTCAAGGAACAGCAAAATATCGTCGGCATATAAGGCGATTTTATCCTCCTTCATACCGTAAATAAAACCTCTCACCTCCTGTGCACCTCTTATTTTAGCAGCTAACGGCTCCACAGCCAAAGCGAAGAGCAATGGGGACAGCGGACAACCCTGTCTGGTACCTCTAAACAGTGGGAAACTCTCTGACAGTTTATTATTAACTAATTTTTGCCGTTGGGGCAGAGTACAGCAACTTCACCCAAGAGATGAATACTACTCTCTTTCCGGCATTATCAGCAGGGATTTGCATATTTAAAAATAGCCTCCTTAGATTGATTGCCATGGATTTATGGGGCATAAAGCCAGACTGGTCTGGGTGAATCAATTTATCAATCACTTGGGACAGCCTGTTCGCCAGGGCCTTTGCCAAAATCTTTATGTCTGCCGTTAGGAGTGAAATTGGTCTGTAAGACTCCGGCTGCTGAGGGTCTTTGTCAGCTTTAGGGATGACCACAACAATGGCCTCTCTCATTGATGGAGGCAGCACTCCCCTCTCCAATGACTCAGTGAACACCCGTTCCAATTTGGTCATTAACTCTGCATTAAGAATTCTATAGACCTCTGCCGGTATGCCGTCCGTCCCCGGAGCTTTGCCCCCCGCCACACCCGCCAGAGCCGCCTTCAATTCTTCCTCCCCAAGCGGTTTATCCATCCACTCACGGTCTTCTCTACTTAGTCTGGGAAAGTCAACCTCTTTCAAATATCTGTTCAACTCCTCAGTTCCTTTTTCCACCCTAGAGGAATATAATTTACTGTAAAATTTCCGAAAGACTTCTAAAATTTTCTCCCCCTGAGTAACCACTTTTCCCTCCTCTGTTCTTATGGACTATATGTGAGAAGAGTCGCGCTGCGCAGAGGCCACCACTGAGAGAAAATGTCCCTTTTCTCCCTCCGAATAAAAGGTTTCCTTTTGAAATACTCTAAACCTGTCTGACTTGCGCTTATGCAGTTGATCGACCGCTGCCTGAGCTGCCCTCATACGGATTTGCGTGTCCCTAGTACACTGAGTGCCCAATGCCTCCTCTGCTGCCTTCAGTTCCTCCATCACCGCCTTGTCCTGGATTTTAGACCGGGTTTTGTGTCTTGAGATGTCCCGGAATAAGATTCCTCTCAGGTACGCCTTCATAGTGTCCCACACTACGTGGTCCCCGGGCTCCCTTCATTAATCCTAAAAAACTCCACAAATTCTGCACCCACCTGTTCCATATCTAAAAGCTGTAACCAGGAGGGGTGAATTTTCCATCCCATCCCCCCTAATTTACTCTGGTCTGCCAATTGTAGCGATACCAATACTGGGCTATGATCCGATAGTACTCTAGGCCTATACTCCACCTCGTGTATTAAGTTATTCATTCCTTCGTTTCCCAAAGCAACGTCAATACGAGGCAAAGAGCCGTATGTTATCGAATAGCAAGAGTAGGTATATTTATCAACATTACGTACCCGCCATAGATCTATCCATCCTATTTCCCTTAAATAATTTCCAAAAGGAGTAGCATTCCTCTCCCCTCTCAACACAGCGTGCCTTCCCTTGTCCTTTACATTGCCCACTATAAGGAGAGGGACCCCGTCCCACCTACCCATAATTTCCAGAATCTCCTGTAGCTTTTTCTTGGAGTATGGTGGTGGAATATATATCGACACAATACAAATTAGTCTATAAAATATCTTACATACTAGAAACACATATTGACCATCTTTATCAATAATAACCTCAATCTCTTCGAACGGGACACTAATGTGTATCAGTATGGACACTCCTCTGGCATAAGTTGAGAACGTCGAGTGATACGCCTTTCTCACCCATCTCTTTTGCAGCATAGCTACTTTTTCCTCCACCAGGTGGGTTTCCTGTAGGCATATCATTGAGGGCCTTTGTTTCAGTACATATTGGAAAATAGCTGTACGCTTAGTAGCATTTGCAAGGCCCCTAACATTCCAACTTAAAATTTAAATAATCACCACCCATTGTGACTTATAGAAACGATGAATAAGTTCAGGCTCCCTAAGGTCTCTAACCCTTCCCTCCCCATCTCTAATTCCCAACTGAAATAACTAACTCCCCTCCCCCCCACCAAAAGAGTTTGGTTTAACCCCTATCAACTCTTGGAGTATCAGAATCAACTCACACTCTCAATTTGTGATCTGGGAGCGCTGTTTTACAGCCTAACAATACAAACTCAATGCTCCTACAACTCTCCCGCCCACCTTTATCAAAATGCAATATCCCTTGCGCTGCCGAACACCACCTGATTATATCAAGATAACATCAAGTCACAGTAAAAGTGCCAATTGACTATCAAATTCAGACAAACTTAACAGTTAAGGTACCGTCACACTGAGCAACTTTCCAACGAGAACGACAGCGATCCGTGACGTTGCAGCGTCCTGGATAGCGATCTCGTTGTGTTTGACACGCAGCAGCGATCAGGATCCTGCTGTGACATCGCTGGTCGGAGCTAGAAGTCCAGAACTTTATTTCGTCGCTGGATCACCCGCTGTCATCGCTGGATCGGTGTGTGTGACACCGATCCAGCGATGTGTTCGCTTGTAACCAAGGGTAAACATCGGTTTACTAAGCGCAGGGCCTATGAAGGATTCATTAGAGGAGAATGTAGCGGGAGAGCTCTACTGCACGTCCGTTCACATTGCGCTCTAGGCCACGCCCCCGAAGCAGCTGATATTTTTAACGAAGTGGCAGAATTGCTTTCTAATTACTGATAGATTTCAGCTGGTGTTATGACTTTCCATGTATTTTGCACCTTTCTTACTTCATGTGTTAAAAACCCTTTTCTATGTGTAATTTTTCATTATTACACATACCTTAATTTATGGACATCTATGGTTTGATTTCTTTGCCTGTGTAGATTTGATGGGTTGTTAACGGCATCTGGTGGTGCAGCTTACAGTCTGATTTTAGGTTGCTTACTGGGGAGGAAGGGTGGCACTGGATCACAGGAGGCAGGGTCGCTGCTTCAAGAGGCCGGTGGCAGCGGTGAAGCGATGCTGTGGGCCCCAGGCTGGGAGGAGGGCGTGTGTTATGACCCCAATGGCAGAGGGTCTCAAAAATACATACCAAGTCTGCAAACACAAAAAAAACAGCTCATAGGGCAGTGGTAACTGGGCTGACCATATATCTAATCCTAGCACCACAAATAGCAGCAGCCGGGGAACGTGCCTACGTTGGTTCTAGACGTCTCGCGCCAGCGTGAGAACTAACTAACCCTAGAAGGGAAAAGATAGACCTTTCTTGCCTCCAGAGAAAAGACCCCAAAAGTTGGATACAAGCCCCCAACAAATAATAACGGTGAGGTAAGGAGAAAAGACAAACGTAAGAATGAACTAGATATTTAGCAAAGAGAGGCCCACTGACTAATAGCAGAATATAGTAAGATGACTTATACGGTCAGCAAAAACCCTATCAAAATTTCCACGCTGGATATTCAAGAACCCCCGAACCGTCTAACGGCCCGGGGGGAGAATACCAGCCCCCTAGAGCTTCCAGCAAAATCAGGAATCACATTTAGTACAAGCTGGACAAAAAATAATAGTAATGCAAATAACCAAAAAACAAGGAAGCAAGACTTAGCTTAATTTTGCAAGATCCAGGACCAGCAGACAGGAGCAAACAGAAAGGAACTGATTACAACGATGCCAGGCACAGGACTGAGAATACAGGAAGTTTATATAGCGACACCCCTGGACTAACGACCCAGGTGGGTGCCAAACTGAGGAAAGACAATCCCAGAGTCATATCACTAGTGACCACAAGAGGGAGCCAAAAAAGTCTAATTCACAACAGGCGTGTCCCGGTGGTGCGAGCCTGCAGCTCTGGGCTTTCCTAAAGATGTTGGCGGTGATTGTAGTCCCCCTTCCCTTTTTATTTTCCATGTGGTGGGTTCGGGAAAATGGCCAGCAGAGTCTGCACATCCTCAGATTGAGGTCTCGAGATGAGATACCTTCTCCCGAGATCTCTATCTGCGCATGCGTCACCTCCTGCAGCCATTTTCCGAAAGCTCACCAAAGGGAAATCAGTGGGAAATGGGACTCTGATCACCGTTGACATCTTAGGAAAGCCTGAGGATCAGGGGCTGGCTGGCACTTTTCAGCCTGGGGGCAATCACAAGGCAGTGGCCCTCGAGTTGCAGTCGCTAACCTTTGCCCTACTTATTGCTGGCTGCTGCATTAAAGCAACAGAGATAACAGGCTTTAAAAACAGGCTGGTACATAGATATATAAATAGAATGGAGCTAGCTGCATAGATATGGGAGCAGAACCAAGCTTACTGCCTACATAGATACTGTAACATATGCAAGGTGACTACATAGACATGAGAAGGATGGATTACTATGTAGATAAGGGAGCAAAACCGACCTTACTAGAGAGATATAGGAGCAGAACCGAGCTTACTAAAGAGATATGGAAGCAGAACAGAGCTTACTACAGTGATATTGGAGAGGAACTGAGCCTACTACTACAGAGATAATTTTATCAAATGCCCATAGATAGTAAAGCGCATACCTCACAGTAATCATATCAAACCAATTTCCTCATCCCAAACAAATGAGGAAAAACG
Source organism: Ranitomeya variabilis (assembly GCF_051348905.1). NCBI lineage: Eukaryota > Metazoa > Chordata > Amphibia > Anura > Dendrobatidae > Ranitomeya > Ranitomeya variabilis. The sequence continues at coordinate 250,466,364 of NC_135237.1, read as the reverse complement.
AGGCTTTAGCGATATTTAAAATATATTTTTATTAACAACAATTAAAATAATATATACTACAGGGAAACCTCTTCATTAAAATAGCCGGGAACAACAACTCAGTGCGAGAGATACAAAAATTAATAAATTCTACAGGCTATCTGTACCACTCTGCACACCAACTGCACTATTCTAATACAATATATGAAGGACCAGGAGTAATAACGTGACAAAACTATGGTGGAAACAGAAAGTTTCCTACATAATATATGGCTGTATGAGCCTGTGTATAAACTCCTAATACCTAAGCAAAGCTGAAAAAAAGTGCATCGTGCTAGAAATTGGACAGTGCCCCTATATAATGTAAAACAGTACAAACTTACATAGGTGTGAACTCACAGCAGAGAATGTTCCACAGCGACCCCGACAGCGCCGTTTCGCCTGACTGGCTTCCTCACATAAGGGGCGTAAAATAAAATATTCTGAAAAGTTCCCAGGTTCGAGTTCATATGAGTTCATCCAGCAGAGGGCGCATCACCGCGACTCGAGGTAACTACAGTACATTCCCCTGCACTCCATTCATTCACTTAAGTTTTACAGACAGGAGCACAGCTGCATTAGCAGAGCTCCTGGGTGTAAAATGATTTAACCCCTTCAGATGGATTTACAGCGTGGGACAAGACTGAACGACGGAAGGTATGGAATATTGTTGTTTGTTTTGTTTAACTTTATTTCAGGTGACAAGGGTCTTCAGGTGGATTAAGAGTATAATAAAATATTAAAACAACATGTGTCTTTATTTCATTAAAATACTTTTTAATAATGTGTGTGTTTTATTAACCCCTTCATGACCCAGCCTATTTTGACCTTAATGACCTGGCCATTTTTTGCAATTCTGACCAGTGTCCCTTTATGAGGTAATAACTCAGGAACGGTTCAACGGATCCTAGCGATTCTGAGATTGGTTTTTCGTGACATATTGGGCTTCATGATGGTGGTAAATTTAGGTCGATAATTTTTGCGTTTATTTGTGACAAAAATGGAAATTTGCCGAAAATTTTGAAAATTTCGCAATTTTCACATTTTTAATTTTTATTCTGTTAAACCAGAGAGTTATGTGACACAAAATAGTTAATAAATAACATTTCCCACATGTCTACTCTACATCAGCACAATTTTGGAAACAAAATTTTTAGGGACCACCTCACATTTGAAGTCAGTTTGAGGAGTCTATATTACTGAAAATACCCAAAAGTGACACCATTCTAAAAACTGCACCCCTCAAGGTGCTCAAAACCACATTCAAGAAGTTTATTAACCCTTCAGGTGTTTCACAGCAGCAGAAGCAACATGGAAGGAAAAAATGAACATTTACATTTTTAGTCACAAAAATGATCTTTTAGCAACGATTTTTTTATTTTCCCAAGGGTAAAAGGAGAAAATGGACCCCGAAAGTAGTTGTCCAATTTGTCCTGAGTACGCTGATACCCCATATTTGGGGGGGAACCACTGTCTGGGCGCACGACAGGGCTCGGAAGGGAAGGAGCGCCATTTGACTTTTTGAATAAAAAATTGTCTCCAATCTTTAGCGGACACCATGTCGTGTTTGGAGAGCCCCTGTGTGCCTAAACATTGGAGCTCCCCCGCAAGTGACCCCATTTTGGAAACTAGACACCCCAAGGAACTTACCTAGATGCATAGTGAGCACTTTAAACCCTCAGGTGCTTCACAAATTGATCCATAAAAATGAAAAAGTACTTTTTTTTCACAAAAAAATTCTTTCAGCCTCAATTTTTTCATTTTCACATGGGTAACAGGATAAAATGGATCCTAAAATTTGTTGGGCAATTTCTCCTGAGTACACCGATACCTCACATGTGGGGGTAAACTACTGTTTGGGCACACGGTAAGGCTCGGAATGGAAGAAGCGCCATTTGACTTTTTGAATGAAAAATTAGCTCCAATCGTTAGCGGACACCATGTCGCGTTTGGAGAGCCCCTGTGTGCTTAAGCATTGGAGCTCCCACAAAAGTGATCCCATTTTGGAAACTAGACCCCCCAAGGAACTAATTTAGATGTGTGGTGAGCACTTTGAACCCCCAAGTGCTTCACAGAAGTTTATAACGCAGAGCCGTGAAAATAAAAAATAATTTTTCTTTCCTCAAAAGTGATTTTTTTAGCCTGGATTTTTTTATTTTCCCAAGGGTAACAGGAGAAATTGGACCCCAAATGTTGTTGTCCAGTTTGTCCTGAGTATGCTGATACCACATATGTGGGGGTAAACCACTGTTTGGGCGCACGGCAGGGCACGGAAGGGAAGGCACGACATTTGGCTTTTTGAATGGAAAAATAGCTCCAATCATTAGCGGACACCATGTCGCGTTTGGAGAGCCCCTGTGTGCCTAAACATTGGAGCTCAACCACAAGTGACCCCATTTTGGAAACTAGACCTCCCAAGGAACTAATCTAGATGTGTGATGAGCACTTTGAACCCCCAAGTGCTTCACAGAAGTTTATAACGCAGAGCCGTGAAAATAAAAAATATTTTTTCTTTTCTCAAAAATGAATTTTAGCCCGCAATTTTTTATTTTCCCAAGGGTTACAGGAGAAATTGGACCCCAAAAGTTGTTGTCCAGTTTGTCCTGAGTACGCAGATACCCCATATGTGGGGGTAAACCACTGTTTGGGCACACGTCGGGGCTCGGAAGGGAAGTAGTGACGTTTTGAAATGCAGACTTTGATGGAATGATCTGCGGGCGTCACGTTGCATTTGCAGAGCCCCTGATGTGCCTAAACAGTAGAAACACCCCACAAGTGACCCCATTTTGGAAACTAGACCTCCAAAGGAACTTATATAGATGTGTGTTGAGCACTTTGAACCCCCAAGCGCTTCACAGAAGTTTATAACGCAGAGCCGTGAAAATAAAAAATATTTTTTCTTTTCTCAGAAATGATTTTTAGCCCGCAATTTTTTATTTTCCCAAGGGTTACAGGAGAAATTGGACCCCAAAAGTTGTTGTCCAGTTTGTCCTGAGTATGCTGGTACCCCATATGTGGGGGTAAACCACTGTTTGGGCACACGGGGCTCGGAAGGGAGAGAGCACCATTTGACTTTTTCAACTCAAGATTGGCTGGAATCAATGGTGGCGCCATGTCGCGTTTGGAGACCCCCTGATGTGCTTAAACAGTGGAAACCCCTCAATTCTAACTCCAACACTAACCCCAACACACCCCTAACCCTAATCCCAACCCTAACCATAACCCTAACCACAAGCCTAACCCTAATCTTAACCCTAATTCCAACCCTAACCCCAACACACCCCTAACCCAAATCCCAACCCTAACCACAACACACCCTTAACCCTAATCCCAACCCTAACCATAACCCTAACCACAAGCCTAACCCTAACCCCAACTCACCCCTAACCCTAATCTTAAAGGGAACCTGTCACCCCGTTTTTTGAAGATGAGCTAAAAAAAGCGTTAAATAGGGGCAGAGCTGGGCGTTACATTAGTGTCTTTTGTGTACCTTTATTACCCACCTATGCTGCTGAAATACCTTTGTAAAGTCGTCGTTTTTTGCTGTCACTCACGCTGGTCTGGTCCTATGGGCGTGGTGACAGCGCTGTTTCTCCCCCAGATCAGTAGTAGTGGTGTGCGCATGTCCAACAGAGAATTGTTATGATCCCAGTGGTAGAGGACCTCTGATATTCCGGCAAGATAGCAAAAACATAAATACTGCTCTAGGGAGGTGGAAACTGGGCTAACCGCATAACTGATCCTAACACACACAACTAGAAGCAGCCGGTGAACGTGCCTACGTTGGTTCTAGACGTCTCGAGCCAGCCGGAGAACTGACTACCCCTAGAGGGAAAATAAGACCTCACTTGCCTCCAGAGAAATTGAACCCCAAAGATATAGAAAGCCCCTAACAAATAATAACGGTGAGGCAAGAGGAAAACTCAAACGTAGAGATGAACTAGATTCAGCAAAGTGAGGCCCACTAGTCTAGATAGACAGAAAACAGATAGTGGACTATTCGGTCAGCAGAAAACCCTACAAAAACATCCACGCTGAACATTCAGGAACCCCCACACCGACTGACGGTGCGGAGGGAGAATATCAGCCCCCTAGAGCTTCCAGCGAGCCAGAAAATCAAACATTAAGCAAGCTGGACAAAGACACTGAAAAATGCAAACGATCCAAATTATACAAAACGGACTTAGCTTTTCTTGCATGAGACAGACTGAAAGGAATCCGGAGGAGACCATATAGGTCTGGATACAACGATGCCAGGCAAGAGACTGAGTCTGGAGGAGACTTAAATAGGGAACACCCGCTGCTTAACGACACAGCTGGAGCTCAGGCCTGCAACAAGACATGCCTAACACAATACCGTTAGTGACCACCAGAGGGAGCCCAGAAACACAGTTCACAACAGTACCCCCCCCTTGAGGAGGGGTCACCGAACCCTCACCCAGACCCCCAGGGCGATCAGGATGAGCAGCGTGAAAGGCATGAACCAAATCAGCCACATGAACATCAGAGGCGACAACCCAGGAATTATCCTCCTGACCATAGCCTTTCCACTTAACTAAATACTGGAGTTTCCGTCTAGAGATACGAGAATCCAGAATCTTCTCCACCACGTACTCCAACTCGCCCTCAACCAAAACCGCGGCAGGAGGCTCAACAGCAGGAACCATAGGCACCACGTACCGCCGCAACAAGGACCTATGGAACACATTATGAATAGCAAATGACGCTGGAAGGTCCAAGCGAAAAGACACCGGGTTAAGGATTTCCAAAATCTTATAAGGACCGATAAAGCGAGGCTTGAACTTAGGAGAGGAGACTTTCAAAGGAACATGCCGAGAAGACAACCAAACCAAATCCCCAACACGAAGTCGGGGACCCACACCGCGGCGGCGGTTGGCAAAACGCTGGGCCTTGTCTTGTGACAATTTCAAATTGTCCACCACATGGTTCCAAATCCGTTGCAACCTATCCACCACAGAATCAACCCCAGGACAGTCAGAAGGTTCAACCTGGCCCGAGGAGAAACGAGGATGAAAACCAGAGTTGCAGAAAAAGGGTGAAACCAAAGTGGCAGAACTAGCCCGATTATTAAGGGCAAACTCGGCCAGTGGCAAAAAGGTAACCCAGTCGTCCTGATCAGCAGAAACAAAACATCTCAAATAAGTCTCCAACGTCTGATTAGTTCGCTCGGTCTGGCCATTAGTCTGAGGATGAAAAGCCGACGAAAAAGACAAATCAATACCCATCTTAGCACAAAAGGATCGCCAGAATCTGGACACAAACTGGGATCCTCTGTCAGACACAATATTCTCAGGGATGCCGTGCAAACGAACCACATTCTGAAAGAACAAAGGAACCAAATCAGAGGAGGAAGGCAACTTAGGCAAGGGCACCAAATGGACCATTTTAGAAAAACGATCGCACACCACCCAGATGACCGACATCTTCCGAGATACCGGAAGATCCGAAATGAAATCCATGGAAATGTGCGTCCAAGGCCTCTTCGGGATAGGCAAGGGCAAAAGCAACCCGCTGGCACGAGAACAGCAAGGCTTAGCCCGAGCACAAATCCCACAGGACTGCACAAAAGAACGCACATCCCGCGACAAGGAAGGCCACCAAAAGGACCTAGCCACCAAATCTCTGGTACCGAAAATCCCAGGATGTCCCGCCAACACTGAAGAATGAACCTCAGAAATAACTCTGCTGGTCCATCTGTCAGGGACAAACAGTCTCTCTGGTGGGCAACGATCAGGCCTATCAGCCTGAAATTTCTGCAGCACTCGTCACAAATCTGGGGAAATGGCAGACAAAATCACTCCCTCTCTGAGAATACCAGCCGGCTCCGAGACTCCCGGAGAGTCAGGCACAAAACTCCTAGAAAGTGCATCAGCCTTCACGTTCTTCGAACCAGGCAGGTACGAGACCACAAAGTCAAAACGGGAGAAAAACAACGACCAACGAGCCTGTCTAGGATTCAGGCGCTTGGCAGACTGGAGGTAAATCAGATTTTTATGATCAGTCAAGACCACCACACGATGTCTAGCTCCCTCGAGCCAATGTCGCCACTCCTCAAATGCCCACTTCATAGCCAACAACTCCCGATTACCAACATCATAGTTCCGCTCAGCAGGCGAAAATTTTCTTGAAAAGAAGGCGCATGGCTTCATCACGGAGCCATCAGAACTTTTTTGCGACAAAACAGCCCCTGCACCAATCTCAGAAGCATCAACTTCAACCTGGAAGGGAAGAGAGACATCCGGCTGGCACAAGAGTGGCGCTGAAGTAAACCGACGCTTCAGCTCCCGAAAGGCCTCCACGGACGCAGGAGACCAAATAGCAACATCAGAACCCTTCTTGGTCATATCCGTCAAAGGTTTAACCACGCTGGAAAAATTAGCGATAAAACGACGGTAAAAATTAGCAAAGCCCAAGAACTTCTGCAGGCTCTTAACAGACGTGGGCTGAGTCCAGTCATGAATGGCACGAACCTTGACTGGGTCCATCTCCACAGTAGAAGGGGAAAAAATAAAACCCAAAAAAGAAACCTTCTGTACCCCAAAGATACATTTTGAGCCCTTCACAAATAGAGCATTCTCCCGCAGAACCTGAAACACCATCCTGACCTGGTTCACATGGGACTCCCAATGATTAGAAAAAACCAAAATATCATCCAGATAAATAATCATAAATTTATCCAGATATTTCCGGAAGATGTCATGCATGAAGGACTGAAACACAGAAGGGGCATTCGATAATCCAAAAGGCATCACCAGGTACTCAAAATGACCCTCGGGCGTATTAAATGCCGTTTTCCATTCATCTCCCTGCTTTATGCGCACAAGGTTATACGCACCACGAAGATCTATCTTGGTGAACCAACTGGATCCCTTAATCCGAGCAAACAAATCAGACAACAATGGCAAAGGATACTGAAATTTAACCGTGATCTTATTCAGAAGACGATAATCTATACAAGGTCTCAAAGACCCGTCTTTCTTGCCCACAAAAAAGAATCCTGCACCAAGAGGAGAAGAGGATGGGCGAACATGTCCCTTCTCCAAAGACTCCTTTATATAACTCCGCATCGCGGCATGCTCTGGCACAGATAAATTAAAGAGTCGTCCCTTAGGAAACTTACTACCAGGAATCAAATCTATAGCACAATCACAGTCCCTATGAGGAGGAAGGGCACTGGACCTGGCCTCATTAAATACATCCTGAAAGTCTGACAAAAACTCAGGGATCTCAGAAGGAGTAGAAGAAGCAATAGACACCAATGGAGAATCGCCATGAATCCCCTGACACCCCCAACTAGACACAGTCATAGCTTTCCAATCTAAAACTGGATTATGGGCCTGTAACCATGGCAGACCCAAAACGACAACATCATGCATTTTATGCAGTACCAGAAAACGAATCACCTCCTGATGTACAGGAGTCATGCACATGGTCACTTGCGTCCAATACTGAGGTTTATTCTCTGCCAATGGCGTAGAATCAATTCCTCTAAGAGGAATAGGATTTTCCAAAGGCTCCAGGACAAAACCGCAGCGCTTGGAAACGACAAATCCATCAGACTTAAAGCAGCACCAGAATCCACAAAAGCCATAACTGAGTAAGAAGATAATGAACAAATTAAAGTCACAGACAAAATAAACTTAGGCTGAAAAGTACCAATGGCGACAGGATTAACAATTTTTTTAAGCGTTTAGAGCATGCTGAGATAACATGTGTTGAATCACCACAGTAGAAACACAACCCATTTTGACGTCTATGATTTTGTCGCTCGGCTCTGGTCAAAATTCTGTCACATTGCATAGAATCAGGTGACCGTTCAGACAGCACCGCCAAAGGATTAACAGATTTGCGCTCCCGCAAACGTCGATCAATTTGAATGGCCAGAGCCATTGAATCATTCAGACCTGTAGGGTTAGGAAACCCCACCATCACATCTTTAATGGCTTCAGAAAGACCATTTCTGAAATTTGCGGCCAGTGCACACTCATTCCATTGAGTAAGCACGGACCATTTCCGAAATTTTTGACAATATACCTCAGCTTCGTCCTGACCCTGAGAGATAGCCAGCAACATCTTTTCAGCCTGATTTTCAAGATTAGGCTCCTCATAAAGCAAACCAAGTGCCTGGAAAAACGCATCAACATTCACCAATGCAGGATCTCCTGGCGCCAGAGAGAAGGCCCAATCTTGAGGGTCGCCGCGCAAGAAGGAAATAACAATCTTAACTTGCTGAGCGGAATCACCAGAGGAACGAGGTTTCAGAGACAGAAACAATTTGCAATTATTCCTAAAATTCAGGAACTTAGATCTATCTCCAAAAAACGGCTCAGGAATAGGTATTTTTGGTTCAGACATAGGGCTATGGATAACAAAATCCTGAATGCTTTGCACCCTAGCAGCAAGCTGATCCACACTAGAAGTCAGAGTCTGGACATTCATATCTGCAGCAGAGTTCCAGCCACTCAGAGAAAAAGGGGATGGAAGAAGCTAGGCAAACTGCAGCAACAAAAAAAACCAAAAAAAACCCTCAGAACTTCTTTTTAATCCCGCTTCTGCGATGCAATAAACATTTTCTTTCGGCCTGGCATACTGTTATGATCCCAGTGGTAGAGGACCTCTGATATTCCGGCAAGATAGCAAAAACATAAATACTGCTCTAGGGAGGTGGAAACTGGGCTAACCGCATACCTGATCCTAACACACACAACTAGAAGCAGCCGGTGAACGTGCCTACGTTGGTTCTAGACGTCTCGAGCCAGCCGGAGAACTGACTACCCCTAGAGGGAAAATAAGACCTCACTTGCCTCCAGAGAAATTGAACCCCAAAGATATAGAAAGCCCCCAACAAATAATAACGGTGAGGCAAGAGGAAAACACAAACGTAGAGATGAACTAGATTCAGCAAAGTGAGGCCCACTAGTCTAGATAGACAGAAAACAGATAGTGGAGTATGCGGTCAGCAGAAAACCGTACAAAAACATCCACGCTGAACATTCAAGAACCCCCACACCGACTGACGGTGCGGAGGGAGAATATCAGCCCCCTAGAGCTTCCAGCGAGCCAGAAAATCAAACATTAAGCAAGCTGGACAAAGACACTGAAAAATGCAAACGATCCAAATTATACAAAACGGACTTAGCTTTTCTTGCATGAGACAGACTGAAAGGAATCCGGAGGAGACCATATAGGTCTGGATACAACGATGCCAGGCAAGAGACTGAGTCCGGAGGAGACTTAAATAGGGAACACCCGCTGCTTAACGACACAGCTGGAGCTCAGGCCTGCAACAAGACATGCCTAACACAATACCGTTAGTGACCACCAGAAGGAGCCCAGAAACACAGTTCACAACAGAGAATATCCACTGCCCAGGAGATGAAAAAGAGCACGATCTGCGCTATTCAGCCGTTTACCGGTGGGCGCGGCCATCTCTCTGTGGCCACGCGTGCGCAGATGGAGCGCTCTGCTGCCCGGGGCTTCAGGAAAATGGCCGCCGCGATCTCCATCTGCGCACGCGCAGAATCCCGCGGCCATTTTCCTGAAGCCCCGGGCAGCAGAGCGCTCCATCTGCGCACGTGCGGCCACAGGAAAGATGGCCGCGCCCACCGCTAAATGGCTGAATAGCGCAGATCGCGCTCTTTTTCATCTCCTGGGCAGTGGATATTCTCTGTTGGACATGCGCACACCACTACGCCACCAACGGAATGATGAGCCTGATCTGGGGGAGAAACAGCGCTGTCACCATGCCCATAGGACCAGACCAGCGTGAGTGACAGCAGAAAACGGCGACTTTACAATGGTATTTCAGCAGCATAGGTGGGTAATAAAGGCACACAAAAGACACTAATGTAACGCCCAGCTCTGCCCCTATTTAACGCTATTTTTAGCTCATCTTCAAAAAACGGGGTGACAGGTTCCCTTTAACCTTAATTCCAACCCTAACTCTAATTCCAACCCTAACCCTAAGGCTATGTGCCCACGTTGCGGATTTGTGTGTGGATTTTTCCACACCGGTTTTGAAAAATCCACAGGTAAAACGCACTGCGCTTCACCTGCGGATTTACTGCAGATTTCCAGTGTTTTTTGTGTGGATTTCACCTGCGGATTCCTATTATGGAGCAGGTGTAAAACGCTGCGGAATCCGCACAAAGAATTGACATGCTGCGGAAAATACAACACAGCGTTTTTGCGCGGTATTTTCCGCACCATGGCCACTGCGGTTTTGGTTTTCCATAGGTATACGTGGTACTGTAAATGTGATGGAAAACTGCTACGAATCCGCAGTGACCAATCCGCTGCGGATCCCCAGCCAAATCCGCACAGTGTGCACATAGCCTAATTCTAACCCTAACCCTAATTGTAACCCTAACCCTAATTGTAACCCTAATTCTAACCCTAACTCTAACCCTAAGTGCAACCCTAACCCTAATTCTAACCCTAATTGAAACCCTAACCCTAATTGCAACCCTAACCCTTATTGCAACCCTAATTCTAACCCTAACCCTAAGTGCAACCCTAACCCTAAGTGCAACCCTAACCCTAAGTGCAACCCTAACCCTAAATGCAACCCTAACCCTAAGTGCAACCCTAACCCTAAGTGCAACCCTAAGTGCAACCCTAACCATAAGTGCAATCCTAACCCTAAGTTGTCATGTTGGACGCTGTTTAGACCAGGTCGTCCGACAGACAGCGGTAATTCCGCTTTTGTCCACTATGTGCTCATTGACGTCGGCTAGATTTTATCTAGCTGGTCCGGGGTTAATTTACCTGGTGCTCGGATTGGAAGCTGGGCCATGCCCACTGCCTTTAAATAGTTCTCCTGAACATTGGGCGTCGCCGATTATAGCTTCTGTCTTGTGCGTTCTCTCGGTCTGGAGTGGTGAGCTAAGTAGTTGGAGTATCGTTGCTGGTGGTGTATTTCCCTTTGTCTTATTTTCTCCTTCCCATATTTGTATTTGTTTTGCCCTTTGCATTTATAGTGTATTCCTGAGTGACTGCGGCGTGGTGCTTATTTTTCCGTTATCCTTGTCTGTGCTAACTGTGGGTATTGGAGTGTGGTCTCTTCACTGGTGGGGGGTGGTGGTTTCAGCCTAGGGTTGAAACAGGAGATAGGGCGAGGGTGGAGGCCCAGACATGCACACCATCAGTGTAAACTCTGGGAGAGGGTGAGTCAGGGTTTCCCTAGTCTGAGGGAAATCGCAGGGGCCCGGGTTATTAGCTCTTTCCTACCTAGGTCTCCCGTGACATAAGTGCAACCCTAACCGCAACCCTAACCCTAAGTGCAACCCTAACCGCAACCCTAACCCTAAGTGCAACCCTAACCCTAAGTGCAACCCTAGCCCTAACCCTAGTGGAAAAATAAAAATAAATATATTTTCTTTATTTTTTCAATGTTCCCTACCTATGGGGGTGATAAAGGGGGGGGGGGGGGTTATTTACTATTTTTTTTATTTTGATCGCTGTGATAGAACCTATCACAGCGATCAAAATGTACTTGGAAAGAATCTGCTGGCCGCAATGCACATGTGCCCGCCATTTTGAAAGATGGCGGCGCCCATGGAGAAGATGGACGGACACCGGGAGGGACATCGGAGCTCGGTAAGTATGGGGGGGGTGGGATCGGAGCATGGGGGGGAGCAGACAGGAGGACGGGGGGAGCGGACAGGAGGACGGAGGAGAGCAGGGGACATGACAGGACGGAGAAGAGGAGATTGGTGGGGGGGGGGGCAGATCGGGGTCTCCAGCCATGGCAGATGCTATTGCAGCATCGGCCATGGCTGGATTGTAATATTTCACCAATTTTCATAGGTGAAATATTACAGATTGCTCTGACTGGCTGTTTCACTTTCATCAGCCAATCAGAGCGATCGTAGCCACGGGGGGTGAAGCCACCCCCCCTGGGCTGAAGCACCACTCCCCCTGTCCCTGCAGGTAGGGTGAAATTGGAGTTAATCCTTTCACCCGATATGCAGGGACGCGATCCCTCCATGACGCCTCATAGGCGTCACAGGTCGGATTGGCACCGACTTTCATGACTCCTACGTGGCGTCAAAGGTCGGGAAGGGGTTAACCATTTCGTACTATTGGATTAATAATGGATAGGTGTCATAATTGACGCCTCTCCATTATTAACCTGGCTTAATGTCACCTTACAATAGCAAAGTGACATTAACCCTTCCTTACCCCATATCCCACAGCTACATGGGATTGGGAAGAGAGAGGCTAAGTGCCAGAATAGGCGCATCTTACAGATGTGCCTTTTCTGGGGTGGCTGGGGGCAGATGATTTTTGCCGGGGGGGTCCTATAACTATGGTACCTCCCTAGGCTATTAATATCTGCCCTCTGTCCCTGGCTTTCCCACTCTGGCGGAGAAAATTGCGCGGGAGCCCACGCCATTTTTTTCCGGGATTTAACCCTTTAGTTTAATAGCTAGAGACCCCAAATTTTACACAGAGACACTTGTTACATTAGTAAAGAGGAATATATAATAAAAGAAGGGATATGAGATGGTTTACTGTATGTAAACCATGTCTCATATCCTGTCGGGTTTGTGAAGGAGAGAGGAAAAGCCGGCAATTGAATTACCAGCTTTTCTGCTATCTAGCGCTGAATTAAATATAAATATATATATATGTCCCACTGAATATATATATATATATATATATATATACATATACATAAATATATACACACACACACACACACACACACACACAGAGAGATACCTATTCTATGTGTATACATTTATTCTACCTATTCTATTCTGTCAGTGTGATTTTACTGTACACCGCACTGAATTGCCGGCTTTTCTAGAGAACGCCGCTGCGTATTTCTCGCAAGTCACATGCATGGTCCGTGTGTAATCCGTAATTTTCTCGCCCCCATAGACTTTCATTGGCGGATTTTTTGTGCAATACGCTGACAAACGCAGCATGCTGCGATTTTCTCAGCCCGTAAAATACGGCCGAGAAATATACGGCAGATAGGAGCTGCCCCATAGAGAAACATTGGTCAGTGTGCAATGCGTTGTTTTTGCGCCTCTTATACGTCCGTAAAACACTCTAGTGTTACCCCGGTCTACGGCCGTACAAGACCGTATAATACGGATCCTTAAAATACGGCAGATAGGAGCTGGGCCATAGAGAATCAGTGTACCGTAAGCAATCCGTATTTTCTGCGCCTCTCATACGTCCGTAAAACACGCCAGTGTGATGCCGGCCTTAGATATGGTACCATAACTGAGCTTACTTACAAACATACATATATCTCTAGAAACACTGACAAGTAAACACACAGTACAGCAGGGACATTGCTAGGGTTCTAAAAGATCAGGGGTCCAAGCCCCAAAGTGCATGTCTCCCCATCTAACCCCCTATAGCCATTTAAAAGAGCATCTATCCATATATATTTACAGTATACCACTGTTGCTAACCAAAAACATACAATGCAAAGACCAATATTATCAAAATTATTACTACAAAAGACCAAAACAATAAAACTACTCAATGTCCAGCACCATCACCACTACACAGTGAATACATAATGTAATATAATATGACCATTAACTTTACATAACAAAACACTATACAGAGACCAATGACACCACCATACATCTTCTACTACATAATGAGTGAAACAAATTTAGCTGTTACTAAATAAAAAAAGACAGCAATATTACCACCTTACTGTAACTGTATATTGGTAGATACCAGTTCCGCAGAGCATACACGAGTACAGTACAGTTATATACTGTATAGTGACTTACAGCTGACATCTTTCTGATTTGGGTCGCTCACTTTTCCTGTCTTTTCCATCTCGCCCATACCTCCATTACCACTTCTCCAGCCATATCTCGTCTGCACAGATTACAACAAAAACACATTTGACTTCTCACGTTTCTAGTGATATCTCCTTCTATTCCCAACCTACAAAAACTCCCCACTCTGCGTGCACCTGAGGCATAGAATACTGACTCCAATATTTAAAAAACGGTGTCATTACTATGATTACTTCCTCCCCCCCAAAATTAAAGTGTCACATAGAAAGTATTAATACCCCCACTGTGCAAATGCCTGTATGCTTCTTTGAAGGATGTAATATCCCATGTGCCCCCTTCCAGCAACAAATACCCTTGAGTGTCCATTTCAAGTTAACAATGTCCCCACCCAAAAAAGTACTGGAATCTGAGTGCCCACACAGCTCTGCATATACAGAATGATGGTCTTACAGCCCCCAATACACAATATGATGGTCCCCAAAACCCTTTATTATACACTAGATGGTGGCCCGATTCTAACGCATCGGGTATTCTAGAATATGTATGTACGTCGCGCTGTGAGTGGGGGTTAAATTCCGCGCCAATATCGCTGATTGGTCGCGCCCAGCTGGCCGATCAGCGAAGCGTGGTTCAAATCCGGCGCCAGTTTGCGGCCGGACTGTGCCTGTCGCTGATTGGTCGCGGCCGACGGGGCACTACCAATGACCGAAGCGGTGTTTTAAATACCGCGCCAATATCGCTGATTGGTTGTGCCCTGCCGGCCACGACCAATCACCGAAACAGTGTTTAAATCCCGAGACAATATCGCTGATTGATTGGTCGCGACCGGCCGGGCGCGACCAATCAGCGAAGCGTGGTTCAAATCCCGCGTCAATTCGCGGCCGGACTGCGCCTGTCGCTGATTGGTCGCAGGATGTCGGGGGGTTCGGGGCGCAGGATGTCGGGGGTTCAGGGCGCAGGAATAGTACAGCCACGTAGTATGTAACACAGCCGCATAGTATATAGCACAGCCACGTAGTATATAGCAGCCACATAGTATATAGCAGAGCCCACGTAACACAGGCAACCACGTAGTATATAGCACAGCCATGTAGTATATAGGAGCCACGTAGTCTATAGCAGCCACGTAGTATATAGCACAGCCTACGTAATATATAGCACAGCCTACGTAATATATAACAGCCCACGCAGTATAAAACACTGCCCACGCAGTATATAACACTGCCCACACAGTATATAACACTGCCCACGTAGTATATAACACAGCCCACGTAGTATATAACACAGCCCTCGTAGTATATAACAGAGCCCACGTATTATATAGCACTGTGGGCACCATATCCCTGTTAAAAAAAAGAATTAAAATAAAAAATAGTTATTTACTCACCCTCCGGCGTCCACCGAAGCTGTCCCGATGTGCACGATCCTGCCGCCAGCTTCAGTTCCCAGTGATGCATTGTGAAATTACCCAGATGACTGGGAACGGAAGGTGGCAGCAGCATCTCGCACATCGGTGGACGGCAGAAGGTGAGAATAGCACAAATATTTATTTTTTTAAATTATTTTTAACATTATATCTTTTAACTATTGATGCTGCATAGGCAACATCAATAGTAAAAAGTTGGTCTGGAATGGGGCGGCACACTGGCACTGACTGGAGGGGAGTAGGGAGGGGCACTGACTTGAGGAGAGTAAGGAGGGGCCAATTCGCGGCTGGACTAAGTCTGTCGCTGATTGGTCGCGGCCGGCAGTGACGCGGGATTTCCGTTACAGACAAACAGACAGACAAACAGACGGAAGTACCCCTTAGACGATTATATATATACTGTAGATTGAGGACTTCATAGCTCCCCATATAGTAGAATGGCTACATAGCCCCTATATACTGTGCAATGTGATGTCCCCACTGCCCCATATATATAGTATGATGGGCCCCACTGCCCCTGTATATATGACCTCAGTTTTCACCACATATATAGTATGATGGCCCTAGTTCTCCCAGTTCCCCCTTATATATATAGTAGAATGGTCCCAGTTCCCCCCATATAAGGCTACTTTCACACTAGCGTTGTTTGCAATACGTTGCAATGCGTCGTTCAGGAGAAAAAACGCATCCTGCAAAGTTGTCTGCAGGATGCGTTTTTTCCCCATAGACTAACATTACCGACGCATTGCGATGTATTGCCACACGTCGCAACCGTCGTGCGACGGTTGCGTCGTGTTTTGGCGGACTGCCGCCACAAAAAAAGTTACATGTAATGTTTTTTTGTGCGTTGAGTCCGCCATTTTCGACCACGCATGCGCTGCCAAAACTCCACCCCCTCCTCCCTGGACCTTGCAATGGGGCAGCGGAAGCGTCGTAAGACTGCTTCCGCTGCCCACGTTGGGCATTTTTTTCACAGTATGCGTCGGTACCTCGGGCCGACGCAGCGCGACGGCCCCGTACCGACACTAGTGTGAAAGCAGCCTAAGCAACAGAAAAACTGACTGAAACAACGAGAACTAGTCTGAATAGTTGCATACCAAAAAATGACTTGTATATCAAAATAAGAAAAATGGTTGCACTCAATAGTATTAAAGCATGTCAAAGTGAAATGCATGGAGTGTGAATAGCAAAATGGCTTTTGAAATTTAGGAAAAGTACACATGAGATGCTTAGCACAAAATATGGCGAAATAATGTGAGCTGTTGTGAATTCTGCTCTTGGGTTCCCTCCAGTGGTTGTTGATAGTAATGCAGTTGTCCCTGGGTTGCAATCCTAGGCAGGTGTCCCTGCTGATTGCAGCTCTGACTGGGATATTTAGGTGTGCATGATTCATTAGCCCTTGCCAGTTGTCCATTGTTCTTGGAGGTTTTGCATCTCAGTCTGGTTCCTCCTGCCCTGCTGCCAAATCAGCTAAGATAAGTGTCTGGTTTTGTTTCTGCAGCACACATGCTGTGTGCTTTACAATTCAGTACTATTCAATGTTTTTTCTTGTCCAGCTTAGACTGTGTTTGGATATTTCAGTCAAGTTGGATTCTCAGGAGATGCAGATATACATTCCATGTCTTTAGTTAGATGGTGGAATTTTTGTATTATCTGCTGTGGATATTTTTAGAGTTTTAATACTGACCGCTTAGTATTCTGTCCTATCCTTTCCTATTTAGCTAGCGTGGCCTCTTTTGCTAAATCCTGATTTCTGCCTGCGTGTGTCTTTCCTCTAATACTCACAGTCAATATTTGTGGGGGGCTGCCTATCCTTTGGGGTTCTGCTCTGAGGCAAGATAGAATTCCCATTTCCATCTATAGGGGTATTTAGTCCTCCGGCTGTGTCGAGGTGTCTAGGATGTGTTAGGTACACCCCACGGCTACTTCTAGTTGCGGTGACAGTTTAGGGTTTGCGGTCAGTACAGGTTCCACCTACTCCTGAGAAAGTCTCATGCGGCTCCAAGGTCACCGGATCATAACAGTACAACTGGCCCACAATGAGTTAAATGCATCTCAGAAGAAGGGAAGAAAGAGCCATTTTTTTTCTGTAGCCTACTTTGTCTTTTCTTTCCTCTTTTTCTCTGGGTGGCTGAGGAGCCTTGTGCTGGCATGGATGTTCAGGGATTAGCTTCTCGTGTAGACCAGCTTGCTGCTAGGGTACAGGGTATTTCTGATTATATTGTTCAGACTCCAGTTTTAGAGCCTAAGATTCCTACTCCTGATTTGTTTTTTTGAGGACAGGTCCAAATTTTTGAGTTTTAAAAACAACTGTAAACTGTTTTTTGCTCTGAGACCTCGATCCTCTGGTGATTCCATTCAGCAGGTTAAAATTGTCATCTCCCTGCTGCGTGGCGATCCTCAGGATTGGGCATTTTCCCTGGAATCTGGGAATCCGGCCTTGCTTAATGTAGACGCCTTTTTTCAGGCCTTAGGATTATTATATGATGAACCAAATTCTGTGGATCAAGCGGAGAAGACCTTGTTGGTCCTGTCTCAGGGTCAAGAAGCGGCAGAATTGTATTGTCAGAAATTTAGAAAATGGTCTGTGTTGACTAAATGGAATGATGATGCTTTGGCGGCAATTTTCAGAAAGGGTCTTTCTGAATCCGTTAAAGATGTTATGGTGGGGTTTCCCACGCCTTCCGGTCTGAGTGATTCTATGTCTCTGGCCATTCAGATTGATCGGCGTTTGCGGGAGCGTAGAACTGTGCGCGCTGTGGCGTTGTCCTCAGAGCAGATGCCTGAGTCAATGCAGTGTGATAGGATTCTGTCTAGAACGGAACAACAGGGATTCAGACGTCAGAATAGGTTGTGTTTTTATTGTGGCGATGCTTCTCATGTCATTTCAGTCTGCCCTAAGCGTACAAAGAGGATCGCTAGTTCATTTTCCATCAGTACTGTACAACCTAAATTTTTATTATCTGTGTCCTTGATCTGCTCATTGTCATCATTTTCTGTCATGGCGTTTGTGGATTCAGGCGCCGCCTTGAACTTAATGGACTTTGAGTTTGCCAGGCGTTGTGGTTTTCCCTTGCAGTCTTTGCAGAACCCTATTCCTTTAAGGTGGATTGATGCTACACCTTTGGCTAAAAATAAGCCCCAGTTCTGGACACAGGTGACCATGTGCATGGCGCCAGCCCATCAGGAAGATTGTCGATTTCTGGTGTTGCATAATTTACATGATGCTATCGTGCTGGGTTTTCCGTGGTTGCAGGCACATAATCCTGTGTTGGATTGGAAGTCTATGTCTGTGACTAGTTGGGGATGTCAGGGGGTTCATAATGACGTTCCTTTGATGTCAATCTCCTCTTCCACTTCTGAAATTCCAGAGTTTTTGTCTGATTTTCAGGATGTATTCGATGAGCCCAAGTCCAGTTCCCTTCCACCGCATAGGGACTGTGATTGTGCGATTGACTTGATTCCAGGCTGTAAGTTTCCTAAGGGCCGACTTTTCAACCTGTCTGTGCCTGAACATACCGCCATGCGGAGTTATGTTAAGGAGTCTTTGGAGAAAGGACATATTCGGCCATCTTCTTCACCGTTGGGAGCGGGATTTTTTTTTGTTGCTAAGAAGGATGGCTCCTTGAGACCCTGTACTGGTTATCGCCTCTTGAATAAGATCACGGTCAAGTTTCAATACCCTTTACCTCTGCTTTCCGATTTGTTTGCTAGGATTAAGGGGGCTAGTTGGTTTACGAAGATTGACCTTCGGGGGGCATATAATCTTGTTCGTATTAAGCAGGGTGATGAATGGAAAACTGCGTTTAATACGCCCGAAGGCCATTTTGAATACCTTGTGATGCCATTCGGGCTCTCTAATGCTCCATCTGTTTTTCAGTCCTTCATGCACAATATCTTCCGGACTTATCTTGATAAATTCATGATTGTATATTTGGATGACATTTTAATTTTTTCCGATGATTGGGAGTCTCATGTGAAACAGGTCAGGATGGTATTTCAGATCCTTCGTGATAATGCTTTGTTTGTGAAGGGGTCTAAGTGTCTCTTTGGAGTGCAGAAGGTTTCTTTTTTGGGCTTCATTTTTTCTCCCTCATCTATAGAGATGGATCCGGTTAAGGTTCAGGCCATTCATGATTGGATTCAACCCACATCTGTGAAGAGCCTTCAGAAATTTTTGGGCTTTGCTAATTTTTATCGCCGTTTCATTGCTAACTTCTCCAGTGTGGTTAAACCCTTGACCGATTTGACGAAGAAAGGCGCTGATGTGACGAATTGGTCCTCTGCGGCTGTCTCTGCCTTTCAGGAGCTTAAATGCCGATTTACTTCTTCCCCGGTGTTGCGTCAACCGGATGTTTCACTTCCGTTTCAGGTTGAGGTTGACGCTTCTGAGATTGCGGAAGGGGCCGTTTTGTCTCAGAGGGATCCTGTTGGTTCCTTGATGAAACCGTGTGCCTTCTTTTCCCGTAAGTTTTCGCCCGCTGAACGCAATTATGATGTCGGCAATCGGGAGTTGTTGGCTATGAAGTGGGCATTTGAGGAGTGGCGACATTGGCTCGAGGGAGCTAAGCACCGTATTGTGGTCTTGACCTATCATAAAAATCTGATTTACCTCGAGTCTGCCAGGCGGCTGAATCCTAGACAGGCTCGATGGTCCTTGTTTTTTTCCCATTTTGATTTTGTGGTCTTGTATCTTCCGGGTTCTAAGAATATTAAGGCTGATGCCCTCTCTAGGAGTTTTTTGCCTGATTCTCCTGAGGTCCTTGAACTGGTCTGCATTCTGAAAGAAGGGGTGGTCCTTTCTGCCATTTCCCCTGATTTACGACGGGTTCTTCAGGAATTTCAGGCTGACAAACCTGACCGCTGTCCAGTGGGGAAACTGTTTGTTCCTAATAGATGGACTAGTAGAGTGATTTCTGAGGTTCATTGTTCTGTGTTGGCTGGCCATCCTGGTATTTTTGGTACCAGAGATTTGGTTAGTAGGTCCTTTTGGTGGCCTTCTTTGTCACGTGATGTCCGTTATTTTGTGCAGTCCTGTGGGACTTGTGCGCAGGCCAAGCCTTGTTGTTCTCGTGCTAGTGGGTTGCTTTTGCCTTTGCCGGTCCCTGAGAGGCCCTGGACGCATATTTCTATGGATTTTATTTCTGATCTTCCGGTTTCCCAGAAGATGTCTGTCATCTGGGTTGTTTGTGACCGGTTCTCTAAGATGGTCCATTTGGTGCCTTTGCCTAAATTGCCTTCCTCTTCTGATTTGGTTCCGTTGTTTTTTCAGCATGTGGTTCGTTTGCATGGTATTCCGGAGAATATTGTGTCCGACAGAGGTTCCCAGTTTGTTTCTCGGTTTTGGCGGGCCTTTTGTGCTAAGCTGGGCATTGATTTGTCTTTTTCTTCCGCATTCCATCCTCAGACAAATGGCCAGACCGAGCGAACTAATCAGACTTTAGAAACTTATCTGAGATGCTTTGTGTCTGCTGATCAGGATGATTGGGTGGCTTTCTTGCCATTGGCCGAGTTTGCCCTTAATAATCGGGCTAGTTCGGCTACCTTGGTTTCGCCCTTCTTTTGTAATTTTGGTTTTCATCCTTGTTTTTCTTCTGGGCAGGTTGAGCCTTCTGACTGTCCTGGTGTGGATTCTGTGGTTGACAGGTTGCAGCAGATTTGGGCTCATGTGGTGGACAATTTGCTATTGTCTCAGGAGGAGGCTCAACGTTTTGCTAACCGTCGTCGGTGTGTTGGTTCCTGGCTTCGGGTTGGGGATCTGGTCTGGTTGTCTTCCCGTCATGTTCCTATGAAGGTTTCTTCCCCTAAGTTTAAGCCTCGCTTTATTGGTCCTTATAGGATCTCTGAGATTATTAATCCGGTGTCTTTTCGATTGGCCCTTCCGGCTTCTTTTGCTATCCATAATGTCTTCCATAGATCTTTATTGCGGAAATATGTGGTGCCCGTTGTTCCCTCTGTTGATCCTCCGGCCCCTGTGTTGGTTGATGGGGAGTTGGAGTGGGGAGTTGGAGTATGTGGTTGAGAAGATTTTGGATTCTCGCTTTTCGAGGCGGAGGCTTCAGTACCTTGTCAAATGGAAGGTGTTGGCCAGGAGGATAATTCTTGGGTTTTTGCCTCTGATGTCCATGCTGCTGATTTGGTCCGTGCCTTTCATCTGGCTCGTCCTTATCGGCCTGGGGGCTCTGGTGAGGGTTCGGTGACCCCTCTTCAAGGGGGGGGGGGGGGTACTGTTGTGAATTCTGCTCTTGGGTTCCCTCCGGTGGTTGTTGATAGTAATGCAGTTGTCCCTGGGTTGCAATCCTGGGCAGGTGTCCCTGCTGATTGCAGCTCTGACTGGGATATTTAGGTGTGCAGGATTCATTAGCCCTTGCCAGTTATGCATTGTTCTTGGAGGTTTTGCATCTCTGTCTGGTTCCTCCTGCCCTGCTGCCAAATCAGCTAAGATAAGTGTCTGGTTTTGTTTCTGCAGCACACATGCTGTGTGCTTTACAATTCAGTACTATTCAATGTTTTTTCTTGTCCAGCTTAGACTGTGTTTGGATATTTCAGTCAAGTTGGATTCTCAGGAGATGCAGATATACATTCCATGTCTTTAGTTAGATGGTGGAATTTTTGTATTATCTGCTGTGGATATTTTTAGGGTTTTAATACTGACCGCTTAGTATTCTGTCCTATCCTTTCCTATTTAGCTAGCGTGGCCTCTTTGGCTAAATCCTGATTTCTGCCTGCGTGTATCTTTCCTCTAATACTCACAGTCAATATTTGTGGGGGGCTGCCTATCCTTTGGGGTTCTGCTCTGAGGCAAGATAGAATTCCCATTTCCATCTATAGGGGTATTTAGTCCTCCGGCTGTGTCGAGGTGTCTAGGATGTGTTAGGTACACCCCACGGCTACTTCTAGTTGCGGTGACAGTTTAGGGTTTGCGGTCAGTACAGGTTCCACCTACTCCTGAGAAAGTCTCATGCGGCTCCAAGGTCACCGGATCATAACAGTACAACTGGCCCACAATGAGTTAAATGCATCTCAGAAGAAGGGAAGAAAGAGCCATTTTTTTTCTGTAGCCTACTTTGTCTTTTCTTTCCTCTTTTTCTCTGGGTGGCTGAGGAGCCTTGTGCTGGCATGGATGTTCAGGGATTAGCTTCTCGTGTAGACCAGCTTGCTGCTAGGGTACAGGGTATTTCTGATTATATTGTTCAGACTCCAGTTTTAGAGCCTAAGATTCCTACTCCTGATTTGTTTTTTTGAGGACAGGTCCAAATTTTTGAGTTTTAAAAACAACTGTAAACTGTTTTTTGCTCTGAGACCTCGATCCTCTGGTGATTCCATTCAGCAGGTTAAAATTGTCATCTCCCTGCTGCGTGGCGATCCTCAGGATTGGGCATTTTCCCTGGAATCTGGGAATCCGGCCTTGCTTAATGTAGACGCCTTTTTTCAGGCCTTAGGATTATTATATGATGAACCAAATTCTGTGGATCAAGCGGAGAAGACCTTGTTGGTCCTGTCTCAGGGTCAAGAAGCGGCAGAATTGTATTGTCAGAAATTTAGAAAATGGTCTGTGTTGACTAAATGGAATGATGATGCTTTGGCGGCAATTTTCAGAAAGGGTCTTTCTGAATCCGTTAAAGATGTTATGGTGGGGTTTCCCACGCCTTCCGGTCTGAGTGATTCTATGTCTCTGGCCATTCAGATTGATCGGCGTTTGCGGGAGCGTAGAACTGTGCGCGCTGTGGCGTTGTCCTCAGAGCAGATGCCTGAGTCAATGCAGTGTGATAGGATTCTGTCTAGAACGGAACAACAGGGATTCAGACGTCAGAATAGGTTGTGTTTTTATTGTGGCGATGCTTCTCATGTCATTTCAGTCTGCCCTAAGCGTACAAAGAGGATCGCTAGTTCATTTTCCATCAGTACTGTACAACCTAAATTTTTATTATCTGTGTCCTTGATCTGCTCATTGTCATCATTTTCTGTCATGGCGTTTGTGGATTCAGGCGCCGCCTTGAACTTAATGGACTTTGAGTTTGCCAGGCGTTGTGGTTTTCCCTTGCAGTCTTTGCAGAACCCTATTCCTTTAAGGTGGATTGATGCTACACCTTTGGCTAAAAATAAGCCCCAGTTCTGGACACAGGTGACCATGTGCATGGCGCCAGCCCATCAGGAAGATTGTCGATTTCTGGTGTTGCATAATTTACATGATGCTATCGTGCTGGGTTTTCCGTGGTTGCAGGCACATAATCCTGTGTTGGATTGGAAGTCTATGTCTGTGACTAGTTGGGGATGTCAGGGGGTTCATAATGACGTTCCTTTGATGTCAATCTCCTCTTCCACTTCTGAAATTCCAGAGTTTTTGTCTGATTTTCAGGATGTATTCGATGAGCCCAAGTCCAGTTCCCTTCCACCGCATAGGGACTGTGATTGTGCGATTGACTTGATTCCAGGCTGTAAGTTTCCTAAGGGCCGACTTTTCAACCTGTCTGTGCCTGAACATACCGCCATGCGGAGTTATGTTAAGGAGTCTTTGGAGAAAGGACATATTCGGCCATCTTCTTCACCGTTGGGAGCGGGATTTTTTTTTGTTGCTAAGAAGGATGGCTCCTTGAGACCCTGTACTGGTTATCGCCTCTTGAATAAGATCACGGTCAAGTTTCAATACCCTTTACCTCTGCTTTCCGATTTGTTTGCTAGGATTAAGGGGGCTAGTTGGTTTACGAAGATTGACCTTCGGGGGGCATATAATCTTGTTCGTATTAAGCAGGGTGATGAATGGAAAACTGCGTTTAATACGCCCGAAGGCCATTTTGAATACCTTGTGATGCCATTCGGGCTCTCTAATGCTCCATCTGTTTTTCAGTCCTTCATGCACAATATCTTCCGGACTTATCTTGATAAATTCATGATTGTATATTTGGATGACATTTTAATTTTTTCCGATGATTGGGAGTCTCATGTGAAACAGGTCAGGATGGTATTTCAGATCCTTCGTGATAATGCTTTGTTTGTGAAGGGGTCTAAGTGTCTCTTTGGAGTGCAGAAGGTTTCTTTTTTGGGCTTCATTTTTTCTCCCTCATCTATAGAGATGGATCCGGTTAAGGTTCAGGCCATTCATGATTGGATTCAACCCACATCTGTGAAGAGCCTTCAGAAATTTTTGGGCTTTGCTAATTTTTATCGCCGTTTCATTGCTAACTTCTCCAGTGTGGTTAAACCCTTGACCGATTTGACGAAGAAAGGCGCTGATGTGACGAATTGGTCCTCTGCGGCTGTCTCTGCCTTTCAGGAGCTTAAATGCCGATTTACTTCTTCCCCGGTGTTGCGTCAACCGGATGTTTCACTTCCGTTTCAGGTTGAGGTTGACGCTTCTGAGATTGCGGAAGGGGCCGTTTTGTCTCAGAGGGATCCTGTTGGTTCCTTGATGAAACCGTGTGCCTTCTTTTCCCGTAAGTTTTCGCCCGCTGAACGCAATTATGATGTCGGCAATCGGGAGTTGTTGGCTATGAAGTGGGCATTTGAGGAGTGGCGACATTGGCTCGAGGGAGCTAAGCACCGTATTGTGGTCTTGACCTATCATAAAAATCTGATTTACCTCGAGTCTGCCAGGCGGCTGAATCCTAGACAGGCTCGATGGTCCTTGTTTTTTTCCCATTTTGATTTTGTGGTCTTGTATCTTCCGGGTTCTAAGAATATTAAGGCTGATGCCCTCTCTAGGAGTTTTTTGCCTGATTCTCCTGAGGTCCTTGAACTGGTCTGCATTCTGAAAGAAGGGGTGGTCCTTTCTGCCATTTCCCCTGATTTACGACGGGTTCTTCAGGAATTTCAGGCTGACAAACCTGACCGCTGTCCAGTGGGGAAACTGTTTGTTCCTAATAGATGGACTAGTAGAGTGATTTCTGAGGTTCATTGTTCTGTGTTGGCTGGCCATCCTGGTATTTTTGGTACCAGAGATTTGGTTAGTAGGTCCTTTTGGTGGCCTTCTTTGTCACGTGATGTCCGTTATTTTGTGCAGTCCTGTGGGACTTGTGCGCAGGCCAAGCCTTGTTGTTCTCGTGCTAGTGGGTTGCTTTTGCCTTTGCCGGTCCCTGAGAGGCCCTGGACGCATATTTCTATGGATTTTATTTCTGATCTTCCGGTTTCCCAGAAGATGTCTGTCATCTGGGTTGTTTGTGACCGGTTCTCTAAGATGGTCCATTTGGTGCCTTTGCCTAAATTGCCTTCCTCTTCTGATTTGGTTCCGTTGTTTTTTCAGCATGTGGTTCGTTTGCATGGTATTCCGGAGAATATTGTGTCCGACAGAGGTTCCCAGTTTGTTTCTCGGTTTTGGCGGGCCTTTTGTGCTAAGCTGGGCATTGATTTGTCTTTTTCTTCCGCATTCCATCCTCAGACAAATGGCCAGACCGAGCGAACTAATCAGACTTTAGAAACTTATCTGAGATGCTTTGTGTCTGCTGATCAGGATGATTGGGTGGCTTTCTTGCCATTGGCCGAGTTTGCCCTTAATAATCGGGCTAGTTCGGCTACCTTGGTTTCGCCCTTCTTTTGTAATTTTGGTTTTCATCCTTGTTTTTCTTCTGGGCAGGTTGAGCCTTCTGACTGTCCTGGTGTGGATTCTGTGGTTGACAGGTTGCAGCAGATTTGGGCTCATGTGGTGGACAATTTGCTATTGTCTCAGGAGGAGGCTCAACGTTTTGCTAACCGTCGTCGGTGTGTTGGTTCCTGGCTTCGGGTTGGGGATCTGGTCTGGTTGTCTTCCCGTCATGTTCCTATGAAGGTTTCTTCCCCTAAGTTTAAGCCTCGCTTTATTGGTCCTTATAGGATCTCTGAGATTATTAATCCGGTGTCTTTTCGATTGGCCCTTCCGGCTTCTTTTGCTATCCATAATGTCTTCCATAGATCTTTATTGCGGAAATATGTGGTGCCCGTTGTTCCCTCTGTTGATCCTCCGGCCCCTGTGTTGGTTGATGGGGAGTTGGAGTGGGGAGTTGGAGTATGTGGTTGAGAAGATTTTGGATTCTCGCTTTTCGAGGCGGAGGCTTCAGTACCTTGTCAAATGGAAGGTGTTGGCCAGGAGGATAATTCTTGGGTTTTTGCCTCTGATGTCCATGCTGCTGATTTGGTCCGTGCCTTTCATCTGGCTCGTCCTTATCGGCCTGGGGGCTCTGGTGAGGGTTCGGTGACCCCTCTTCAAGGGGGGGGGGGGGGTACTGTTGTGAATTCTGCTCTTGGGTTCCCTCCGGTGGTTGTTGATAGTAATGCAGTTGTCCCTGGGTTGCAATCCTGGGCAGGTGTCCCTGCTGATTGCAGCTCTGACTGGGATATTTAGGTGTGCAGGATTCATTAGCCCTTGCCAGTTATGCATTGTTCTTGGAGGTTTTGCATCTCTGTCTGGTTCCTCCTGCCCTGCTGCCAAATCAGCTAAGATAAGTGTCTGGTTTTGTTTCTGCAGCACACATGCTGTGTGCTTTACAATTCAGTACTATTCAATGTTTTTTCTTGTCCAGCTTAGACTGTGTTTGGATATTTCAGTCAAGTTGGATTCTCAGGAGATGCAGATATACATTCCATGTCTTTAGTTAGATGGTGGAATTTTTGTATTATCTGCTGTGGATATTTTTAGGGTTTTAATACTGACCGCTTAGTATTCTGTCCTATCCTTTCCTATTTAGCTAGCGTGGCCTCTTTGGCTAAATCCTGATTTCTGCCTGCGTGCATCTTTCCTCTAATACTCACAGTCAATATTTGTGGGGGGCTGCCTATCCTTTGGGGTTCTGCTCTGAGGCAAGATAGAATTCCCATTTCCATCTATAGGGGTATTTAGTCCTCCGGCTGTGTCGAGGTGTCTAGGATGTGTTAGGTACACCCCACGGCTACTTCTAGTTGCGGTGACAGTTTAGGGTTTGCGGTCAGTACAGGTTCCACCTACTCCTGAGAAAGTCTCATGCGGCTCCAAGGTCACCGGATCATAACAGTGAGCCCATCCACCATCATCAAGGTTATCTCATGAATCGGATGGGTCCCTGACCTACTGTAACTGCCCAGTGTGAACACTTACCTATGGCTAATCTCTGAATCTATGGGTGAATATAAACACCTCTCTTGGTAAAGCCTACATTTATTGGTTGGTTGGAACCTGATGTGATCAGATGTAATTAAAATCACCACATGGTGAAAGGCGGAGTGCACCTATTCAGACTAGTTCTCATTGTTTCAGTCACTTTTTCTGTTAGGCCGGGGTCACACTTGCGAGTGTGATTTGGGAAAGTCGCGTGAGTCTCTCGTATAAAATTCCATCATGTATAGTATGATGGCCCCAGTTTCTCCAAATATATAGTATGATGGCCCCAGTTTCCCCATATATACAGTATGATGGCCCCAGTTCCTCCATATATACAGTATGATGGCCCCAGCCCCCATATATACAGTATGATGGCCCCAGTTTCTCCATATATACAGTATGATGGCCCCAGCCCCCATATATACAGTATGATGGCCCCAATTCCTCCATATATAAAGTGTTATGGCCCCAGCCAAAGTATATACAGTCCATAACCAGAAGGAAAAATAGGTAGCACTCACCGATCTTTTAAAACAGTGTTTCCTTTATTCAGTCACAGTAAAAACTCTTCATGGCCCGGGAGTGTGAGGGCAGGAGTGTGCAGGTGCTAACGACCCGAGATCCGAAGGCACAGCCTCAAACTACACATTGCATCAAAGGTGCATAGATCCGGTGAAATTGGCGGTGCTGTATACTGTTTACTCTTTTGATTATACGCAAAATATATATATAGTGTGATGGCCCCAGTTCCTCCACATATATAGTATGATGGCCCCAGTTCCTCCATATGTACTGTATGATGGCCCCAGCCCCATATATATAGTAGGATGGCCAAACAGCCCATTCATATAACAAATAATGAAGTTTATACTCACCTCATCCTGATTCCCGACACCGCAGCCTCCGTCTTCTGGCCTGTAGAGTGGCGTGAGACAATGACGTCATCGCACCCCCGCACAAGCACGCTGAGGTCTCACAAGCCGCGGTCTGCAGCTTATGAGACAGACTGATGCGTGTGGCCATGCCTGCTGCTGGCCGCAGCACAGCAGACACGGCCTCGCACAGTTTGCTGTGCATGGCAATCAGGCGGTCGGCCCTTCGCAGCCCGGGGGGAGGGGCATTTGCCTCCCTGCCACCTGGCCCAGCCAGCCCCTGCCGGGGATACAGCCTCCCACCGCTGGGACCCGCAGCATTAGCCTAACTCCTGACACTGGCCTCCTGAAGCAGCAATCCTGCCTCCTGTAACCCCTCTCCACAGCAACCCCCCCTCCTGGTAAGCTACCTTCAGATTATAAGATGCACCCCCATGTAGTATAAGACAGTACCACCATAGGCAGACCCTGTAGTATAAAACAGTACCCCCATAGGCAGATCCTGTAGTATAAGACAGTACCCCCATAGGCAGACCCTGTAGTATAAGACAGTACTCCCATAGGCAGACCCTGTAGTATAAGACAGTACCCCCATAGGCAGACCCTGTAAGTATCAGACAGTACCCCCATAGGCAGACCCTGTAAGTATAAGAAAGTACCCCCATAGGCAGATCCTGTAGTATAAGTCAGTACCCCCATAGATAGACCCTGCAAGTATAAGACGGTACTCCCATAGGCAGACCCTGTAAGTATCAGACAGTACCCCCATAGGCAGACCCTGTAAGTATAAGAAAGTACCCCCATAGGCAGATCCTGTAGTATAAGTCAGTACCCCCATAGATAGACCCTGTAAGTATAAGACAGTACCCCCATAGACAGACCCTGTAGTATAAGACAGTACCCCCAGGCAGATCCTGTAAGTATAAGACAGTACCCCCATAGGCAGACCCTGTAAGTATAAGAAAGTACCCCCATAGGCAGATCCTGAAGTATAAGTCAGTACCCCCATAGCCAGACCCTGTAAGTATAAGACAGTACCCCCATAGGCAGATCCTGTAGTATAAGACAGTACCCCCATAGGCAGACCCTGTAAGTATAAGACAGTACCCCTATAGGCAGACCCTGTAAGTATAAGACAGTACCCCTATAGGCAGACCTGTAAGTATAAAACAGTACCCCCATAGGCAGATCCTGTAGTATAAGACAGTACCCCCATAGGCAGACCCTGTAGTATAAGACAGCACCCCCATAGGCAGACCCTGTAAGTATAAGACTGTACCCCCATTGGCAGACCCTGTAAGTATAAGAACGTACCCCTATAGGCAGACCCTGTAAGTATAAGACAGTACCCCCATAGGCAGATCCTGTAGTATAAGATAGTACCCCTATAGGCAGACCCTGTAAGTATACGACAGTACCCCTATAGGCAGACCCTGTAAGTATAAGACAGTACCCGCTCATCTTCTGACAGCGGGCGCCGGGTGGTGATGTCACCACGCCCACTGTCGGTGTCGGTGACGTCAGATGCTGACAGGGGGGTGATGGGAGAAGGAGCGCTGCGCGCTCCTTCCCTCATCAATGCGGTCAGCTGTATCGGCTAAATGCCGATACAGCTGACCTTGCAGTGACCGGCAGGGGGCCGCGCCGATACAGTTACAGTAGCATAGCTCCAGGTGGGCCCCCTCTGAGCTCCGGGCCCGGGGCGATGGCCCCCTCTGCCCCCCGATAGCTACGCTACTGCGTGACCCTATACCTGCGCAGATGGCGCCCCCGCTCACCGTCGACTATCCCTTCTACTCCTATGTAACCCTGTAGGTGTAGGGTAGAAAAACCAATTACACAAATAAAGTGTATCCAATAGTACGAATACAGTACAAAATATAGGAACAGGGGAAGGGAACGGAAACATATATTGTGTCTTGCAGACAACAGGTGGCTAATGGTCAGACTGTCCCTGTTCTGACCCGGCATGTCAGCGGAGGTTGGCACCCTACTTACACAATTAGCGAAAATGGGGCCTACGCTCCTTGACGGCTGTCCCCGAGATGACCCTAGTCACTCAATTGTAAGGAAACTCTTAGGCCGGCCTCACACTAGCGAGTTTTACGGACGTATGAGCGCATAAACTACGCCCGTAAAACTCGCAAAATAAACGGCACAATTATTCTCAATGGGGCTGCTCCTATTAGCCGTATATTACGGTTCAGTATTATACGGCTTTCTATGTCTGTACAAAATCGCAGCATGCTGCGTTTGTCAGCGTATTGCGCAAAAAAATCGCTAATGAAAGTCTATGGGGGCGAGAAAAATACGGATTCCACACGGACCTGCAGTGTGACTTGCGAGAAATACGCAGCGCTGTTAGTGAAAAGTCGGTAATTCAATTGCCGGCTTTTCATTTCTCCTGCACAAACCCAACATGATATGAGACATGGTTTACATACAGTAAACCATCTCATATCCCCATTTTTTTTGCATATTCCACACTACTAATGTTAGTAGTGTGTATGTGCAAAATTTCAGCGCTGTAGCTGCTGAAATAAAGGGTTAAATGGCGGAAAAAATTGGCGTGGGCTCCCGCGCAATTTTCTCCGCCAGAATGGTAAAGCCAGTGACTGAGGGCAGATATTAATAGCCAGGAGAGGGTCCATGGTTATTGGCCCCCCCGTGGCTACAAACATCTGCCCCCAGCCACCCCAGAAAAGGCACATCTGGAAGATGCGCCTATTCTGGCACTTGGCCACTCTCTTCCCACTCCCTGTAGCCGTGGGATATGGGGTAATGAAGGGTTAATGCCACCTTGCTATTGTAAGGTGACATTAAGCCAGATTAATAATGGAGAGGCGTCAATTATGACACCTATCCATTATTAATCCAATTGTTGGAAAGGGTTAAAAAACACACACATGATTTAAAAGTAGTTTAATGAAATAAACACAGCGGTTGTTTTAATAATTTATTGTTCTCTCAATCCATCAGGAACACCCTCGCTTGGAAAAATAATAAACGCAAAAGATACATACCCTCAGCTGAACCGTCACGTCCCACGAAGTAATCCATCTGAAGGGGTTAACTAATATTACAGGCACGAGCTGCGATAAACCACTCGCTGGTGCCTGTAATCCCCGGGTGCTGAAAGGAAAGCAGTGATCTATACTTACATTCAGTCGCGGTGAGGCGCCCTCTGGTGGATGTTCTCATGAACTGCAGCCTGGGAACTTTTTCCCACGCTCCAGGTCATATGAGGACATCCACCAGGGGGCGCATCACCGCGACTGAAGGAAATGTAGGTCAATGACCTACATTTCATTCATTCGCCGGGGATTACAGGCACGGAGCACACCGCTGCATTAGCAGGGCTCCTGCCTGTAATATTAGTTAACCCCTTCAGATGGATTACTTCGTGGGACGAGACGGTTCACCAGAAGGTATGTATCTTGTGCGTTTATTATTTTTCCAAGCGAGGGTGTTCCTGATGGATTGAGAGAACAATAAATTATTACAACAACCGCTGTGTTTATTTCATTAAACTACTTTTAAATCGTGTGTGTGTGTGTGTTTTTTAACCCTTTCCAACAATTGGATTAATAATGGATAGGTGTCATAATTGACGCCTCTCCATTATTAATCTGGCTTAATGTCACCTTACAATAGCAAGGTGACATTAACCCTTCATTACCCCATATCCCACCGCTACAGGGAGTGGGAAGAGAGTGGCCAAGTGCCAGAATAGGCGCATCTTCCAGATGTGCCTTTTCTGGGGTGGCTGGGGGCAGATGTTTGTAGCCACGGGGGGGGGCAATAACCATGGACCCTCTCCTGGCTATTAATATCTGCCCTCAGTCACTGGCTTTACCATTCTGGCGGAGAAAATTGCGCGGGAGCCCACGCCAATTTTTTCCGCCATTTAACCCTTTATTTCAGCAGCTACAGCGCTGAAATTTTGCACATACACACTACTAACATTAGTAGTGTGGAATATGCAAAAAAAAGGGGATATGAGATGGTTTACTGTATGTAAACCATGTCTCATATCCTGTCGGGTTTGTGCAGGAGAAATGAGAAGCCGGCAATTGAATTACCGGCTTTTAACACATATCGCGCTGAATGAAATCTAAATACAGAATATATATATATGTGTCTCAATGACATATATATATATATATACTGTATATATGTTTTCCCGAACATTTGAGCACATAAATCCATTAGATGTCGGTTTTGCAAGCCTGCGCAAAAATCTCGCAGTACGGATGCCATACGGATTACATACGGAGGATGCCATGCGCAAAATACGCTGACACACCCTGACTACGGATCAATATTTTGTGAACATTTCTCCGTATTACGGCCGTAGTACGGACGTATAATACGTGGCGTATTGTCTTACGCCCAGTGTGAGGCCGGCCTTATAGTACATAAGGTGCTAGAGTGCTTCGATGTGCCAATATTAAAACATATGGACCATAGAATTGGACACAGTGTCACTGGAGCTGATTAACGGTACTGTATGGATAAACCCCTGGCAAAAGTTAAGAGACCATCACATCCAAACTGTCTTTTTTTTTTTTTTTTAAACATACATTTTTATTTATCTACAAATTGTGTCGAGCATTACATCTTAGGCTACTTTCACACTAGCGTTAACTGCAAACCGTCGCAAATCGTCTTTTTTGCAAAAAAAACGTATGTGTCAAAAAAGTGAAAAACGTATGCAACGCATACAGCATTTCGACGGATCCGTCGCAAATCCGCTAAACGTTTCCGTCGAAATACTGGATGCGTTGCATACGTTGCATACGTTTTTACCATCCGTTGCATCCGTTTTTACGACGGATCCGTTTTTAAAATGGGAGGCTCCCAAATTTGATTGGCTACTGGAAAATATGGAAAACTATATAGTTACTGTTTTTACTGCCCATCTTTGAGGGTTTTAGTTTTGTGGCAGCGATGGAAGGTGTTCTTGTGAGGATTGCTAGTTTGGTTACCGACGTTCTCTTTGAGACGAATCGCCTGGATATCATAGTGCGGGAGAAGGAGGCGGTAGCGGAAAAACGTAGGATGCTTCTGCAGGAACGGAGACGGAGACGACTCTGGATACATCCGATTAATGAACTACGGATGACCCGGGGTGTCCAGTCCACTCTGTACCTGGAGTTGCGGCACAATCCACACAAATTCTACAATTACGTGCGGATGAGGATGGAACATTTTGACTTTTTGCTTGAAAAACTGGAGGATGTCATCCGAAGGCAGGACACAAGGATGAGGCTTGCCATCACACCGGCGGAGCGGCTGATGGTGACCCTGCGGTAAGCCTCTTTTTTTCATTTCATTGCTCATATGGAATGTTATATTACATGCTACAGACAATACTGCGCTGACATATTGCGCACTATTTTCTGCAGCATGTAATTTTTGTTTTGTTTGCGGCCATTCCACTGCTTTTTTTTTTATGTCATTGCTCATATTGAATGTCCTATAACAGACTGCTGAAAATACTGCGCTGAAATATTGCGTTGCATTTTCTGCAGATTTTTTTTTTTGGGGGGGGGTTTGTTGACATGCAACTGCTTTTTTTTCTGTCATTGGTCATTTTTAATGTTATATTACATGCTGCAGACAATACTGCGCTGACATATTGCGCACTATTTTCTGCAGCATGTAATTTTTGTTTTGTTTGCGGCCATTCCACTGCTTTTTTACACCGGTTTCATGCAGGTTTTATTGTGTGTCCCGTCCTAAAAAAAATGTTCACAGTGCCATTTATTGAAACTTTTTGGTCTGTGCAATTTTTTTCTAACATTTTTTTTTTTTTTTTTTAAAGTTTCCTAGCTACTGGTGAATCGATGACTTCGCTCCATTACCAATTCCGGCTGGGCATTTCCACTATTTCAGGAATAGTGAAGGAGACATGTCGGGCTATTTGGTCCACTTTACAGCCAGAGTATATCCCCCAACCATCCATGGAAATCTGGTTGAGAAGTGCAGAACAGTTTCAGCAAATTTGCAATTTCCCTAATTGTGTGGGTGCAGTTGACGGGAAACACATAAGGATTGCGAAACCGGCAGGAACAGGATCGGAGTACTATAATTACAAGAAGTATTTCTCCATCGTCCTTATGGCTATTGCAGATGCCGTGGACATAGGAGCGTATGGACGGTCCAACGATTCGCAAGTTTTTAAAAACTCTCCAATGGGTCGTTGCCTTTATGGAGAGACCTACGATTTCCCGTCAGCCAGACCACTGCCAGGAACAAGTGAACCAGCCATGGAATATGTTTGTGTAGGTGATGAAGCCTTTCAACTGTCGCCGCACCTACTGAAACCGTATAGTAGCCGGAACTTAACCCGTACCAAGCGGGTATTTAATTACCGGCTTACTAGAGCACGAAGAGTAGTAGAGTGTTCTTTTGGTATATTGACGGCGAAGTGGCGAGTTCTGCTGACAGCAATCAAACTGAAAACCACAACTATAGATAAGGTTGTTAAAGCCTGTGTGGTGCTCCACAACTTTGTCCTTTCAAAGGAGCCCGTTTCCTTGGATGACGAAGAGTTGGAGACAACCTTGTGGGACTACCGCGGCAGCTTGGTTCGCTCCACAGGTTCTGTTACAAGGATGAGGGACCAGTTTGCGGATTATTTTGTGTCACCTGTCGGGCGGATCCCATGGCAAGACATGATTGTGTAACTTGTTTTCCATGTGTTTTGTTTATGTAAAAAATGTGTTTCTCCCAAAAAAAAAAAAAAAAAGGCCCAAAAGCGTGGTTTTCTTGCTAGTAAAACCAATATGTTATACCTTTCACACGTCTGGTGTTTATTTTTATTTTACCTTTTTTATTAGTTGCCATATTACTTTAATAAATCCACACACACACACACACAAAGACTAGAATTTAAATCAGAATTTTATTTTAACTCTTTTTTTTTTTTTTTTTTTTCTTTGCAAAAAAAGTAGATATTTTTTATTTTCAAATTTTTTTTTCTAAAACTTTGCAAATTTTTTTTTAATAACATTTACATAACATTACAAATCTGCAAAGTGTGGGGTGGAGATACGAGGGGAGGAGGGGCAGGAAGGTTGGACCACGTCGATAGGTGGGGAAACCCTACTTGTTTGGGGTGCAGTGGAAGGGGGGGGTAAAACCAGGAGGCTGACCAGAGGGGGGTGGTGTTGGGGTAGGGGGAATACTTACTGGGGAAGATAAGCTGTGCAAGGAAGAAAACATTGGGGAAGGAATTTGGTTTGGGGGCCGGGATGGGTATGGGGACTGGGTTGGGTATTGGGACTGGGTTTGGTAATGGGGCTGGCGTGGGGTTTGGGGCTGGGTTTGGTAATGGGGCTGGTGTGGGGATTGGGGCTGGGTTTGGTATTGGGGCTGGTGTGGGTATTGGGGCTGGGTTTGGTAATGTGGGGCATGGTTTGGAAATGGGGCCTGGGGTGGGGCATGGTGTGGAAATGGGGCCTGGGGTGGGGCATGGTGTGGAAATGGGGCCTGGGGTGGAATTGTAGTGGATGTGTGGGTAGATTGGGGTTCGTTAAGGGCCTTCAGTAGAGCATTATGGCAGGTATTCATTACCCGCATCTGTTGCTCAAAAGACAGCTTTTCCATGCTCCTGAGCATGGATTGAAAAAAAAGATTGGCCGGAGACTGACTTACATCTGAATGCAGCCTATCCAAGCGACTGCTGGTTTCATGGCTTGTTTCACTGATGCGGGATTGCACCATGTTGAAACCAGCAGTCACTTGCTCTCCCAAAATCTTGAAAGAGCTTTGGAAGGATGCATTCAGATGTAAGAATTCAGGAGCATAGCTCCTTTCCTGACCCCTCTGTCGCTGCCACCACGAACCTAATGGTGGTCTAGAGGTGGCAGGATCAGAGGGGTGGGGTAAAGGGAACGCTATCTGTTCAGCATCAGATGCGAGCAATGAAGGCTGCAATAATGCTCCACTGCTTGGGGCGGATGAAGTGGAGGGAACAGAGGGGTCAGAGGAGGGGTCAGTGGTGTGGGGCCTACCGACGTGGCCCTCAGTGGCGGACTCAGGAGGGATCGCTGCAGAGGGCGCAGAGGAAGATGCAGGCGCCCGGTGGCTGGAGAAGGTGCTGTGAAAGAAAAAACAAAAGAAATTAATATATTGATATGAAAAAGCCCTGACTGAAACAAAACTAAGTATACAGGTTAACATGGTTATTAGTGGGCTGTAGAATACTTACACTCTGCTCAGCATTGTTCGCCTCAGGAAGGAGAGGGCCTGGCCGTGTTTATATCTGCTCCTCTTCCTTCCTGCTGAGCCACTCGGGGCCTGCATCTCCGCATTAAATTCCCTCTTAAAGCGATCCCTCAGTGACCGCCATCGCTTCCTAACCTTTCCACCTGTGAAGACAAGAATAAAAAGAAAAAAAAAAGAAAAAAATTGGTAAATGCAATACATTACAGTCAGCTCAAAACATCACTGAAAAGTGAATACTTACATAGTTTGCTCTGCTGCTGTGGATGAAGGCTCTCCCACCTTGGAAAGATGTTATGACACACTTCGTCCCAGAGCCGACGGGTGACACCGGTATCGGCATGCCTGCGGTCAGCCATGTTCCACAGCGGCTCCCGCTCGCGAACCTCCTCGATGAGACTGTCGATGTCTATGTCATCATCAAACTCCTCTGCGGGAGCACGCTGTGAAGCCTGTGCAAAAAAAAGAAGAAGAAAAACAAACAAATTAGTACACTGAAACACTAAAGTACCAATAGAATCACCCTCCAAAAAAAAAAACTCACTGATGGCCGACCGCGGCGACGATTCCGCCGACTCTGGGAGCGGCTGGGAGAACCTTCACGATTTGCTGACTGGTCAGCAGCAGCAGCAGCAGGAGACTGAAATAAAAAGGAAACAAATTCTCTGTAATGTAGGCATGTTTTCGGTGTTTAGTTATGTATGAAAATCTGTTTTGTGTATGGTGCAGTGTGATGTGTGAAGCAACTGTTTCACCACTACTTACACTTGGTTCCTCCTCCACTTGCATCTCTCCACCCGTCTCGCCCCCTTCTGACAGCTCCTCATCTGATTCAGCTTCCTGTTTAAACATAATTTATGCATGTAGTGATCAACAAAAATGTAAATTAAAAAAACAAACAAACAAAAAAAAAACTACTTTTTTTGTGTTAACTTACCGATACACGCTGTTGCTGTGGAGGAGGGCTGTCAGAAGAGGACATTGTTGCTGTAGCAAGCCGGCAGCTGTGGTCCTGGTGTATCTGTAAGTTAAAAGACACTTGCAATCTGCTCTACACATTGAAGTAGCAGATTTGGGGTCTTCAAAACTTACTTTAAAAGATTGGTGGCTGTGGTCCTGGTTGGGACTAGAGGCGGCGGCGGCTTGCTGCGGCTGTGGTCCTGGTGTATCTGTAAGTTAAAAGACACTTGCAATCTGCTCTACACAATGAAGTAGCAGATTTGGGGTCTTCAAAACTTGCTTTAAAAGATTGGTGGCTGTGGTCCTGGTTGGGACTAGAGGCGGCGGCGGCTTGCTGCAGCTGTGGTCCTGGTTGGGACTAGAGGCGGCGGCGGCTTGCAGCGGCTGTGGTCCTGGTGTATCTGTAAGTTAAAAGACACTTGCAATCTGCTCTACACATTGAAGTAGCAGATTTGGGGTCTTCAAAACTTACTTTAAAAGATTGGTGGCTGTGGTCCTGGTGGGCAGGTCCTGGTTGACTTCCAGGTTTGCAAGACAGACGGCGGCGGATGTGGTCCTGGTCCCTGGTGTATCTGTAATAAGTATAATGGATTTATAGTTAGACCACCCCCTGAACCTAGGTAATGTTTAAGATAAACACCCTGCTGAAATGATGTGAGAAATGTTCATTAAAGGTGAACACCAAAACCCAAAAACAGGTGCACGTTAGACCATTCATTTCCATGTCCCAAAAAAAATATTTTTAAATGTGAACCCACCATGTAAAAATATATTTACCACATTTTATTTTCAAAAATCACCTCCCCCAAAAAACCTTTAAAGTATAACCTTTATTAAAAAGTGAGATGTCAACCAACTCTTTATTGCATGTGTAACCTTTGGTACATACACCAGTTTTAAATTTACCTTTCTGAAATGATACTACAGACATTTTTATTAACAAACATTTTATTTTATTTATTTATTTTATTTTTTCCTTCACATCACAATTGGGAGCTGAAATGCTCTTTATTTTAAATACAAGTACGGTACATCAACTGCGAATGGTTTCAACAGAAAATCAACACTTTTAAATAGAAAAAAAAACACACACACATTCAAACCACAAGCTGCAGACTACACTTTGCAAAAATACATCAGATTTAAAAAAAAAATAAAAAAAATAAAAAAAAAATACACACATTTAAACCACATGCTGCACAGACCACTATACTTAGTAAATCCATCCGAAAAAGGCAATTAACCAATTAGGCATGGACAAATGCACATGCAATCAACATGATGCGCACAAACATGCCTGGTATGTGTCCACGTTCAGGATTGCATCAGGATTTGGTCAGGATTTTCCATCAGTATTTGTAATCCAAAACCAGGAGTGTAACAATTAGAGGAAAAGTATAATAGAAACATATGCACCACTTCTGCATTTATCACCCACACAAATACTAATGAAAAATCCTGACCAAATCCTGATGCAATCCTGAACGTGGACACATACCCTCCCACATGAACAGGCATAAGATTGGCGAAGGCATAATAAGGTGCAGGCACATGAAGACATACTTACAAAAGCACACAGCCGTACAAAAATACACACACACACACACACACACACACACACACACACACACACAAGCACATAAGCTTTATTCAAATACACATATGTACAACAAAGGCAGAAAGGTGGACCCAATCAGAAGACGCATACGCACACACATACACACACACGTAAAAAAGGCTGACAATCCTTTGGCTGGAGCTGCATGTCTTCACAGTGGCTGGCATCAGGGTGGATCTGGACTCTTAGCATGGCACTGGCTGGTGCAGGACGATGGCAGGCCTCTGGTTCTCTTCAGGTTTTAAGCTCTTGCTGTAGTCAGTACCTCATACACACACAAATGCACAGGCACACAGATGCACACAAAAATTGCAATACTCACACTGGCTCTATGGTGGCTGGAGTCTTGTGGCAGGCTTGCTGGAGTCTTGTGGCTGGCTTGCTGGAGTCTTATGGCTGGCTCCTGTGGCAGGCTCCTCTGGCAGGCTCCTCTGGCCGGCTGGGGTCTTGTGGCCGGCTGGGGTCTTGTGGCTGGCTGGGGTCTTGTGGCTGGCTGGGGTCTTGTGGCTGGCTGGGGTCTTGCTGGCAGTCTTCTCCTCTCTGGGTCTTGCTGGCATATGTGGGGTTGAAGGCCCAGGCCAGGTTTATATAGATTTGGGGGTGTCTGGCCAATTGGCAACAAAATCCAGCTTCTGAGCATGCTCAGTGTAAAAAAACGTATTGCAGCGCTGCATTGCGTCGTACGACGTGTCCCAACGCATCCGTCGCTCATAGGCTTTCATTGTAGCCAACGACGCATGCCGCAGGATGCGTCGCGACACGTTTTTTAGGCGGAGACAAAAAACGTTACAATCAAAGTTTTTTGCCGACGACGTGTCGCCAAATTTCGACACATACGTCGTACGACGGACACGACGTATGCCAATCCGTCGCAATACGTCGCCAATACAAGTCTATGGGGAAAAAATGCATCCTGCAAACACTTTTGCAGGATGCTTTTTTTCTGAAAAAAGACGATTTGCGACGTAATGCAGTTAACCCTAGTGTGAAAGTAGCCTTATTGACAGTACATTCTTAATGATTAACACAATGTTATGGGGATTAGGGAAGGGAAGAGGAGAGGGGAAATGGTGACATTACAGTAACTATCTAATCACATTCTCTATGTGCGAATCTGCAAAATTATTTCATAACGGTATTTAAACGGAAAGATAACCAATTGTTTCATTTTGTATAATATTGAGCTATATTATTATTAGATGTAGCAATTATCTTTTCTGATAGGCAATTCTCGTTGATCAGTGACATGACCTCAGACAGTTAGGGGCATTTGGAGTTTTTCCAGTAACTTGCAATTTTGATTCTTGTTGCTGCAATAATATGTACAATCACTGTACGGAACTCATAGGGAAACGAGTCCAAATCAGTAGCGAGTAACGCCTGCTGGAACATCAGATGATCTATGGCTTCCCACAGACGTCTAAGGCCGGTTTCACACGTCAGTGGCTCCGGTACGTGAGGTGACAGTTTCCTCACGTACCGGAGACACTGACACACGTAGACCCATAAAAATCAATGAATCTGTTCAGATGTCATTGATTTTTTGCGGACCGTGTCTCCGTGTGCCAAACACGGAGACATGTCAGTGTTCGTGGGAGCGCACGTATTACGAGGACCCATTAAAGTCAATGGGTCCGTGTAAAACACGGACCACACACGGACCTTCTCCGTCTGGGGTCCGTGTGCGTGCAGGAGACAGCGCTACAGTAAGCGCTGTCCCCCCCACTGGTGCTGAAGCCGCGATTCATATGTTCCCTGCAGCAGCGTTTGCTGCAGAGAAAATATGAATAATAGTGTTTAAAATAAAGATCTATGTGTCCGCCGCCCTCCCACCCCCTGTGCGCCCCCCCGCTGTTCTGAAAATACTCACCCGCTCCCACGTTGGCTGTCACTCCTTCCTCTCTGCCCCGCGCCTCCTACTGTATGCGGTCACGTGGGGCCGCTCATTTACAATCATGAATAGTCGGCTCCGCCCCTATGGGAGGTGGAGCCACATATTCATGACTGTAAATGATCGGCCCCACGTGACCGCATACACTAGAAGCCGCGGCCAGACCAGGAAGCAGCGAGGGAGGCGGGTAAGTATTTTCTGAACAGCGGGGGGGCGCACAGGGGGTGGGAGGGCGGCGGACACATAGATCTTTATTTTAAACACTATTATTCATATTTTCTCTGCAGCAAAAGCTGCTGCAGGGAACATATGAATCGCGGCTTTAGCACGATGCAGGGTACCACACGCGTGGGTACCAC
The DNA here is from genome assembly GCF_051348905.1 of Ranitomeya variabilis. NCBI lineage: Eukaryota > Metazoa > Chordata > Amphibia > Anura > Dendrobatidae > Ranitomeya > Ranitomeya variabilis. Next base: position 250,425,143 of record NC_135237.1, on the reverse strand, counting down.
ACGCTCCGTGTGGTACCCACTCGCCATACGGGCGGCACACGTGTGCCGCACGTATGGCCTACGTGAGTTCCCAGGCACACGGATAACTCCGGTACCGATTTATTCCGGTACCGGAATTATCTGGACGTGTGGGACAGCCCTAAGGCTGCATGTCCACGCTCAGGATGGCCGGCGGTATCGCCGCAGCGGAGAAGCCGCTTGGCGCTAAGCTCCGCCCCCTTTCTGGGACGCGATCATGCCGGATGTGTACAGTACACATCCGGGATCATCGCACCCCTCGCCATAGGGCCCTGTGATATTACCTGCGGCGTCGCAGCGTCGCCGCAGGTAGCACGGACATGCTGCGATCTGAAACGACGCGCAGCATGTCCGGAGTCGCAGGGCCGCCGCGTGCGGGATTCCACGCATAGTGGACACGGGATTTCAAACAATCCCCTCCACTATGCTGGAACATCTGGACGCTGCGTGTTTGACGCTGCAGCGTCAATCACGCAGCGTTAACTTGCCGTGGACACTCACCCTGATTCTGTCACAACTCCACCATATATGTGGCATGTCTGCACTGGGGTCTCCACACCTCCAGCACGTGTCTGGGGAACTGCGGAACATCCTAGTCAGTCTATTGGGAGTGAAATACCACCTATATAACAATTTCCTTGCATTTTCTATGTGGTTAATACATTTAGATTGGCTTCCAATAATTGAGAAAGATGCCCTCCACTGATCCGGTGTGAATGTGCAGTTTAGGTCTTTTTCCCACTTTTGCAGGTATGTAGTTAGAGAGGGCAGGGTATTCTCCAACATACAGCTTGTGGACAGCGCCCTAATCTGTGACGTCGGGGTCATCAGCAGAGAGTATAGTTTAGATGGCGGTGCAGGCATCTGTTTTTTCCTTTCAGTTAGGAAATGCCGGATCTGCAAATATTTGTAAAAATCCCTATGAGGGACATTGTATTTATTTCGCAATGATGAAAAAGTAATTATTTCCTCCCCCTCGTATAGGTTCCCAATTGAGGTGGTTTTGGGTAAATTCCAATTTTTAAGTTTGAGGTCCGGGATACAACGTTCCAGTGTCTCTATGGGAGCTTTGAGAAATGCGGATTGTATAAGGCCTAATTTATAAGGCTGCTTTCACACATCAGGTTTTTTGTTTCAGGCACAAACCGGCAATTCCGGAAAAAAACGGATCCGTTTTTTTTTACGCCAGATCTGTTTTTTTTTCCCATAGAGTTGTATTAGCGCCGGATTGTGCCTGAGGGACATGCGTTTCATCCATTTTGTGCCGGATCTGTCCCTTCAGGCTTTTTTGCCGGACAGAAAAAACCGTTCACTGCAATGTTTTTTCCGTGCGGCGAAAAAGCCTGAAGGGACGTTTCTGGCAATAAACGCATGGGACGGGTGTGTGAATGAACGGTTCCGGCTACCGAATCCATTTTTTACACATTGAGCATGCCCAGAAGCTTTGTTTTTGATTCTGGCATGGGAAAAATCAATCTCTCTCTCTCAATCTTTCTCTCTCTCTCTCCATTGGAGGTTCTCATCAGATGTTTTACAGTGCCGGTCGTCATAATTATTCCACATGAATCATAACTGTTCAAATAATGCGGCCCTGTAGTAACGGACCACTGAGGGGCACTCAGGCCACCCTTACTCATAGGGATGTAAAGCGTCTCCGCTTAGCCTCTGGGTTTTTTCTCTTACCAGATGTATTTTAAAATCATTGCTTGAATCTCTTTTAATATTTTCTTTTGTAAAAATGACAGGGAGATTGCGGAACAAATAAAGTATTTGTGGGAGAATAAACATTTTCACCAACGTGATCCTGCCCAGCCATGATAGTTCGTGTTTCTTCATGCGTAAGATGTCAGTTTGGATTTTATCTGCTGAGAGTGTCGGCCGAATACTTAAATACTCAATATAGTAATTTTCCCATTTAAAAGGGTATTTATTCTCAAAGTTTTTTGGGTGTTTTATGAATGGGGTTAGGTTTAAAACCTGGCATTTAGACACGTTTAGTTTATAATATGATGTTTTAGTATACGATTCGATTATTTGCATTGCTGCCGGTAATGACTCTGTCGGGTTTGTTAGCGCTAGAATGATGACGTCCGCAAATAAACCTATTTTGTGTTCTGTTTTATTCACCTGGATTCCTGATATCATCGAGTGAGATCTAATTTTCTCCGCTAGAGGCTCAATCACCTAAGCGAATATAAGGGGTGATAGCGGACATGAGTGTCTCGTCCCGTTAGTAATAGTAAACCTATCCGACATCATTCCAGAGACAGGAACCAACGCTGATGGGTGAGAATATAGCAGAGTGATTGCTTTAACAATATTACCTGAACCCCATTGAAAACCTCTGGAATCTAAGAAGATGCTGGATAGTCACAAGCCATCAAACAAAGAAGTACTGCTTAAATTTTTGTGCCAGGAGCAGTGTGAAAGACTGGTGGAAAGCATGCCAAGATGCATGAAAGCTGTGATTAAAAATCATGGTTATTCCACAAAATATTGATTTCTGAACTCTTCCTGAGTTAAAACATTAGTATTGTTGTTTCTAAATGATTATGACCTTGTTTTCTTTGCATTATTTGAGGTCTGAAAGCACTGGGTTTTTTTTTTTTTTTTTTTTTTACCATTTCTCCTTTTCAGAAAAAAATACAAAATTTATTGCTTGGAAATTCGGAGACATGTCAGACGTTTATAGACTAAAAGAACAATTTACATTTTTCCATAGTTGGAGCCAATGTAAACATCACACATATACTCAATAGGTCCTACATCAATTAGTCCAAAAAAGAGAGCATATATGTGAAGAGATGAACTCTCATAATAATTAGTGAAAAAAACAGCAAGCATGTCTATGAAAAAGTAAACTCGACGCATTTCCCCTCTCGCATGAGGTTCATCAGGAGTAAATAAACATGTTATACACTTCCAGCAATCGCGGCTGAAATCCGTCCATTGGTGACCCCTGTCGCATGATCGCAGGTCACCGATGGGTTGGTATCACAACCAGAGGTCTCCTTGAGACCTCTATGGTTGTCACTGCCGCATTGCTGTGAGCGCCACAAGGTGGTCAGCGCTCATAGCAAGTGAGGCATTTTGCTACATACAGGTGATCTGAGCATTGCCTGTATGTAGCAGAGCCGATCGGGGTATGGCAGCTTCTAGTCTCCCATGGAGACTATTGAAGCATGTCAAAAGTAAAAAAAAAAAAAAAAAAAAAAGTTGTTTTTTTTTAAAATATAAAAAAAATAAAAGTTCAAATCTCCCTCCTGTTGCCCCATTCAAAATAAAACAATTTAAAAAAAATCAAGCATACACATATTTGGTATCAACGCTTTCAGAATCGCCAGGTCTATCAATTAAACAAGAATTAACCTGATCGCTAAATGGCGTAGCGAAAAAAAAAGTCAAATGCCAGAATTACAGTTTTTCGATCGCCGCAACATTTCATTAAAATGCAATAACGGGCGATCAAAAGATTGTATCTTCACCAGAATGGTATCATTAAAAACTTCAGCTTCGCATGCAAAAAATAAGCCCTCACCCAGCCCAAGATCACCAAAAATGGACATGCTACAGGTATTGGAAAATGGCGCAAATTTGTATTTATTTTTTTAGCAAAGTTTTGATTTTTTTTTCATCACTTAGATAAAAAAAGCACCTAGACATGTTTGGTGTCTATGAACTCGTAATGAACTGTAGAATCATAATGGCAGGTCAGTTTTACCATTTAGTGAACCTAGTAAAAAAGCTAAACAAAAAACAACTGTGGGATTGCACTTTTTTTTGCAATTTCACCGCACTTGGAATTTTTTTCCCGTTTTCCAGTACAAGATCTGTTAAAACCAATGGTGTCGTTCAAAAGTACAACTCGGCCTGCAAATAGAAAGCTCACTAATGGCCATATTGACTGAAAAATAAAAAAAGTTACGAAGGGTAGCAAAAAACGAACCCGCAAAACGGAAAATGCCTTCGTCATGAAGGGGTTAATGTCTAGACCAATGTTCTCCCTACTGGTGAGAGTAGTTTAGTCTGCCCCTACCTTTTTTCGCTTTGTTAAAATTTTGCTGTCCATGTGTGTCATACATGCGGCTCATGGTTCTTCCCACTTGCCCTGTAGTGGTGGCAAGTGGGGTAATGAGGGGTTAATGTCAACTTCCTATTCTAAGGTGACATTAAGCCAGCTTAGTAATGGAGAGGTGTCAATAAGACACCTATCCATTACTAATCCTATAGTTGTTAAAGGGTTAATCAAACACCACACAGTAAGAAAAAAGTCTTTTAATTAAATAAAACAATATACACAGCTTTTCCATCTTTATTAGTCTGCCATTCCAAGCTAAGCCCTCGATCTCCTGTAAAAAAAAAATAAATGTTAAAATAAAAAACAAACAGTATACCCATACCTGTCCATCATACAGTCAGTCCCACATCGTAATCCATATCGGGGGTATGTACAGTTTACAACTGGGAGCGGAGCTAATGCGACAGCTCCTGGCTGTAAACTACTGTGGAATGAATGAAATACTGGGAGTGGAGCTTCAGTGACTAGTGGTGACGTCACTGAAGCTGCTCTCCCTGCCGGCCTGAAGTAAAATGAACTCTTCAGCATGGGAAAATGCCAAACTGTGTATATTGTTTTATTTCATTAAAAGACTTTTTTCTTACTGAGTGGTGTTTGATTAACCCTTTAACAACTATAGGATTAGTAATGGAGAGGTGTCTTATTGACACCTCTCCATTACTAAGCCGGCTTAATGTCACTTTACAGTAGGAAGGTGACATTAACCCCACTACAGGGCAAGTGGGAAGAACGGGGCAGAGCTCCAGAATTGGCGCATCTAATAGATGGGCCTTTTCTTGGCAGCTGCGGGCTGCTGTTAGGCTGGGGGGGCCACGGCCCCTTACCAGCCTGAGAATAGCTTTGCTGCGTTGGTTTTAAAATATAGGAGGGACCCCACAGTTGGAGCCCGGGAAGGATGCTGTAAGGGAGATAATACACTCAGTGTGAGCGAAGGGGATGGGATGCTGCTTGGGGGTGTTAGTAGCCAGAGCAGCTGGAAAGACTGCATGGAAAGAAAACAACTGTCAATCCAAATTGCTGTTACTAGCTCTGCTCCCCTCTACCCCCTCAAAAAATAATTGGGCCGATATACACTCACTGGCCACTTTATTAGGTACACCTGTCCAACTTCTTGTTAACACTTAATTTCTAATCAGCCAATCACATGGCGGCAACTCAGTGCATTTAGGCATGTAGACATGGTCAAGACAATCTCCTGCAGTTCAAACCGAGCATCAGTATGGGGAAGAAAGGTGATTTGAGTGCCTTTGAACGTGGCATGGTTGTTGGTGCCAGAAGGGCTGGTCTGAGTATTTCAGAAACTGCTGATCTACTGGGATTTTTACGCACAACCATCTCTAGGGTTTACAGAGAATGGTCCGAAAAAGAAAAAAAATCCAGTGAGCGGCAGTTCTGTGGGCGGAAATGCCTTGTTGATGCCAGAGGTCAGAGGAGAATGGGCAGACTGGTTCGAGCTGATAGAAAGGCAACAGTGACTCAAATCGCCACCCGTTACAACCAAGGTAGGCCTAAGAGCATCTCTGAACGCACAGTGCGTCGAACTTTGAGGCAGATGGGCTACAGCAGCAGAAGACCACACCGGGTACCACTCCTTTCAGCTAAGAACAGGAAACTGAGGCTACAATTTGTACAAGCTCATCGAAATTGGACAGTAGAAGATTGGAAAAACGTTGCTTGGTCTGATGAGTCTCGATTTCTGCTGCGACATTCGGATGGTAGGGTCAGAATTTGGCGTAAACAACATGAAAGCATGGATCCATCCTGCCTTGTATGGAGCATCTTTGGGATGTGCAGCCGACAAATCTGCGGCAACTGTGTGATGCCATCATGTCAATATGGACTAAAATCTCTGAGGAATGCTTCCAGCACTTTGTTGAATCTATGCCACGAAGAATTGAGGCAGTTCTGAAGGCAAAAGGGGGTCCAACCCGTTACTAGCATGGTGTACCTAATAAAGTGGCCGGTGAGTGTATAAAAATAATTATGTAATGTGGAAAATTTTTGTAAACGTATTTTAGTTCTAAAAAATATAGGAATATCAGACACTTACTATCCCACTTAAATCACTGGTATAGTATCTTTTTGTTTTGCTGATATAACAATGAAGCCCCATGCATCACAAAGAAAGATACAAAAATCACTTGAATGACCGATGGAAAAAAAAATAAAAAAATATTACAGCTCTTTAAGCAGCATGTATAAAAAAAATCTCAAACTGCCCCTAGTCTTGAACTGGTTAAATTTAAAACTATTGTAATTTCATTCTGGTTGCATTGGATCATTAGAAATCATTGCTTACGTGCGCCTTCTGCTATTCTTTAGTAAAGGGCTTCGCATTGTTTTATTATAACTTGACACATCTTGACTTCTGCAGGCTGTACACAATAACGAGAGCAGTCCTTCAGGGAGTGACCTAAGCGGGCTCGTAGAAGCTTCTAGAAAATCCTTAGCAAAATCTGTTGACAACAGTCGTAAAGGGCAAAAGAGTAAAGGTAACACAAGTCATTTTTACATCATAAAATGGCACAAATTTCTTATCATGTAAAAGAGAGTCTGTTATTCGCTTTTTGTCATTTTATCTGAGAGCAGTATAATGTGGTCTCTGCCACTACATCGTGCTGCTCTCAGATGAGGCAGCGAAAACCTGGTGACAGATTCCTTTAATTAGATTCTGTTACCAGTATTCTATTTTGTATACAAAACAATACAAGGACTGAACACTATTCACCCCATTCACTTCTATGGTTAAAATACATTAAAGGGACCGGTCATGTCCCGAAAGACTATTGACCTGCTTATATAGGGTCAATCTGCATATTAATAGCGTTAACAGTGTTGCCTAACTCCCTTACTGAAAACACTGTTGCTGGGTGAAAATCAACGTTAATTTCTCTTTCAAGCCGCTGGCTTTCAGTTGTAGAAGTGAGAGCCTAGAGTGGTTAGTCATTGCTCAATACAGAGTGAGTGCCGACTGTAAGCAAACCCCGGCACTTAATTTCCTTCCGCTAGCCGGGTTTTTGGTTAGTACGCTATTAACCCTTAAATTTTATGAGGGTTAATGCAAGATATCCATACTCTGTTAAATTGTAATACTTGATTGGGAAGTTATATAGACACTTTTATATTAGCAATATATTAAAAAACCTATACAATCTTTTTAATTTCTTGCCTTTGTGTAAGAAGTAAATAAATTAGCCTGACTAAGCCTTGTCCACAAACTGAAGTGAAAAGTGTTTGTATATACTCTGTACTTACTTAGTTTTAATTATTTCAGTACTTCCCCAGCCTTCGTACAGTTCTGGGGATGAAAACAAGCCCTCGAAGATGGTATGTTATTTTTGTTTGTTTTTTTATCTTTTGGGTAATATTAACCCCTTTCTGCCATCCGATGTACAATCCCATCAAGGTGACCTGGGCCTGTCTGACCATCGACGGGATAGTACGTGATACGCGATCAGCCGCGCTCACGGGGGGAACGCGGCCAGGTGTCAGCTGATTATCACAGCTGATTATCACAGCTGACACCCGGCACTATGTGCCAGGAGCGGTCACGGACCGCTCCCGGCATTTAACCACCGGAACACTGCGATCGTACAAGATCGCAGTGTTCCAATGGCATAGGGAATCATTGCGCAGGGAGGGGGTTCTCTACGTGCTTCCCTGAGACCGTCAGAACAACGCAATGTGATTGCGTTGTTCCGAGGGTCTCCTCCCTGCAGGCCCCCAGATCCAAGATGGCTGCAGGGTCCTTCTGGACCAGGGAGGTGGCTTGTCAGTGCTTACTGAGAGCAGGTGCTGAGAAGCCTCCTACACTGCCTGTCAGATCGCTGATCTGACACAGTGCTGTGCAAAGTGTCAGATCAGCGATCTGACTTTATACAGTGATGTCCCACCCTGGGACAATGTAAAAAAGTAAAAAAAAAAAATTTACATGTAAAAATATTTTTTGAAACATTCCTAAATAAAGAAAAGAATATAAGAATAAATATTTTTCCCAAAAAATACATTTCTTTATGTAAATAAAAAAACAAACCAATGAAAGTAACACATATTTAGTATCGCCGTGTCCGTAACGACCCGACCTATAAGATTGGCCCACTAGTTAACCCCTTCAGTGAACACGGTAAAAAAAATTAAAAAACAAGGCAAAAAACAATGCTTTATCATCATACTGCCTCAAAAAAACTGGAATAACATGCGGTCAAAAAATGGATATAAATAAACATGGTACCGCTGAAAACGACATCTTGTCCCGCAAAAAAACGAGCCGCCATACAGCATCATCAGCAAAAAAATTAAAAAGTTATTGCCGCCAGAATAAAGCGATGCAAAATTTATTATTTTTTATATAAAATAGTTTTTTGTGTATAAAAGTGCCAAAACATGAAAAAAGATATAAATAAGGTATCACTGTAATCGTACTGACCCAAAGAATAAAACTGCCTTATCAATTTTACCACACGTGGAACGGTATAAACGCTCCACCCAAAAGAAATTCATGAATTGGTTTTTTTGTTCATTCTGCCTCACAAAAATCGTTATAAAAAGTGATCAAAAAATGTCATGTGGTCTAAAATGGTACCAATAAAAATGACAACTTGTCCCGCAAAAAAGAAGACCTCACATGACTCTGTGGGCCAAAATATTAAAACTATATTTCTCAAAATGTGGTGATGCAAAACTATTTTTTGCAATAAAAAGCGTCTTTTAGTGTGTGACAGCTGCCAAACAAAAACCCGCTATTAAAACCCGCTATAAATAGTAAATCAACCCCCCCCTTTATCACCCCCTTGTTAGGGAAAAATAATAAAATAAAAAAAGGGATTTATTTCCATTTTCCCGTTAGGGTTAGGGCTTAAGTTAGGGTTGGGGCTAAAGTTGGGTTTAGGGTTGGGGCTAAAGTTAGGGTTGGGGCTAACGTTATGGCTAGGGTTAGGGTTGATGCTAAAGTTACAGTTAAGGTTGGGGCTAAAGTTAGGGTTAGGGTTGGGGCTAGAGATGGGGTTAGGGTTTGGATTACAGTTGGGATTATGGTTAGGGTTAGGGGTGTGTCAGCATTATGGATGTGGTTAGGGTTATGATTAGGATTGGGATTAGGGTTAGGGGTGTGTTGGAGTTAGGAGTGTAATTAGGGTTGGGATTAGGGTTAGGGGCGTGTTCGGGTTAGGGGTGTGGATAGCGTTATGGTTAGGGTTGGGATTGGGGTTAGGGGTGTGTTCAGGTTAGAGTTGGAGTTAGAATTGGGGGTTTTCCACTATTTAGGCACATCAGGGGCTCTCCAACGCAACATGGCGTCCGATCTCAATTCCAGCCAATTCTGCATTGAAAAAGTAAAATTGTGCTCCTTCCGTTCCGAGCTCTGCCATGCGCCCAAACAGTGGTTTACCCCCACATACGGGGTATCAGCGTACTCAGGACAAATTGCACAACAACTTTTGTGGTCTAATTTCTCCTGTTACCCTTGGGAAAATAAAAAATTGGGGGCGAAAATAGTATTTTTGTGAAGAAATATGATTTTTTATTTTTACGGCTCTACATTATAAACTTCTGTGAAGCACTTGGGGGTTCAAAGTGCTCACCACACATCTAGATAAGTTCCTTAAGGGTTCTACTTTCCAAAATGTTGTCACTTGTTGGGGGTTTCCACTGTTTAGACACATCAGAGGCTCTCCAAACGTGATATGGCGTCCTATCTCAATTCCAGCCAATTTTACATTGAAAAATCAAACGACGCCGCTCCCCTTCCGAGCTCTGACATGCACACAAACAGTGGTTTACCCCCACATATGGGGTATCAGCGCGCTCAGGACAAATTGCACAACAACTTTTGGGGTCCAATTTCTCCTGTTACCTTTGGGAAAATAAAAAATTGGGGTCAAAAAATCATTTTTGTGGAAAAAAATATGATTTTTTATTTTTACGGCTCTACATTATAAACTTCTCCTGTTACCTTTGGTAAAATAAAACAAATTGGATCTAAAGTAATTTTTTTGTGAAAAAAAGTTAAATATTCATTGTTTTTTAACCCCTTCACCCCCAAGGGTGGTTTGCACGTTAATGACCGGGCCAATTTTTACAATTCTGACCACTGTCCCTTTATGAGGTTATAACTCTGGAACGCTTCAACGGATCTTGGCGATTCTGACATTGTTTTCTCGTGACATATTGTACTTCATGATAGTGGTAAAATTTCTTCGATATAACTTGCGTTTATTTGTGAAAAAAATTAATATTTGGCGAAAATTTTGAAAATTTCGCAATTTTCCAACTTTGAATTTTTATGCCCTTAAATCACAGACATATGTCACGCAAAATACTTAATAAGTAACATTTCCCACATGTCTACTTTACATCAGCACAATTTTGGAACCAAAATTTTTTTTTTGTGATGAAGTTATAAGGGTTAAAAGTTGACCAGCAATTTCTCATTTTTACAACACCATTTTATTTAGGGACCACATCTCATTTGAAGTCATTTTGAGGGGTCTATATGATAGAAAATACCCAAGTGTGACACCATTCTAAAAACTGCACCCCTCAAGGGACTCAAAACCACTTTCAAGAAGTTTATTAACCCTTCAGGTGTTTCACAGGAATTTTTGGAATGTTTAAATAAAAATGAACATTTAACTTTTTTTCACACAAAATTTATTTCAGCTCCAATTTGTTTTATTTTACCAAGGGTAACAGGAGAAAATAGACCCCAAAATTTGTTGTACAATTTGTCCTGAGTACACTGATACCCCATATGTCGGTGTAAACCATTGTTTGGGCGCAGGGCAGAGCTTGGAAGGGAAGGAGCGCCATTTGACTTTTCAATGCAAAATTGACTGGAATTGAGATGGGACGCCATGTTGCGTTTGGAGAGCCCCTGATGTGCCTAAACATTGAAACCCCCACAAGTGACACCATTTTAGAAAGTAGACCCCTTAAGGAACTTATCTAGATGTGTGTTGAGCACTTTGACCCAACAAGTGCTTCACAGAAGTTTATAATGCAGAGCCGTAATAATAAAAAATCATATTTTTTCACAAAAATGATCTTTTCGCCCCCATTTTTTTATTTCCCCAAGGGTAAGAGAAGAAATTAGACCACAAAAGTTGTTGTGCAATTTGTCCTGAGTACGACGATACCCCATATGTGGGGGTAAACCACTGTTTGGGCGGATAGCAGAGCTCGGAAGGGAAGGAGCGCTATTTTACTTTTCAATGCAAAATTGACTGGAATTAAGATGGGATGCCATGTTGCGTTTGGAGAGCCCTTGATGTGCCTAAACATTAAAAAACCCCACAAGTGACACCATTTTGGAAAGTAGACCCCCTAAGGAACTTATCTAGATGTGTTTTGAGAGCTTTTAACCCCCAAGTGTTTCACTACAGTTTATAACGCAGAGCCGTGAAAATAAAAATTCTTTTTTTTTTCACAAAAATGATTTTTTAGCCCCCAGTTTTGTATTTTCACAAGGGTATCAGGATAAATTGGACCCCAAAAGTTGTTGTCCAATTTGTCCTGAGTACGCTGATACCCCATATATGGGGGAGAAACAATGTTTGGGCGCATGACAGAGCTTGGAAGGGAAGGAGCGCCATTTGGAATGCAGACTTAAATGGATTGATCTGCAGGCGTCACGTTGCATTTGCAGAGCCCCTGATGTACCCAAACAGTACAAACCCCCCCACTAGTGACCCCATATTGGAAACTAGACCCCCCAAGGAACTTATTTAGATGTGTTGTGAGAACTTTGAACCCCCAAGTGTTTCTCTACAGTTTACAACACAGAGCCGTGAAAATAAAAAATCTTTTTTTTCCCACAAAACTTATTTTTTGGCCCCCAGTTTTGTATTTTCCCAAGGGTAGCAGGAGAAATTGGACCCCAAAAGATGATGTCCAATTTGTCCTGAGTACGCTGATACCCCATATGTTGGGGTAAACCCCTGTTTGGGCACACGGGAGAGCTCTGAAGGGAAGGAGCACTGTTTTCCTTTTTCAACGCAGAATTGGCTGGAATTCAGATCGGATGCCATGTCCCGTTTGGGGAGCCCCTGATGTGCCTAACCAGTGGAAACCCCCCAATTATAACTGAAACCCTAATCCAAACACACCCCTTACCCTAATCCCAACAGTAACCCTAACCACTCCTCTAACCCAGACACACCCAACCCTATTCCCAACCGTAAATGTAATCCAAACCCTAACGCTATCTTTAGCCCCAACCCTAACTGTAGCCCCAACCCTAGCCCCAACCCTAGCCCTAACCCTAGCAATAACCCTAGCCCTATCACTAGCCCTAACACTAGCCGTAACACTAGCCCTAACCCTAGCCCCAACCCTAGCCCTAACCCTAGCCCTAACCCTAGCCCCAACCCTAGCCCTAACCCTAGCCCTAACCCTAGCCCCAACCCTAGCCCTAACCCTAGTCCTAACTCTAGCCCTAACCCTAACCCTAATGGGAAAATGGAAATAAATACATTTTTTTATTTTTTTATTTTTCCCTAACTAAGGGGGTGATGAAGGGGGGTTTGATTTACTTTTATAGCGGGTTTTTTAGCGGATTTTTATGATTGGCAGCCGTCACACACTGAAAGACGCTTTTCATTGCAAAAAATATTTTTTGCGTTACCACATTTTGAGAGCTATAATTTTTCCATATTTGAGTCCACAGAGTCATGTGAGATCTTGTTTTTTGCGGGACGAGTTGACGTTTTTATTGGTAACATTTTCGGACACGTGACATTTTTTGATCGCTTTTTATTCCGATTTTTGTGAGGCAGAGTGATCAAAAACCAGCTATTCATGAATTTCTTTTGGGGGAGGCGTTTATACCGTTCCGCGTTTGGTAAAATTGATAAAGCAGTTTTATTCTTCGGGTCAGTACGATTACTGCGATATCTCATTTATATCATTTTTTTTATGTTTTGGCGCTTTTATACGATAAAAACTATTTTATAGAAAAAATAATTATTTTGGTATCGCTTTATTCTCAGGACTATAACTTTTTTATTTTTTTGCTGATGATGCTGTATGGCGGCTCGTTTTTTGCGGGACAAGATGACGTTTTCAGCGGTACCATGGTTATTTATATCAGTCTTTTTGATCGCGTGTTATTCCACTTTTTGTTCGGCGGTATCATAATAAAGCGTTGTTTTTTGCCTCGTTTTTTTTTTTTCTTACGGTGTTTACTGAAGGGGTTAACTAGTGGGGCAGTTTTATAGGTTGGGTCGTTACGGACGCGGTGATACTAAATATGTGTACTTTTATTGTTTTGTTTTTTTTATTTAGCTAAAGAAATGTATTTATGGGAATAATAAATATATTTTTTTTTTATTTATTTAGGATTTTTTTTTTTTTTTTTTTTTTTTACACACGTGGAGAATTTTTTTTTTACTTTTTTACTTTGTCCCAGGGGGGGACATTACAGATCGGTGATCTGACAGTGTGCACAGCACTCTGTCAGATCTGCGATCTGCTGTGCAGGGCTGCAGGCTTACCAGCGCCTGCTCTGAGCAGGCACTCGGTAAGCCACCTCCCTCCCTGCAGGACCCGGATGCCGCGGCCATCTTGGATCCGGGACCTGCGGCGAGGAGGGAGGTAGGAGACCCTCGGAGCAACGCGATCTCATCGCGTTGCTCCGGGGGTCTCAGGGAAGCCCGCAGGGAGCCCCCTCCCTGCGCGATGCTTCCCTATACCGCCGGTACACCGCGATCATGTTTGATCGCGGTGTGCCGGGGGTTAATGTGCCGGGGGCGGTCCGTGACCGTTCCTGGCACATAGTGCCGGATGTCAGCTGCGATATGCCCCCGTGAGCGCGGCCGATCGCGTATGACGTACTATCCCGTTGATGGTCATACGGGCCCACCCCACCTCGACGGGATAGTACGTCAGATGTCAGAAAGGGGTTAAACATTCCAAAAATTCTTGTGATGCACCTGAAGGGTTAATAAACTTCTTGATTGTGGTTTTGAGCACCCTGAGGGAGTTTTTAGATTGGTTTCACTTTTGGGTGTTTTGTATCATATAGATCCCTCAAAGTGACTTCAAATGTGATGTGGTCCATCCCTAAAGAAAAATGGTGGTATAAAAATGAGAAATCGCTGGTCAACTTTTAACCCTTATAACTTCCTAACAAAAAAAAAAATGTTGGTTTCAAAATTGTGCTGATGTAAAGTAGACATGTGGAAAATGTTACTTATTAAGTATTTTGTGTGCCGTATCTGTGATTTAAGGCATGAAAGTTCAAAGTTGGAAAATTGCGAAATTTTCAAAAAATTTTCAATTTTTTTCCACAAATAAACGCAAGACAAATCAAAGGAATTTTACCACTATAATGTCACGAGAAAACAATGTTAGAATCACCGGGATCCATGCAAGCGTTCCAGAGTTATAACCTCCTAAAGGGACGCTGGTCAGAATCTTAAAAATTGACCCGGTCATTAACATGCAAACCACCCTTGGGGATTAAGGGTTAATACTAGTAATGACAATATATCAGCTTCTATTACATTTATTTTCTTTGCAAACTTTTTATTTTAGATTCATTGAAGCAAATTGTTCTTATGATCAATGTCCTACTATTTAGTGCAGGGGTAGGGAACTTCCCGTTCGAGGGCAGATTCCCAGGTGCGACAACCATGTTTTGCTGGTGTCAGTCCTTTAAATCTCTTCTTGCACTGCAAGCACATGCCTTCAGCATGCATTATTGAATGCATTGAAGAATCACGTCCTGACACTGGCCAGTGCCAGCTTCTGTATATACTTTGTGGGCAGAATTTGTTCGCAATGCGTGCCGTTCGCACACATGAAGATAGCAGTAACAGCATCTCCAGTGTCTCCTGTAATGTACATTTTGCAGCCCTGTTGTGTCCTGTGATGTACATGCCCAAAACTCACTGTTTCCTGTGATGTATTTGTTCCAGCCCCAACGTCTATGTGATGGATATGCTTCAGCATGTCTTATGTGAGGTGTATGTTCCTGCCCCAGCTTCTACTATGTGAGGTGTATGCTCCTGCCCCAGCTTCTCCTATGTGAGGTGTATGCTCCTGCTTCTCCTATGTGAGGTGTATGCTGCTGGATCAGCTTCTCCTATGTGAGGTGTATGTTCCTGCCCCAGCTTCTCCTATGTGAGGTGTATGCTCCTTCCCCAGCTTCTCCTATTTGAGGTGTATGCTTCTGCCCCAGCTTCTCCTATGTGAGGTGTATGCTCCTGCCCCAGCCTCTCCTACTATAAGAAGCATCGGACCATAAGATTCACCTAGGTTTTAGAGGAAATTATATAAAAAAAATAAAAAAAAAAATCGAAGCAAAAAATGTGGTCAATTCTGTACCAATATCACGTATCCTGGTATGCATGGCCTCCTCATCCCTATCCTGGTATACATGGCCCCCTCCTCCCTATCCTGGTATGCAGGGCCCCCTCCTCCCTATCCTGGTATACATGGCCCCCTCATCCCTATCCTGGTATGCAGGGCCCCCTCCTCCCTATCCTGGTATGCAGGGCCCCCTCCTCCCTATCCTGGTATACATGGCCCCCTCATCCCTATCCTGGTATGCAGGGCCCCCTCATCCCTATCCTGGTATGCATGGCCCCCTCATCCCTATCCTGGTATGCAGGGCCCCCTCATCCCTATCCTGGTAGGCAGGGCCCCCTCATCCCTATCCTGGTATGCATGGCCCCCTCATCCCTATCCTGGTATGCATGGCACCCTCATTCCTATCCTGGTAGGCATGGCACCCTCATTCCTATCCTGGTATGCAGGGCCCCCTCATCCCTATCCTGGTATGCAGGGCCCCCTCATCCCTATCCTGGTATGCAGGGCCCCCTCATCCCTATCCTGGTAGGCATGGCCCCCCTCATCCCTATCCTGGTATGCAGGGCCACCTCATCCCTATCCTGGTATGCAAGGCCCCCTCATCCCTATCCTGGTATGCACGACTCCCTCATCCCTATCCTGGTATGCATGGCACCCTCATTCCTATCCTGGTATGCAGGGCCCCCTCATCCCTATCCTGGTATGCATGACTCCCTCATCCCTATCCTGGTATGCAGGGCCCCCTCATCCCTATCCTGGTAGGCATGGCCCCCCTCATCCCTATCCTGGTATGCAGGGCCCCCTTATCCCTATACTGGTATGCATGGCCCCCTCATCCCTATCCTGGTATGCAGGGCCCCCTCATCCCTATCCTGGTATGCAGGGCCCCCTCATCCCTATCCTGGTATGCAGGGCCCCCTCATCCCTATCCTGGTAGGCATGGCCCCCCTCATCCCTATCCTGGTATGCAGGGCCCCCTCATCCCTATCCTGGTATGCATGGCCCCCTCATCCCTATCCTGGTATGCATGACTCCCTCATCCCTATCCTGGTATGCATGGCACCCTCATTCCTATCCTGGTATGCAGGGCCCCCTCATCCCTATCCTGGTATGCATGGCCCCCTCATCCCTATCCTGGTATGATTGTCCCCCATCCCCATCCTAGCATGTATGGCCCCCAGAAAAAAAACCAAAACAATAAACCATTATACTTGCTCCCTCGCAGCGTCTTGTTCTGATGCCAGCAGCTGCTTTATGGTTGCAAGCAGCGCATGGCACGGACGTCATGCACAGCTTACAAGCTGAGGACAGCTGTCGAAATACTCACTGCTATCCATGCCGGGACTACAATGGGCATTTTTTCTGCTCACAAGTCTGGTCGAATACAGTTCTGGGAGTCTTTGGATGCCTAAAATGATGGATACCACTGGAAGAGACGCCAAACAGACTCCAAAGTGACTTCATTTGCCTTATTAAAGTGAGTCGTTCCGTTTGAATCACATTGTTGTATTTGCACAAAACCCCGACGTAAGTGCTCTGCATAGAAAAAAAGAACGTAACTCCGCCTTATACTGACAGCCCTAAAAAATGTATGTACACCAAAATGTTACCAACAGAAACCCTAATTTATCCCGCAAAAATCTGCCCCCACTCAGGTCTTTTATCTGTCACTGGAAATATAGGGAGTTCCCATTTTACTGGTGGAACAAAGGCTCCCACCCCCTCAAATAAAATACAGTGACTTCAGCATTCCCAAATCCAAATGCCCCCTTCTTCTGACCCCCACTGTGCTTAAACCGCAGGAAGCAGTCACAAATTTGGCATTCTTGTAGC
This sequence comes from Ranitomeya variabilis, assembly GCF_051348905.1. Classification (NCBI taxonomy): domain Eukaryota; kingdom Metazoa; phylum Chordata; class Amphibia; order Anura; family Dendrobatidae; genus Ranitomeya; species Ranitomeya variabilis. The sequence continues at coordinate 250,407,907 of NC_135237.1, read as the reverse complement.
ATAGAGAGCACTTTACAATATACAGGGTGCGTATCTCCAGAAGCACAATCTGAGCACAATGTGCGGGGGCGCTGCAATACATGGGGGCACAATGTATGGGCAGGAGCTCGGCTAATGGCACCCACAGTCTGTAAAAAAGAAATTTGCGTTCTAAAACCCAAGTAGCGCTCTTTCCCATCCGATCACATAGGACAATTTGTTATGCAATTTTTACTGATAACCCCTTGTGTGAAATATAATGCTGAGACTAAAGTTAAATTTCAGCGAAAGCCCTACGTTTTTTCGTTTTCACGACTCAGTCTTATAAAATTCTATGATGTAGTTTGTGAGTTAAAAATGCTCATCACACAAATAGATGAATGCCTTATGGAGTTTAGTTTGCCATATGGGGTGGCTTGTGGGTGGTTCTGCATTTTTGACACCTCTGAGACTCTGCAAATATCCAAATTTGATTTGCAAAAATGAAACAGTGCTTTTTGCTGTTAAGTTTTGCCATGTGTGCAAACATTTAGTTTTTGATCACATATGAGGCATCACTGTGTTAGGAATAAATTTTTTAGCAAATTATGGGGTAAATTTTCTCCTAGTACCTCCTGTGTAAATTATACATTTGGTGCTAAAACTGTATTTTGATGGGTCTAGTTTACAAAGTGGGGTCACATGTGGGGGTTTTTGTTGTTTTTATACTTTAGCGGATGGGCTCTGCAAATGCGACATGGTGTTTGGAATCTATTCCAACCAAATTTATATTCCAAATACAAAATGTCGCTTCTTCCCTTCTGAGCCCTGCCATGTGTCAAAACAGAACTTTTGTGAAGTGTCACTACACTCAGAAGAAAGTAGGTAACAAACTTTTGGGTCCACCTTTTTGTGATACTTCTTGCTAAATTGAAAGATTTGGTGCTAATGCAACATTTTCTTTTTAAAAAAAAAAAAATTAAATCTTCAATATGATGACCTAATGTTATTTACGGGACTGTCGGCACAGAAAGAATGATTGTTCAAACCAAGTACAGGCGCTCTGTTCTTCATGGTGGGGCCAATCATTTATATACATCTGCTTGGTTTCCATCTATCTTCACCCTTCTCTGGTTCTATGAAGCCAGAGCTGTCAATCAAAGAAGAGGGGAAGTGCAGATTGATCGGAAACAAGCAGGTGGGAAGGTAAATAAAATGAGTGACTGTTCAAACCGAGTCCCTGTAAGCATGCAGGTGTTCGGAAAATGGAAAGGGGTGTAGGATAGAACCTTTCCCTCCTGATAACAAAGGGATCCAAAATGTTGAAATCTAACAACTGATCCCTCTGCATATTTAGTGGTTCTCTACTTTTCGCATGCTACAAACAATGTAGGACGTTTGGACCTGCTAAGCACTGTGGCGGCGTTCATGGTCTTTTAATCACACACTATGGGGCTGATTTGCTAGACATAATGGCTTTGGGTTCTTCTGGTCCAGATTTTCATAAAGGCTTTCTCCAGCTAATTTGCCAGATACATATATGCATTTTGTATTTTTCTTCTCTGGCAATGTATCTTTCCTTTTCTATGGTGGTTAATACACGTGAACAAAAAAACACTATCATTAGCTAGGCATGTGGCCTGTACCAACTGTTTATGCCCATCTGGCTCTGCCTACCATGTGGATCCATGGCCATATAGCTAGTCCTGGACCTACATCCCTTGTACCTACTCACCTTTTTCTGTCTTTCCTGCATTGCCCATGAGGAGCTGCAAGTGGCTGGTCATCTGTAGAATCATGTGGCTAGCCATATGATCAGACTTCCTGTGAATGCAGAAACAATTACAGCATTTTAAGAGCCTGGTGCTAGCATACGGCTTCCTTGTTTATGAACTGGCAGTGGCTCAGAGTAAGGCTGTGTGCACACGTAGCAGATTTTTCGCGTTTTTTCGCTATAAAAACGCGAAAAAAACGCTCACATTAAGCATCCTATTTAATAGAATGCAATCCGCATGCATTGATCTGCTTACTTCCCGCATGGGGCTGTGCCCCCCATGCGGGAAGTAAGCAGATCATGTGTGGTTGGTACCCAGGGTGGAGGAGAGGAGACTCTCCTCCACGGACTTGGCACCATATAATTGTTAAAAAAAAAAGAATTAAAATAAAAAATCGTGATATACTCACCCTCTGATGGCCCCGGAGTCCTCCCGCCTCTCAGCGGTGCACGTGCCCGCTTCCGTTCCTATAGATGGTGTGTGTGAAGAACCTGCGATGACGTCGCGGTCACGTGACCGCGACGTCATCGAAGGTCCTGCACACACACCATCTATAGGAACGGAAGCCGCTGAGGAGATCGGCTGTTTGCGGAAGGTGAGTATAACCATTTTTTTTATTATTTTTAACATTCTATCTTTTACTATTGATGCGGCATAGGCTGCATCAATAGTAAAAAGTTGGTCACACTTGTCAAACACTATGTTTGACAAGTGTGACCAAGCTGTCAGTTTTCCAAGCGATGCTACAGATCGTTTGGAAAACGCTAGCATTCTGTAAGCTAATTATGCTTGCAAAACGCTAGTTTTCTGCGGGAATATGCATGCCAATTCCGCATGCGATATACCCGCGGCAGGAGTTGCGGAAATTTCCGCTGCAATTCTGCAACGTGTGCACTTAGCCTAAAAATTCTCACTTTTGTTTACTGCAATCATTGGATAGGGTGATGATGGCACCAGCATCATAGAAAGTGCCAGCTATGTATTTTGAAGAAAAGTATGGCAAACTAAAAAAAAAAAATCTGGAAAGTTGCAGCACGATCTGGTTTCCTCAGACTCCTCTGCACTTATAGTTTTGAAGGGTCACAGCATTTTCCATATAAAAATGCCAAGTTTTGGAAGAGCTCCTTTTTAAAGAAATTGTGTGGATGAGGTCTGTCCTGACGTGCATAGATTTGATCATTTATTTTTGTACTTCTTGCTGGTTTTAGGGTATGTGCACACTAGAAGTATTTCCCGCAGACATTTCTGCATTGAAAAGGTTTCTATTGGCAGGAAAAATACTGCATAAAAAACTTGTGTGGAAAAATTACATAGCAAGAACGTGACGTGTTAGCTATGTGCACACGTAGAATGGTCCACTGCGGATTTTTCCGCAGTGGATTTGATACATCTGCAGGGCAAAAACGCTGCGTTTTTGCTGCAGATTTATCGCGGATTTACCGTGGTTTTTCTGCAGATTTCACTGCGGTTTTACAACTGCGGTTTTCTATAGGAGCAGCTGTAAAACCGCTGCGGAATCCGCAGAAAGAAGTGACATGCTGCGGAATGTAAACCGATGCGTTTCCGCGCGGTTTTTTCCGCAGCATGTGCACAGCGTTTTTTGTTTCCCATAGGTTTACATTGTAATGTAAACTCATGGGAAACTGCTGCGGATCCGCAGCTGCGGAAACGTTTTTCGCATCGTGTGCAAATACCCTTAACATAACATTACGGTTCCAAACATTAGGATGGATTCACTAAAACACCTCTGTATACATCTATCTGAATAAGGTTTCTGTTTGTATTTTTAAGCAGCCCTAAGAAGCTGAGGACCATAAAGTTTTTGAAGCAAGAATTAAATAATTTACCGTAACTTTTTTTTTTGTGTAAGAAATTGCAAAAGGGCCATTTCCAAACTTGGGATTAGACCTGATGTATTTTCGTACTACACAACGAAATGCTGAGGCATGTATCTCACAGCTCTATATGTAAGGAACAGTGTTCCATTTTTCACTTTTATTTAATTCTTTTATATTTAAAGGCTAAATTGTCAAAAGATAAAGAAATGAAAAGTGACAATAAACAAAAAAGAGGTGTGGCAAAAAGTCTGTCATTCTCTGAGTTAAACCTGCCCGGTGTTTCAGTCCTGCTAACTCCTCACAATTTCCATCCACAAACCTCAGGTGGGTATGCATTGCATTAAAAAAAATTAATTTGATTAAAAAGTCAAAAACAGCACATTGCATATATGTTCTTCTGGACAATGCATTTGGTCTGTAGACTACTAAAGGGAATACATTATCAGATATTATGTAATCCGAGAGCAGCACAATGTAGGGGCAGAGACCATGATTCCTGTGATGCGTCACTTCTTGGTCTGCATGTTGTAATTTTGTTAGTCACTGATTTCTCAGCTGCAGATCTAGCAGTTCCCTAATGCTGAGCCGTGTATAATCCCGCCGACACCACTGATTAGCAGCTTTCTATGAATGCATAAGATGTTTGCAGAGTGATACATTTGTGTTGGTATAATTGCTCTAAAATGCAGTTAATGCTAAACTTTTTCAGGCACTGTATATTTGTCTGACCTGGATCAGGACACCATGGATCCTCTAGTAGATGATTCTTTTGTTGACCAGTTAGAAGGGGTAAGTTTTTAGTCTTACGATATTTTGTATAATAAAATGTCTTTAATATCTAATCTAAGTGTGTAGATTATGGTCCTGTAAGGTTGTTTTGGTAAAGTACACATAGATGTAGTATCATACATTTCAATATATATTTATTCATTTTCAGGCGAAGCCAAGTGACACTGCCAGTAAAATGGATATTGGAAGCAATGAAGACCAGATGGGTATTTTTTTTCCCCTAAATAACCAGTGTTCTGCAAGTCTCTGTTTTTCCTCCACATATATAGTATTTCACAAAAGTGAGTACACCCCTCACATTTTAGTAAATTTATTATATCTTTTTATAGGACAACACTGAAGATCTGACACTTTGATACAATGTAAAGTAGTCAGTGTGCAGCTTGTATAACAGTGTAAATTTGGTGCGCTCTCTAAATAACTCAACACACAGCAATTAATGTATAAATCTCTGGCAACCAAAGTGAGTACACTCCTAAGTGAACATGGCCAACATGTGCCCAATTAGCCATTTTCTCTCCCCAGTGTCATGTGACTCATTAGTGTTACAACTGAGCGAGTCCTATACAACTGGATTTTGTTACGCCGCTTTGGGCAGCCATACCCAGTGATAGTGGATCCCAGGAAGAGGAGACAAATGTGGGTCCATCCGCTTTTAAGGCAACGCCCCGCTAAAGGCCATTTCCACCGTCTCTATGCACCTCTGCGAACACATCCTGACAAGTTTTAATATTGTCGCATGAGTATTGCCACCTTTGATATTCTGTTGGAGACAGTGCGCCCTGGGATCACCTTTCAGGACACCAGGATGCATAAATGTATATCTGCTGAGGAGCGTCTTCTTACATTTCGGTATGTTTTCCTCCTCCCCATACTCTATGTTGATGATGTGTCTCTAAATGTCTTATCTAGTTCTGCTTACCAGCTGCTGTTAATTTATTATTAACTAGCTGAAGAGCCCGGCGTTGCCTGGGCATAGTAAATATCTGTGGTTAGTTATAGCACCTCACTTCTCTTATTTTCCCATCACGCCTCTCATTTTCCCCATCACATCTTTCATTTTCCCCCTCACATCTCTCATTTTCTCCCTCACACCTCTCATTTTCCCCCTCACTCCTCTTATTTTCCCCCTCACTCCTCTCATTCCCCCCTAACACTTGTCATTTCGACCTCACATCTGTCATTTTCCGATCACTCCACTATTTTCCCTCACTCCTCTCATTTTGCACTCACACCTTTTCATTTTCACCTCACACCTCTCATTTTCACCTCAGTATATACATGTTTGTCATCTCCCTTATATATAGTATACACCTGTATGTCATCTCCAGTATATAGTATATACCTGTATGTCATCTCCCCTGTATATAGTATATACCTGCTGTGTGTCATCTCCCCTGTATATAGTATATACCTGTATGTCATCTCCTCCTATATATAGTATATACCTGTATGTAATCTCCTCCTGTATATAGTATATACCTGTGTGTCATCTCACCTATATATAGTATATATCTGTGTGTCATCTCTTGTATATAGTATATACCTGTATGTCATCTCCTCCTATACATAGCATATACCTGTATGTCATCTTCTCCTGTATATACTATATACCTGTAGGTAATCTGCTCCTGTATATAGTATATACCTGTGTGTCATCTCCTCCTGTATATAGTATATACCTGTATGTCATCTCCTCCTGTATGTAGTATGTACCTGTATGTCATCTCCTCTATATAGTATATACCTGTGTGTCATCTCTCCTGTATATAGTATATATCTGTGTGTCATCTCCTCCTGTATATAGTATATACCTGTGTGTCATCTCCCCTGTAAATAGTATATACCTGTGTGTCATCTCCTCCTGTATATAGTATATATCTGTATGTCATCTCCTCCTGTATTAGACCTCGTTCACACGTTATTTGGTCAGTATTTTTACCTCAGTATTTGTAAGCTAAATTGGCAGCCTGATAAATCCCCAGCCAACAGTAAGCCCACCCCCTGGCAGTATATATTAGCTCATGCATACACATAATAGACTGGTCATGTGACTGACAGCTGCCGGATTCCTATATGGTACATTTGTTGCTCTTGTAGTTTGTCTGCTTATTAATCAGATTTTTATTTTTACTATGCAGTACCATTGTGTGAACAACGCCCTATATGGGCCTTTATTGTGCACTTTTATACTGGGCAGTCACCCCCTCCAGGAGTGGGTATATGGAGAGTGGCTGTTGATCTGGTATTTTGCACCTGTGTTGCTAACATAACTTTATGGGCTGGCTGCACCCTGCAGTGCATTTGTTCCAAGATCTGGGCAGGTAAGTGTTGCTGCCTTTTTTTTCTGCTGTTGAAAATTGAATTTTTGTAGACCTTGAGTCTCTAGTGGCTTTGCTATTTACTTTCAATTAACCAGGCATGTAATGAGGCCATAGCTGCGTCGAAACCTAGACCACCGGAGTAGGATCTTTAACTTGCGCCTATCACGCGCACGGCGTCTGGTGGAGCACGCCTTTGGTATTCTTTGCGCTAAATGGCGGGTCCTCCAGTCAGCCATTCAGCTGAGGGAAGCCAACGTAAATGAGGTCATCAAAGCATTTGTGGTCCTACATAACTTCACCCGAGTTCATGAATGCTCATCATCTGATGGTGCTGAAGGTGTGTTGGGCAATGTGGGTAGGCCTAGACCACATGTGATTCCTCAGTGTCGTCCGCTTTCCGGACTGAAAGGACGTGATATTTTCACTAATTATTTTGTGACACCTCAGGTGCTACTCTCTGGCAAGAGCATGCTGTATCTAGGTTATAAGATTAAAATGTTTGTGTATCTAAATATACTTTTTTCATTTAAGTTGTTGGGTGTGTTCAATTGATTTATGTAATAGATGGTTTGGTTTTTCATTTTGTATCTTGTATTAATTATTGTAAGAAGAGACAAAAAGTGGCATTTCAAACTTTTTTGTATAAAATCAGAACATAATATTTTTTGAGCAAAACTATATTGAAGTCAAATGGCTTTTGTGGCCATAGAAATTTGGCCATACCCATTTTTTAAATGTTGTTAAACATAACAATAAAACAAACATTATTTAGCAGCAGCAAAATCAAATACCCCCCAAAATTGGAGATTTTGGAATGTTGGTGGAGATGATGGTGGGAGTCCAGCCTCTCTTGCTGGCTTTGTTGTCCAAATTGGTCTTCATCCTGTGTGGGTGTATAATCTTGGCCATGCTGTATGTTGTAGCCAGGGTCAGATTGTTGAGTGGCAAAGTGACCATATGGAAAATGGAGATGAAACTCCCGGGGATTCTGGAACCCACGTGACTCATACCCCCCAATATGGCCATGTCGTCCACTAGCCTCCAACACTGGGTCTGTACAAGTGGCCATATTGGGCAGGTTGGTTATAGGATGCCATTTGGGCCTGTTGTGGCCATGGTTGGTTTTGGGGGGGGAATGGGTTGAGGTGTAGGCACCCGTGGAAGAGGTGCGTCAGATCCATGTTGAGCATGCACTTCTGGGTTTGGTTGAAGTCTCAGCAGGTTACGGGGTGACAGCTGCTACCTCTCCAAGAACTCAAAGACCTCATATGGGGTATTGTGGGGTGTACATGCATCAATCAGGATCTGTATTGATCCTCGCGCACGTAGCCTCACCTCACGGGGTAAGGGACAGAGGTATCGGGACAGATTGCGGGAATATGCCTCCCCACCCTCATCCTGGGCAGCCCTGGACAGGTAATTGAGAACCTCCGTGTCAATATTCCTCTTGGTATCAGAAGCAGGGATCTCTCGCCTTCGTCGCCCACAACGGGATATAATAGCAGGCTTGGGGGAGGCCTCGAGGAAGAGTAGGGCTGCTGCTGTTGCCTGGTTCTTCAAGGCTGACGGGTGCTGGTGCAGCTGCTGGTCCAGGTCCTGTTAAAGCTACTGGTGCTGGTTCAGGTGGTGCTTGGGTGATGCAACTGGAAGGCTGTGAAGATGGGCCAGCCACCTCTTCACCTTTCCCGACAGGATCAATAATGGCTTCAGAATCCAACCCTGTCTCCCTCTCAGTGAGGTTGGACTGAGTTCTGTTATGAAATTTTAATTAAAAAATAAAAATTTTGACATATGATCCTAAAAAACATGTGTAATGTGGTGTGATGTATGTACTTACGGTCTGAGATCCATACTGGGAGCCAGAAATGCCAGACGGTCAAAATAAATGTATTTCCGGTTGGTCGGTGCTGCATAACCACTCCTGGCCCGCTGCTGACATTCCGGCCTATATTGGTCGCAGATGCTGCGCCAGCATCTCATAACATCTTCCACTGCAATGACAGACAATAATAATGTATAAGGACACAAGGATCCACAAGTTTATAGACATTTTACATAGTCATGTGGGCTAGTAAGGTGTCAGTTATAGACATTATCTAGATTACACATAATGATAAAAAAATACACAATAGGATTTAAGGGGATACCGTGAAAATGTGTTATTTAGTGCAGTTAATATGATTTAGAAAACATTAAGGACTTATTTATTTGTTGCTGTCCCTCACTTGGACGGTCTGCCTGCAAAAAGTAGCCCACAGATTCTCCTCCATGCCGCCTCTTTTCTGGCCCGGTCGGAATAATGTGCATCCCTCTGGTCCCAAAGCTCAGGCCTTTCTTGGACCAGAACAATAAGCATCTCTACATTGATAAATGAAGGCATGCTGCATGACTCCGTGGAGGCGTTCTTCCGGGATGTGTTCAGCGTTTTTTTGAGCTAATTACCATGTCTAAGCTTCTTGATAATGGCTTGGCCCATTTCCTGTCACCTGGAAAAGTCTTGCGTATTTCTCGCAATTCACACGCATGGTCCGTGTATAATCCGTATTTTTCTCGCCCCCAGACTTGCATTGGCGTATTTTTGTAGGAATACGCTGACAATCGCAGCATGCTGCGATTTTCTCCGCCCGTAAAATACGGCCAAGAAATATACGGCTGATGGAAGCTGCCCCATAGAGAAACATTGGTCCAAGTGCAATGCGTTGTTTTTGCGCCTCTCACTCGTCTGTGTTTCTAGTGTGACCCTGGTCTTAGAGTGGCAACCTGTGAAGCCCATATCCAAGAGAGTTAATGCAGTGATTAAAAATAATGGTGGCCACACAAAATATTGACACTTTGGGAACAATTTGGACATTTTCACTTAAGGGTGTACTCAGTTTTGTTACCAGCGGTTTAGACATTAATGGCTGTGTGTTGAGTTATTTAGAGAGCACACCAAATTTACACTGTTATACAAGCTGTACACTGAATACTTTACATTGTATCAAAGCGTCAGATCTTCAGTGTTGTCCCATGGAAAGATGGAATAA